>NC_051190.1:50053334-50363611 GCF_015220075.1 Falco rusticolus | reverse complement strand
ATTGGAAATGGTGTTCTTTAAATGACTCTCCAGTGACTGAGAGCAGTAACCATTTATAACATTTGGATTTCTTGCATTGATACACATTTAACAAAAATAAGATTGTTAAAGAGCCCCTAGGAATGCAGATATTGTTTGGATACTGATGGTCCCCAGCATTTTCTCTCTTGAGGATTCTGGCACCTCCTGTGACACCTTTTTGAAGGCATCAGCTGGGGGCTCCTGTGCAAAGATCGTGGAAATGTGTGGAGCTCACGGCAGGTGCCAAAGTTGTCTCCGTAATTCAGGCTTACTCCATACACGTCAGATCTAGCATGTGTCCTACAAGTCCCGGGCATGGTGGGTCTTGTGAGGCTGAGGACTTTCAGCTGGCATTCTGTGTCTGTGGGAACAGTGAATGGTGATGCCGTGCATGTGTACAGGAGCACTCTGTGGCAAGGGTGGCAGAGGTACTGGGTGGCTGCAGAGCAGGTGTGCGGGTCTGTGGCCGTGGTTCTGCTGTGAACATGTGGGTTCCTTAAGGTAGTCTGGCTCAGGATGGCTGCAGCTGGGCAGAAATGTAGGTGAGTTGAGGGGGGTGGGTGCATGGGATGCTTTTGCTTTTTCCAAGGTTTGTGTTGGCATTTGCACACCAGTGGTCTTCCTTTAGTATCAAGAAAAGTGGCAAAAATAGTTATGTTAATTTGCTCCTTCTGCAACTAGATGGGCTTCGTGCGAAAGTAGCTTGCTAGCCTCTTAAGCATGGGAATTTTTAATTTATACTGGAATGAATATAGCAGAACTCTTTTCCATTACTTATTTGGATACTAGAAAAGTCTGCCTTTTTTGCCCTGGAAGTTTTGCCACTAGTGGCATCTTACTTGAATGTCTGGGTTGTCATCTTCCTGCTACTTGCTGGTGAGACTGGGGCTTCTTGGCTGTTACTCTGTTGCCTAAAGACCTCGTTTATGACCGTCTCCTTTCCTCAATGATGATCTCCTTCAATTCTGCTTCTGTTTCCTTGCTTCTTCTAGTTTCTTCCTCACCTCAGCTTCATTTTGATCACAACACAGGTTGGGGCAGCCAGTCTTCCGTTACTTAAAAAAGATCAAAAAAGTTATAAACTCACTTTATCTCTTTGGGTCCTGTATCCTACCAAATAAGAGAATGTGCCATCACAGCCGTTACCTTGAGTTTACATATTGCTAGCTATTGAGTTTTATTACCATCCACAGTACGTCAGCATTTGAATTAATTCCATGAAAAACCAAGTTCACTTGCAAAAAACTGGAGTCCCTTGGAGTCAGATTCTGCTCTCATTTCAGGGAAAAAGCTCCTCTTCAGATTACTTATTATTTTATCTATTATAACATTATTTGATTTGATTATTGCAGGCTTCTTTCCCCCACCCCTTACCCCCCAAGTGCAGGGAGGTAAATAGAGGTAGAATATTGGGAGAAAATCTTTTGCTATGTGAACACTTAAATGAACAGGATAATTTTGCAGTATTTCCTAAGGGCAGTTAGCTTATGGATTCGCTTGATCTTTCTGGAAACATATGTTCCTTTGCTAAGGTCACTTTGCCCTTTGCTCTTGTCCACCTGATCCTGCCTTTGATCTTTTCCATATTGCTAGCTTCCAAGATGTCGTCTTCCTTGTTTATCCCAATCAAATAGGATACCTCTGAAAGGTGTAATCTCTTAATGGTTAAAAATCTCAGGTGTCATAATTAATTCTTGTCCTGCTTGAATTCTAGAGGTTGGTTGGTTGGAAGTTCTTTTAAAAAGGTTAAATTTCTTTCAGTTATTTACTTTTACAATTCTTTTAATCCCGTTTCATCAGGGTCTTGCACACTGCTTTTGTGGAGAGGATTATTTTCTTTTTTTCCCTAAAGGCTTCATCCTTTGCTTTGTCCTTTTCTATTGCTCCTCTCTGCTCTATTTCTAGCAATTCTATGGTTAAATGTGGCTTTAGTCATGACATTTATGTTGATTTGTCTCTATATTGATGCAGTTTCTACTGTTAAGTAGTATATTTTGGGCGGTCCTTATGACATCTCCTTCTAGGTGTCCAGCTGTTGCCTTAAATTTTGCTGACCCAAAACAAATTCCTAATCTTCCTGCAGGCCATTTCTTTCCTCAGTTTCTTCTCTCCTCTGCACCCTATATTATAGGCCTGCCTGCTGGATCCCTTCAATTGATGTTACCTTGCTGTCCGTGTCCGTGTGTGTCCTGTCGCTCCTTTTTTTTTCCTAGTCTTTTTTTTTTTTTTTTTTCTTTTACTCAAGCAGGTATCTTCCCATATAGCCTTGAGAAAGTCCATGGTGCAGATGTTGTTAAAGGTCTTGTCCAGACATCTGTCCTCTTGTGACTCAATCGCAGCAGTCTTCTCCTTGGTGCCTTGTGCTGTCGACCTTGCCTGTGTCATCTTCACACGAGAAGCTGCTGAGAGGTTCGTTTTCTTGTCTTGTTCTGACCTTTTTAATCTGCTTCTGTGTCCTTATTCCATTCTCACTTTATCTTCCTTCCAAAACCAATCTTCTTGCCTTTTATACAGAAGATACACCTATAAAGGTCCATGTCCCTTTTTTAACTATTGAGTAATATCTGTAGTTACAGTATACTTGCTGTCAGTTCAAATCACCTTCTTTTTCCTGTAGTGATCTCATCCTTTGTCCTCTGTGCTGTGCTTAGGAAGCTCTTCCTGTTAATATAAGTCTTTATCCATATTTATTTTCTGCTAATATGTGTTTCATAGTTCCTGCTAATCTCTACAGTTTAATATTGGTTACACATCAAGACTGCTAGTTTATACAAACTGGTGTATCACTTATGTGACTCCCTTGCTTATCCTCAGTCTTCTTTTTTGCTTGGTTATTTGCTTGTCAAACTTGGTCATAGAATTTTATGTTAAGTACAGAAACGTTATGTGCAGTGGTATTTAGTACAGTGAAAGAAAGGTCTCAAAGCATGTCATCACATAACCAAATATTTAATACAGTGGTAACTCATTGTCAGTGTTAAAACAGACAAAAAACTGGGTCTGGTGCCCCAGGGATGTGTGTGGCGTGTCTAATAGATTTGTCAGTGATTTGGAAAAGGGGATGAGCAATGAATTCTTTAAACAAGTTTTGCATCTCCTCATACATTGCTGTGTTTTAAGTGAACTGTAACTGTGCAGGAGGAAGGCTTGGCTGATCCTGTGAGCTGCCTAGTGTGTAGCCGCAGCCACTGCTACTAAGAAAGCAAGTAAACTGCTAGCCTGATTAAGAAACGGGGCAGAGAATAATACAGAAGGAGTTGTAAATCTGTGGCATGTACTTATAAGAATGTTTTTTTGATTTTGGTCATCTGTGTGACAAACAAGCAAAAAGAGGGGTACTACTTAGAGGGCAGTAGTAGTAGTGGGAGGCCTGTGAAGACTTAACCAGTAAGAGAATGGGCTGTATTATTAGTATTATTAGTATTTACTTGTAATATTTAAGGGTGGAGACATTAGGCAAGTTGTAAAACCTCTGTCACTGGAGGCTCTTAGACACTGGTTAAAGTAGTAAATATCAGAGGTGATGGAGGTACTGGTGATACGTCCTTGAGATGAGAAAGGACTGGATGACCCCAAGGATGATACTTCAGTGTGTTATAAAAATCATATTTGTTTATTAAAAGAGGAAAAACTAACGATAATCTCTCCAAATTGAATGGTGATCTGTTTTAAGTGGATAAAAGTGACTGTTTCTTCTAGCCAGCCTTCGGGTTGTACAAGGTGAGGAGAATATATTAGGTTTGAAAAAAGCAAAACTTTGCTAATGAAAAATATCTCACTAATTTTTATATTATCATGGATATAAATATATCTTGCCAGAACATAAATCAGCTAACACTAGAAAGACTAGAAAAGAGCCTTGTGAACTGTCATTTTTGGACCGTTTGTTCTGCTTCCCTACCACCAGGCTGTCTGCATGGTTCTCTGTGCTAGGACATTGTCAGGGAGCAGGTCATGGAGTAGGGTCACTGGTTTGTGCATATGTATTCCCTGTTTTGCTAAGCAAGGAGACATGTGGGCTGAGTATAGGGCAGCCTGGAGACATCAAGGGACCTTACTGCAGTAAGAAAATTGGGAAGGTACTTGCAGAAGACTGGTAGAGTGAAAACATTGTACAGCATTCAGCTGTGTAAGCTGCCTGTAGAAAGTGAAAGTCTGTCCTTTCCCAGCCCTGGACTAATTGCAGGCTAACAAATACAGAAAAGTTCACACATAATTAAGAAAAGAAAATAATATTAATTCTAGGTAGGGCTTTAATACAGATCAATGTGATTTTATGCAGTATGGGCTTGTAAAACAAATTTGTGTTGCCCATTGAGAAAACTTGGATTTGCTGATGCATGTAGGTGCACAGATGTAATTGATCTGTGAGATGTTTGAATTGCTCTCCTCTTTTTTTAAAAAGGAGTACTGCAGGAATATGGAAACAGTCATACTGAATAGTTTAGCTCGTTGTCCCTAGTTGCAGGGAGCAGCAGAAGACTGCAGGGAAGTACAGGAGCAAGGCAAAAACCTGATGGTGCTTCATCCAATTACTCTGCACTTTGTAGCTCTGGAACTTTCTGACCCAAAGCTGCCCTCTATGTGTAGTACCTCTATATGGATTTTATTTATGTAGGTTAGTCCACTGATGTCTTCCTGAACCCATGTAAACTTTTAGCATTCACTGTGTTTTGTGTCAGGAATTTTTGCAGCTTGCCTTACATAAAGAAGTACCTGATCCTGTCAGCTGCTAGCAATTCTCTAATTCTTGTAAGGGAAGAGACAGTGAGCTCTTGATCAGCTGCCTCTCTGTCCATGCTAGTCATGATGTTGCAGACCTCTGTTGTTGCCTCTCCCCTCCCAAAGCCATCCTTTCTACAGAGTCAAGAAGCACATTATGGTAGTTCTTCACACAAAATCCGTTCTATACATTTTATCACAGTAGTGGATGTGATCTAAACTACTAAAACGAGCAAGCAGATGGAATTCAAAGTTGGTACATAGGGTTTGTAATTTTCAATTCCACAGACTTTAAAATTTATTCTTGGTTGCATCCAAGTGCTTTGTTTGAAGCTTGGCTTGTGATTATTGGGAGCTGTGAATGGACATGCATGAAATAGAGAGGTGGTCACTGAACTTTGTCTCAGGTTACAATTCACTGTTCCATAAATGTGATGTTTTTTTGATTTTCAAGAACATTATTTTAAAAAGAGTGGAACCTGGAACACCCGGACCTTGATTCTAGGATGTGAGAGCTTTTGGCAAACAGAGGAAGGTGAATGTGGCAGACAAGCCAGAAGAATTGCAATACTGGTGTTTCTGGTTACTAAATCTCTAGAAGATTCACAGACATTTTAAAAAAGGAACTCATATGAGGTAACATCTGTAGTTACAGGAGAGGAGAGAACCCATCTACAACTTGTTTTCTTGTACTTCTAAGAGTCCATTTTGAAACTGCACATTCAGTTGGGAAACCATTTGTGCAGTCAGAGAGCTCTTGCCATCAGACAGTATCAGTCCAAATTTCTTAACTGTTCCAGATACTACTTAACTATCTTAACTACTTCTAGATACCTCCAGACAGCATCTGGCATCTGCTTTTGCTTACGTTTATGCTTTATAGAAATCCCTAGCTACTGTAATGCTTTGACAGGATATGTTGTCTAGCCAAGGTAGCTTCTATTTTTAGTTAAAAAAAACACATGGTGTTTGTGTACTTGGTGATTGTTGTTGTTCCCAAAATCTGTCAGTTTCTCTGCTAACAAGAAGCCTGTGACTGTTCACTGCCCTGCCATCAGCGTCCTCCTGGGTGCTGCTGAGGTGGATCGGGTCTGTGTCCTTCAGAACAGGACATTGCTGTAGGTATATTGCATTGCAGTGACTCCCCGTGCTCTGTTCAGTCCCTTTCTGAGGCTCTTGTAGGTGGTTTTGCTTTTCTTTTCTTTTCTTGACACTTTCTTTTACATGTCAGTTCTCCAGGTTATTATTTTCCTCTATCTGGTATGTCCAGACAGGAGCCCTCCTTTGCTCTGCTTCAACATTTTGGCTGCTATGGTGTTGGTGTCCCTTGAGAAGAGTCTGCAGCAGAAATGCAGAGAAAAGCACCACTCCAGCGTGTCTCATTTTTACCATCAGGCAGGAGAAGTTGTCTTGAAGAATGACAAAGAAGAGGAGGAAAGAGGCAGCCCTCTGGTGCGACAGGAGCTTCAGGCAGGGAAGAAAGTAGAAAAGCCAGATGTGTGACTTGGGAAGCTGGACAGTGGAGGGTCTCAGCAGGGACTTGGCAGCAGTTTGGAGGGAGGTGGCATGCTTGCTGCACAGACACTGTGCTCAGCTTTGGAAGGGTGCAGCCAGGTCAGCGATGGATTGCATGCAGAAGTGCCAGCAGTTGGCAGAATTCTCAGGGACCAGTACACACACATGAACTACTGGTTGTGTGCCTCTCTCCATGTGCTGTACTGTTTGGCTTTGCCTAGCTGTTCTGTGGGCAGCCCTGCTCTGCTCTTCACTTCCGTTTTCTCCGAGCTGTGAGACTGGTCCCCTCAGCTGGGGGCATACTGTGGTCCTCCTTGTTTCCTATGGCCCTCAGTGGCTTTGTCCTCTGTCCAGTAATGTGTTTGCAGTACCACAGAGTAATGTCTGTACGTGGAGTCAACAGAGGAAAAAAGGGGACAGGTCTGTGGGTAAGGACAGAGCTGGGTCAGGTGAAGGGCTCCAGGGTAGATGATTTCCCAGGAAGGATGATGTGTCAGTGCTGTTTTGTGCTGCAGCCTTCACTACAGACGATACTGGTTCAGGGCAGGTTCCATCCCTCTGAGGAAGTGGGGGCAGACAGTTCCTATCCCATAGACAGGTACACCTCCAAGATCTCTTTGAAAAGATGTAATGGTATTGCAATACTCTTTAGTATCAAGCTTTTTTTTTTTAATGTCAGTATTGTGAAAAATTCAGTGTATTGTCTGTCACTGTCTTGTCTTGCATAAGTGAGAGCAAAGCAAGCTTTTAGATAAGGCAAGGTACTTCTTGTGTATTCTCCTTTTATAAAGCTTAGACAGAGAAAGCATTTCTGTGCCTGGAGAGTCTGGTGGGCTTGCAGCAGGGAGGTGGCAGTTGTGTAATCATGTAATGAATAATATTTTATCTACAGGTGATATCAGAGATAGGAACATGAGAAGGGAGGGGAAGGAATGAAGCCGGGCAAGGGGTGAGACTGAATATGCTTTTGCTAGAGCTGTCTCGTTTCTCTCAGTTTTGTCCTTTCTCTGCATTTCTCTATTTTGATGCTTAACAAAGGAAACTGAAGGGGGTTCAGAGATGTTGGACTTGGATCGAGAGTAGATTTGGCTTGCTGACCTTGTTGTCCAGGCCTTAGGGTGTCCTTTATGGAAGCAGAAAAGCAGGCCTGCCGTCTGGTCCGTGTGGCCAGACAGTCTCCAGGAGGGATGAACATGAGATGGCTGTGTGTAGGATCTCATCTCTTCTGTGTGACTGCCAAATGTCCCCACCTGACTGACAGGCAACAGCAGGCCCAGTGGCCTGCTCTTTGCTGGAGGAAGGCCGCAATGTGTAGATTGGCAGACAACAGAGAGATCTTAAACCAGGCTAAAGTGAGAAGCGTTTTCTGGGCCATTTGTTTCTGCTGACTTTGCCTGGGTCAGAGGGTGGGGGCGAGTATGTGGGAACAGCGGGCGCTGCTCCGTTCCAGCAGTTTGTATAGCTCTGTGTTCATGGGAGGAGATGTTTCCAGCTCTGCACAGAGCCTCGGTTCTGCCTGTTTGCTGCCTCCTGCTGCTGCTCTGCTTGGAGGCCATGCCCACAGCCACTTTCCCACACATATACTTGCTGAATTCACCTGCTTGGCTTCCTGTGCTGGCCTCTCTCCTACCTCAGCCTTCCTTCCCTGTCTGTACTAATTACGGCTCCTGTTTCAGTGCTGATTGTTCATTCCCCTCCTTTCTTTCTCCAGTTTCCTTCACACGTGCAAGTGTGAGAAACATCATAAGGCTTGTGATGATCGGGGAGGGCACTGAACTGGGGCTTTGGGGACTATGGTGGACTTAGGTGGGTAACGTGGAGGTGCAGGTCCAAATTATATTTAGAATTATATGTTATTACTATATATAAATAATTATATATCTAGAAATTAAAAAGGGGTGAGATAAAGGTGAAATGAACTATTTTCAGTGGTTTTATTTTATATATTAACAGTGCAGAACCCATTTTCTTCCCACCCACCCTACAATGGACTGCCTTGCATACCTCCTGGGGTGCCCACACCTGGCTTTGGAGACCACTAGTGTACTTCTCCCAAGTACTTTCTCAGTCTTCAGCTGTTGATAACTCAGTTTCTGAGCCAAACATCCTTTGCGGGGTTCTGTGGGCTGGCTGCCCATGCGTGGCAGGTGGGCTGCCCTTGGTGGCCCGATCCTTGCTGTCATTGCCCTGGTTTGTTGCTCTGGCAGGGGCAGTGAGCAGTCAGTCCCAGCCGCCCTCTCCAGGCCGCTCAGGACTTTGCAAAGCTCTAGCAAATGCCCCCTTAGGTTACCTTGGACCACCTCCTTCCAGGTGGAAGACCATGGCATATTTACTTTTACTCTGGTGGATGCAGGTCCATATCTTAACCTGTTCCGTGCCACTTTGTGCCGGTGTCAGAGCTGCTCTGCCGTTACAGACCTGCAGGAACCAGACCTGTGCATGGCATTCAGCCTGCGGGCGTGCCAGGGACAGTGGCACAGTGATGCTTTCTGTTCCCTTCCCTGCCTCTTTTGCTTAGTGGCTTTTTTTGACCTCTAGTAAGCAGTGAACTGCTTTTTTTTTTTTTTTCCTGGAAGTATCTGTTTAAACCCCAAGATCTTGCTTCTGTTGGGCAACAGGCAGCCCAGAGCCCGTTGTTTTCCATGGGATGGTTGGATTGTCTTTTCCCATGCAATTCACTACCGTGTGTACTGAAACCCATTTTCATCTTCAGGTGTTAATTCTGTCTCATAAAGCCCTTCTGCAGTTCTTTGAAGCTGGCCTTCATACTTGCCAGGTTGAATAACAGCATTGCCACCAAACTTTCTCACTTCCTTGCTTTTTCTCTCTTTTCCCTTTTTTTTTTTTCTTTTCTTTTTTTCCTTTGTCATCCCTGTCCCCTTCCCATCTCCCTCCAGTTGCTTATGAATATGCTGAAAAGCATAAGTCCCAGCAAAACTCTGCATGTGCCTTACTTTTATTTTCAGAACCAATCACTTTTACCTCATTTCTAGCCTTTAACCAATTATTTAACTGTCATAGATGCCATTGCCTCTTGGTTTCCTTAAGTAGAGGGGTTTGACTTTCAAAAGGCTTTTGTGTATGATTACTCTTACTCATATCCCTGGGTCAAATGTCTACAGAATGTATATGTACTTGTCTGTATTTTCACATATACGTAGACATGTAATAAACATTTTGATAAACCTTAGAATGAAATGAAGCTCTTCTCTCTCTTTTTGGTTGCATTTTACAGGTGGTAATTATTTTACTGATGTTTTTCCTTGAGTACTATAAAATTCTAGGGTTTGGAATTGAGTTTACTGTGTGTGTTGTACAGCATTGTGATTTGACCCACAGTGTCTCTCCAGAGCATGCTGAATCAACATATATGTCAGGACTTTAGAATGCCTACAGGGGCTGCTGACAAACTGCTATGTTCCTTTTTTTATTTTTTATTTTTATTTTAGAGGCTTGACCTTTTCTTAAAGGATTCTTGTCACTTTATGAACTTACACTGCTCTGCGGTGTAGGTGAAGGAGAGGGCTCTTAATGGAAAATGTTTTGTCATAGTGTTCTCATGGTTCACCTTTGCTTGCTACAGTCTCCCTACCGATCAAAGCAGCCTGCTAGTCGGTGGAAAGCTGTAGATGTGAGCCTGCTTGTGGCTTTGATTAGCATGTGCACTGCACCAGTTTGGACTGCATATAGCTGCCATGGAGCTTTTTCTTCAGTCTGAAGGTAGAGCTTTCTGCTGTAAGCTGGCCTGGATAAGTTACTGACCACTGAGTGTTTTCCCAAGCCTAGAATTTTTCATCCCTGTTTCCTGTACATCGCTGAATGCCTCTTTACGATGTCCAGAAAATACCAGAGTTCACATGCTCTGCGTTGCTGCTTAGTGCTTAGTGGGATGGTCAAAATGAGGAACTTGCTGGAGCTAGTGCCTGATTACGTACAAATGTCTTTGCAGCTTAAGAAGCAGGGACCAAACTGGCTCTTCTTTCTGTTTTGCTTCCCTAGCGACCTGGGATGCCATCAGGAGCTCGAATGCCCCATCAGGGGGCTCCCATGGGTCCCCCAGGCCCCCCGTATGTTGGAAGCCCCTCCGTGCGACCTGGGATGCCCCAGACTGTGATGGAAACAACAAGAAAACGCACTGCACCACAGCAGGTCCAGCAACAGCAGGTGCAGCAAGTGCAACAGCAGCAGCAAGCCACTCAGAACCGAACTAGGAGGTGAGTGTTCCAGAAAGAAAGCATGGAAGGTCAGTCTGAGGAAGAAAAATCAGTATCTTTTTAGCCTTAGGTAAGACCTTTAAGATTGAATGAGACAGAAAGAAAGATTTATGTATTGTCAGTTTCTTAAAGCAGGAAAAACATTGGTAAATTTTACTTTGTGAATGGTCTTGAACAAACTGACCTTTACTAATGTCTGGTTTTGCAGTTATAATGCTTTTACCATGCAGGTTTATTGGGCTATAAATCTGGCTGCTATGTTTAGCCTTTAAAGTTAATGAGCAGTTCTCCTCTAATATAGTATATTTTTTGTATTGTTTGCTATCTGTTCTGTGTGGTTTCTCTGATTTCTGACTGGCTAACAAAATGGTTTGTAAATGAGACAAGTGGAAAAAAATTTTGGTCATGTGAATACTTGTACTATGGTCACTCAGGGGAGTGGTCAGAAAACTTGCAATTGTCACAGGGATTCCTACGTATAAAGTAAAAAGAATGGCATAGGAAATAATTTCATAGGGTTAGAGGGATTCTTTTAAAGGAACTTTCTTTTCAAAATGCCCACTTTTTACAGTGCTGAATGCATTCTCTCTTAAATAACAGTTTGCTAATTTCCTTTTGCAACTTATTAGATGTCAGCAGTCTTGAGTTCCAAGTGTGAGCTGGTTCCTGATAAATAGGTAGGGTGCAGTCATCTGGGTTGTCTGCCTTTTGCAAAAATCACTGTAGGTGTGTCTATATAGATTCAGACAGTGTTCTGGTGGTGTCGTTGTATCTAGCTGTAGGTAAAACATGACTCTTTAAGCTCAGTGCTTCAGGAACCCTGCTCTGTCCAGGTTATATGCCTTGGATCAGCAAGCCAGACTGGGGAATTCTTGTGTCTGGAATGCATCTGGAAAGGACATCAATCCTGAGAGTATTAATGCATTATGACTAAATAACATAGAACACAGAAGTAATGTGTGTGAGCGCAGCATGTGAGTACAAGAGGTGCATAGAATCTTGGAGGTCTTGTCCAGCACTAGCCAAAATTACATGTTCCATAGCACCTCCCAGGAGGTACTCCAGGGAACTGCACAAAATAATGCCAAGCCTTCCAATGTACAGGGTAGGTATTACCTGAAAATTTGCCACTGCTGGATAATCAAGGTAAACTTTAGTCATTAACTACCTAGTTTCTAGGGATCACTAAAGAAGAGTGTTTTCTAAAAGTTGATGGTCTAACTTATAGAAGGAAGCAGTTCCCCCTCCCCAGTTCAAAACGTCAGTGCTTCTAGTTTGGAACCCAGCAGTAGTCTCGACTGTAGCGAGTCCAGCTCACACCAGTGCTTCCTGGGTACTCAGGAAAGTTTCTCTGTTTCCTCTGCCATGCCTTCCCTCCAGGTGATGTGTTGAATGTTTTCCCGTTGTTCATTTCCACCCCCCTGTCATTTCCCATTTAAATTTTTCTGGTTTTTGAGGCAAACTTTTCTGGCACCTTGGGTGAAGTTCTGGGAGTAGTTGAATCGTATGTTTTATGGCACAAACGGGCCAAGAAGGCGTAGTCGTCCTTTCTTGGCAGGGTTGGTGGAGGCAAAAATCTCATTTCTGTAATAGACTCTTGGAGAACTAGTTCAGACCCAAGTTGTTGCGGGATTTGGATTTTTGTTACTTGCTCTTTAATTGCAAGCCTTTGGGGCTGTTGCAGGTGCATGCATATCCCATTTCCCTTTGGGAGGGTGGAGCTGGCTCAGGCATTACTTCCAGATTCTGTGAGGTGTTTCAGTGCAGGTTTGATTTAGTGAGCCGTTGGAGGTTCACACCATGTAACGTTCCAGTCCCATTATTCCTATGCTTTTAAAAAGGGACATTGTTCACCTATGAAGTTTGGTGTGACTGTGTGGATGAATTTTCTGCCCCTGAGGAAGGCTGTAGCTTGCACCTCTGGGCACAGAGAGTTCCTCAGGCTTGGTTTATATGACGATGAGGAAGAATCTAAGAATCTGGTATTTCAGGCCTGGCCTATTATTAGCAAATGTGGGAAGGGAATATGTCACATCAATGTGTGTGGAAACAGTTTTTATGTGAACATGGCTGATGACAGACCTTCTCTATGAGAACAGTAAGGAGTGGCATCCTTGTGACCTGGCAGAGTGGCAGCAGGCAGTTTGCTTTCTCCCGTTTGTCTGTCACAGATGGAGTGATTCATCTCCTGCTTAAGATAAATGCCTCATAAATTAGAGAGGTGAAGAATAAGGCCTGAATTCCGTCCTGGCCCTGCTAGGGAAAGCTAGGTGACAGGTGTGGTGGGCACGAATGGTTCTTAGACTCTGAAGAATTCAAAAGACAATGTATATGGCAATCTTCCTGACAATACCATTTCTTAGGCACATATACATTCATGTGTATGTACATGAACACAAGTATGTTTTTAAAAGTGTAGATGTATCAATGGGCTTATGTATGGGTATGGACACACTATGTATATACACTGCAGGCGCACATGTATCTTCCCACATGTGCATTCATAGAGGTGAGCAAATACAGAACTGTAAACCCGCTTACCTTTGTATATCACTCATGCAAATATGTTACAGTAAAACAAGTGTATATATGTAGGGAAGGGTGCATATATATGTATGTATTTCATACATCGAATGAACTACACCTATATATGTGTGTTTCATCAGCACTCAATTTTGGGCACAAATGAATGAATGAATGCACCTCATCTGCTTGAACAAGTTCATGTCCTATTTACAGGCAGTCAACCACTTACACATGCACATGCACAGGTATACCCGTGCACACTTTGACATGTGCACGCTGTGCTCTTACACATTTTTTCTGTATCTTCAGAGAGCATGTGCACTTGCACGTATTGCTACCCTGCACCGCAGAAGATGCTGTGATCAAAGAACTTGCACACTTCTTTCCAAGATGCATAACAGACAGCACTGATTTGTTCTTAACTACCTACCTCCCCAGGCTGGTGAGAGAAGGGGTCCTAGGTCCTGGGCATGAGTTAGACCCTTTTGCTGATGCATGCACAGCTGTGCACCAGCATGTGGAGATGTCAGGATAATTTAGCAGGTGGCCTCGTTACTCCTAGATCTGTCACCATGGTAACGTGTTTTTTTCTTTAAAAAATGTACAGTGCCAAGAGGAGGAAGATGGCTGACAAAATTCTCCCTCAGAGGGTGAGTCGCTTTCATTTCCTATTCCCTTCACAATCAGTTCAGCATCTTAGTGTAATTAAAGGGATTTTAGAAAACACTTTCACTTTTTGTTTAAAAATCTAATTAAAAAGTAAGTAGGCAGTGGGTGAAAGTCTAGAGAGCAAGGCTGGGGCTGGGGCTGGGGGCTGGGAGCGTGGCGTGCAGCCCGGCCTGTGCTGTCCTCGTGCACTGGGTTAGCCGAGCCAGCACTGCCACTTGCTGGATGGATGGACGGTGGTGCTGGGCTGCAAAGTACGCGACTTGACGCTGGGGCCCTCTGGGTCTTAAGGATGTTTTTGATCAATTTTCGAGGCTGGCCAAAAGCTGGCTCAGAGCGCGGCTGTGCCTGTGGGAGATGGGCTCGATCCCCGGTCTCTCTGGCCTGGCAGAGCTGCCAGGTTCTCCTGTCTGTGGTCATGTCCCAGTAGGGCTGAAGCGAACCTGCATAAACAGCAAAGTTCAAGGGGCCTGCATTGACTGTAGAGTTATTAATTCTCTTATCCTTGGGGATATGTCTAGCTTTTAGTGTCTGCCTGTGCTTGATCCTCAATACTTAAATCTTCTGCTTCCTTCCTGAACATCCGAATGCCTCTCTGCTCCCCTTCTCTTCCATTATTGCCAGACTTTTTCCTTCCTGTGCCGTCTTCAGTGCAGGTGCCCCAGAACCTGCTGTGTCCTGAAAGGCAAGCTTCCTTACACATCCTCGGCATGTCTTAGTCCCGGTTTCTTTGGCTTCTGGTGCTTTTTCTGGGCTCAGGATCCCTGTGGCAGGTGTGTAGATCTCCATGTCCTTTTCAAGTCTACCCCTCTGCTGCTAGAGTAAGCCCAAACTTTCCGGCAGCCTCCAGATTCTCTTCTTCAACATTCCACAGGTACCTAGTGCTAGCTGCCTGAGGAGGCAAGCTCACTTTGGTACTCCTGATGCCATATTATCACTTGTTTTCTTGTAATTCATACCACCCTCTGGAAGCACAACCTTTCACAGGTCAGCCATTAGTTCTCTCATGCTTCTGTCTTGACAGGACGAAGCTATCATCACATCCAGCCCTTTGAATTACTTGTGGCCTCCACAGTCGTTGTGTTAAAGCCTCATTCCTGCTCTGCTCAGTCTGGGCTTTCCTAGAATGAAAGCTATGTTTCTTGTGCTGTCAGTTCTGTCTGTCCCACACAAATTGTTTTCATTATTATACATCCTGTATGGTGAGGCTGTCACTTTTAAATATATATCTATTTCAGGGCTTTTTTTTTTTTTTTTGGTGTCTGATGCCTTTATAAGCTAAAAAGGTCACAGAACAGAGGTAACCAAGTGTTTTTGGCAACAGAAGACTTGTGCCTCTGTTTATCAAATCTGTGATTATTCTTTAATAGGTAGCCTTATTTAGGTATGTCAAAAACCTATACAGATGTGAACTCCTTCAGAACCGTGCTGTCCCCAAGTCTTCTTGCCTTTCAGTATCTTTCTTGCTGTCAGCCAATAATTTTAACTGATGGAGTGATAAAGCAACACAAATTGCTCGAGTTCTGTCTGCAATAGAGTTTTTATCAGTGCAGCTGGAGTGGAGTGCTGGTATTGATGGTGTGACGTTGTGTCTGGCTGCAGCCAGTGTATCAGAACCTCCTTATGCTCGCCATTCGTTGTATGGGGAGATGCTGTGTGCATCAGTGTCCTGTCAAGCAAAAGATTTGCACTGGTGGCTGTGGAATGGAATGCATGTGAAACATAGGGTAAAAATTCCAGCTTTCTGGAGCTACTTCTGGAGTATTTTCCAGCCAATCAACATCTGTTACCCACAGACTTTTTTTACAGAATCTTGCTTGTGTTTTCGGGGAACTGTGAAGGGGAGAGGGGAAGATATTTAATACCTTTTATTCTTGACAACCATCTTGTGTAATAGTGGAAGAGGAGGTGGGTTCTCAGTGTTACTTGCTGTGATAGGCAGCTGGCAGAGATAACCTGCTGTTGGACTTCTGGGCTCTGATCAAGGCTGTGCTATAGTGCTGGAGCGTATTGCTGGTTGTTAGGGTTGCTCAGCTGCTATGCTTCAGCTGTTTGAAAAGGATTTAATTTTGCATGGATATAATCATATGAGAAGGTTCAACCTAGCAAACTACTTCATGTAGGAGGATAGAATTATGGAACTGCATGGGACCTCCTGTCTGGTTCCCTCTGTCATGGAAGCCATGACACAATTGCTGTCTCAGGACTAGTTAGGCTCCTTACTTTTAGATCTGGCAGTGGGTTTTGGGGTTTTTTTGGTTGTGGTTGGGTTTTTTTTTTTCCTTTTTTGCTAGGCTTGGCAAGGCAAGTGCTTTTAGTTTGCCAGGTAAGAGGGGCTCCCCACAATTCCAATCATCACAGTCCTTCATTACATCTATTCCAGGTTAAATTCACCTATTTCAAACCTCTTTGCATGTACCTCTCAGGAGACCAGAACTATGCATATTATTACAGATTACCAGTATCACAAGTGCTTGGATGCCACTAATGCATTTTTATCTCTACTGGAAATATCTAGTGATGCATATTGGGATCACATTTTATTTTTTATGGCCTTACCACATTGATACAGTATATGGTCATTCTGTGACTGACTGATAAAAGTATTTCTGATTTCTGTTGTTTTAACTGATGAATGCTCACATTAGAGCAGGAATTCTGGATATAGACTGTGTGTAATGCTGTTTCATCCTGTTTCTATTACACTGTTCTTAGCTTCCTTTCATTCTCTGTACTATCCTCTGCCTTGTATTGACAGTGCCGCCCAAATCTGTCATTCTTAAGTTTTGTTAGCATACTTGTCCTTTTTGCACTGGATCTGTTAATGAAAATATCCAAATAAAATCAGCTTCAAAAATGGTCCATGACATACTTCCCACTTAATACTTTTTTTTCTGTGCCCATTCTTTACCACATATTGTTCTTGTTCTAACCCCTATTTTTCAGTCTTAAGTAGTGGTTCCCTTTATGACTGTATGTCAGATGCTTTACTTAAATGCAAGTTGATTGCATCTACTGCATATCTTTTGTCTGAAATGCAGTTTTAATGAAAAGAAAGACTTGGTTAAGCCCAGACTGACATACTGTAGCGTAACAAGGCTTAGCATTTTTTGTAGCATATTCACCATTAACTCTAGTTCTGTGCAGCAGGCTATATCCCGCCCTATTTTCCTTGCCTCTGGATCCTTCCCTTGTTATCAGGTCACTGAAACCCTCACTGAGTTTCGGAAAAGTTCATAGGCATCTTCATTCATAGCCGGGGACCTAGATCTCTGGAGCTGATGTGGCCTTTGTGGCCCAAGTCTAGCAGTTGTGCCTCAATTTTGACCTCAGGCTACAAACTGTCTGTAGAGAAACACGACTGCACATCACATTGCACCTCTTCTTTCTCCAGGCCTTGTCTCCTCATTACTTCGGGACAGTGTCTTATTTTCTGTTAGTTCTGAGTCATTACATTTTTTCCCAGGCACCGTGACTGTGATTCACTGTACTGTTTCTTCAGCTTCCTTGCCTACCCATTCTGATGCAAGAACCTCAGCTGAAAATCGTTCTGACTCCATAGCTGTGTCTGTCTCTGCTTTTCCTCATTTAACTTGCTGAGTGGAGTGCAACTCTGAAACAGCAAGCTGCTTCTCCTTCAATGGCATGCTTGTCTCTTGGTACTGACTGCTGTTCCAAACTCTCTGGGTCCCAAATTCCTGCGACGACTTTCTGTCTAGCTGTGCTCATAGGTTTTTGTACAGCTGCCCTCTGCTTTTCATCCTCTCTACTTCATTCTCCTTTACACAAGTATTCAGCCAGCTCCTGCTGCTGTTCACTGACTACCATATGGGATTCTCTGGACAGATCCCATACCATAATAGCTGTCCTCTTGTTGTTTGGTCAGTGTATGGCTGTTGTCCACCTTTCTCCATCTGAGCCAGCTGGAGGTGAGGAACACCTGGATCTGCTATTCACTCATAAGAAAGAAATGGTTAGGGATGTGATAATCAGTGGCAGCCTTGGATGTAGCAACTGTGGAATAATGAATTTGAGATCTTGAAAGGAATGAAGAAGGAGAGTAGCAAAGCACAGACCCTGGACTTCAGACAAGCAGAGTTTGGCTTATTCAGGGAAGTGGTAGGTGTGATCCCATGGGAAGCAGCTCTGAAGGGCAAAGTGGCTCAGGGAAGCTGGCAGGTCTTTAAGGACTCTCCAAGAACAAGAGCAGTCTGTCTTGATATGCAGGAAAATTAGTGGACTTATGAAGAACCCAGCATAACTAAGCAGTGAACTCACACTTGTTGGAGGTCCCAACATCAGAAGGCAGCGTACAAGAGGTGGAAGCAGGGACAGGCTACGATGGAGGAATTTAGAAATAATGTCTGGGCATATAAGGAATACTATCAGGAAAGTCAAAACTCAGCTGGAATTGAGATTTCCAAGGGGCATCAAGGGCAACAAGAAAAGCTTCTGCTGTTACATTAATAATGAAAGGCTGACCAAGGAAAATGTGTGCCTGATGCTGAGTGGGTGGAGTGATACAGTGATGATGGAGACAGATAAGCCTGAAGTACTCAAAGCCTTCTTTGTCTTGGTCTGTACTAATGATGTCTCCCATGCCTCTGTGATCAGTGAACACGTTCAAAAGGGACAGCCAGCAATGGACAGGGATTGAACCAGGGATTACTTGAGAAAACTGGACCCATACAACTCCATGGTACCCAACAGAGTGCATCTGAGGGTGCTGAGGGAACTGGCCAATATCCTTGCAAGGCCACTCTCTATTGCCTTTGAAATGCCATAAAAATTGGGGTAGGTTCCTGGTGACTAGCAAAAGTTAATTGTTGCACCCATCTTCACAAAAGGCCAAAAGAACAGTCCAGGGAACTGCAGCCAGTGAGCTCCGCTTTGGCCCCTGGGAAAGTCACAGAGCATGTGCTCTTTGGAACGCGTTTCTGGACATGTGAAGGACAAGAAGGTAATAGGCAACAGCGAGCATGGATTTACCAAGGGTAAATCATGCTTGACCAACCTGATTGCCTCTGATAAAATGACTGGATCTGTGAGCAAGAGATAGCAGTGGATATAATTTACCTTGGTTTTAGCAAAGTTTTCAACGTTGTCTCCCATAATAGTTTTCAATTCAAGTTGGGACATTTTGATCTAGATAGACGGACAGTCATCTGTTTGGGTGATTGAGCTTAGAAGGTAGTGGCTAATCGGTTGCACTCTACTGGGAAGACAGCAACAAGCAGAGTATTGCAGGGGTCTGTCCTGGCAGCCATTCAGTTTAGCGTCTGTATCTATGACCTGGAGGAGGCAGTGGAGTGCTTGCTTATGAAATTTGCAGATGACACCAAATCACAAAGCGGGGTGGGGGGAACTGGTCGATATGCTTGTGGGACAGGCTGGAGGAATGGACTGACAGGAACTTTATGATATTCAACAAGGTCAAATGCAAGAGACTGAGGGACTTGATTACCCCTTTTTGCTCATACTCATTAGCTCACAGCTAGAGCACTGTGTCCAGTTTTGGGACCTCCAATTCAAGAGAAAACATGAGTAAACTGGACTGCGTTCAGCAGGGAGTTGTCAGGTTGGTCAGAGGGAGAGACTGTGTGAGCTGTCCTTGTTCATCCTGGAGGAAGGATGACTCTGAGGGGACCTAACAGCAGCTAGCCAGCTACTGAGAGAGGATGGTCAAGAAGATGGAGCCAGGCTTTCCTGTGGAGCATGGCAGGAGAATGAGAGCCAGTGAGCATAAAGTGAAACATAGAGGAGCTGGCTATATGTAAGAAGAAACTTTTTCACAAGAGGACAGTCAAGCATTGGAACCCTGAGAGGCTGCAGGTTCTCCACCCTTGGAAGTTTTCAAACCGCAACATAACCTCATCGTTGACTCTACTTTGAGCAGGAAGCTGGACTAGAGACCTCCCAGCATCCCTTCAAGCTGGTACCTGTGATCCAGCTTCCGCTCCATAGAGCATCTCTACCAGAAGTCTGCAGAATTATTACTTTCATATACCATCTGACTCCCTGCTCTGGAGTCAATGCTTTTCCATTCTGATTGACTTCGTGGTCACCTCTCCAGTTTTGGACAGTATGCCTTGAAGGTTTGGTTGGGTCATAGATGCTGCCCGGCCACTGAACATAAAGGAGCTACTGATTTGCTTTTACTAGAACTTTGAGAATAACTCATAAGGGCTCCTCCCAATCCTAATTCATAAATGTGACCTATACCCTTCTTCCAAGTAATTAAACAATCAAATATTAATAGTGTATAGCTTAGGCGCTTATATGTATTGCTTCTATCTGCCCACATTAGTCTATGCTCAGAACTGATTACCATGAGTGAGTGGTGAAAGACTTGCTTAGCTGTTACTTGTAGTGTTGCAGGATCTTTGCATTTTTGAATGGTGTCTGTATGTATGAAACTCAGAATGGTGCAGGCTTTAATTGCTTTTGCTATGTTGCTAGACTGTGTTACTGGCTCTGTGGTAGCCAGTCAGAAATCATTCCTGAAACACTATCTCTTCGGGATCAAAACTTGCAAGATGGCACAGGGTTAGAATTTCTAAGGAGTGTCAGCCCTTAGCTATCCTGCTTTGACCACCACAGAAGCCTCAGTGGTAGAGACACTGTGGCCAATAAGCTATAGGCTAAAGTTTCTTAGCAGGGGAACTGTCCAGTAGCTGCTAAGTCAGACTTCAGTCATTCTCACTTGTAATGTAAAAATGCTGGCTTCTCAACACTATTTGCGAAATATCTAGGTTGTATGCAACTGCTGTGGGTAGTAAAAAAATTGGCTCAGTATCTAATTGAGCTTGTCAGATGTGGGGGAGCAGGAGGTCTTGGCTTTTGTTGCCTCTCTCAAAAATGGAAATTACAGGCCAGCCTAATTCAAAGGAAGTTGCCCAACCTCTGTTTTTTAAGGATCTGATGATTTATTTTTTTTTTAAAGCAAATTATTGAGACTGGGGTTTTTTTGTCCTGCTCAGGTAGTGAAGAATGCAGCTCCAATTGTTATTTCCTACCTGAAATGGATCAAACTCTATTTATTATTTTTTGTCTGAGGCCTTTAATGATAGCCACCTTTCACCTGGAAAAAAAAAATCAGTGTGAAGGGCACACTAGTTTGTATCTGATTTGTTTTGTTTGTTTTTACTTTCTTTAGTTTAAACTAAAATTAAGTTATGCAGGTAATGGCATGGTGGCTGTCTGCTACAGACAACCTGCCTAATCCAGAAGGAGACAAAGCCTTTCCAGGCATCTAGAGGAAGCCTCGTGGCTGCAGGCCCTGGTGCTCATGGGGGAGGCTTCAACTACCCTGACATCCGCTGTGGGGGCAGGAGCACTGGCCACAGCCACTGCAGGAGATTCCTGGATTGGACTGATGACAGGTTCTTGACATGGGTGATGGACAAGCCAGCAAGGGGAGGTGCTCTGCTGTCCTGTTACTCACAAAGAAGGAAGAACTGGTTGGGGATGTGAAGGTTCAGGGCAGCCCTGGCTGCAGCACCCATGAGGAGGCAGAGTTTGCAGTCCCGAGAGAAGCAAGCAAGGCCTGGGCTTCCAGAGGGGAGGTTTGGGCTTGTTCAGGGATCTGCCTGGAAGGATCCTACAGGACAGCGGGGATCCCCGGGGGACAAAGGGGCTCAGGGAGGTTGGCTGAACTCCAAGGACAACCTCTCCAAAGCAAAGGGGAATGACCGGATCAATGCACGGAAAGCTGGGTGGGCCTGGCAGGAGGCCGGCAGGGTCAAGCAGTGAATTCCTGACTGGCCTCAAGGCAAGGAGGGAGCACAGGGAGGCGTGAGCAGAGTGGTCAGCTAGCGGGAGCAGCGTAGCGGTGCCCGAGCACACAGGTGAGAAATTAGGGAGGTCTGAGCTCAGCTGGGATTGAACCTAGGGATGCATGTGCCGGGCAATGGGAAAGCTGCCTGCAAGCAGCCCAGCAGCAGAAGGCACGCAGAGGAAAAGCCAGGCCAGGGTCTGGTTCTGCCGCTCGTGTCAAAAGCCAGGGAGGAGGCTGAGGTACTGGGCGCTGTCCTCACCCCGTTTCTGCCAGCAAGCCCGTCTGCGGGCCACCTGGGCGCCTCTGCCAGTGCCCGAGGCAGGGGAGCATGGCTGTGCAGGGGCCTGCCAGGCTGCGGCAGCTCAGCCCTATGAAGCTCAGCAAAGGCAAATACCAAGCGCTGCTGCTGGGCAGAGCGGCGCTGTGTGGCAGGACCAGCGGGTGTCAGGTGGCGGAGGCAGTTTGGCAGGAGAGGACCCGGGGGCCCTCATGGACAGCAAAGGGAGGGCGGGCTGCAAGGTGAGCCAGCTGCAGAAGGGGCTGCTAGCACAAGCACTGCTGTCGAGTCCACGAAGGAGGCTGTTCCTGGCCACGCTGCACTGGTGAACGTGCACCTGGACTTGTGGGCACCGGCCACCCAGAGGTGACGCTCAGCAGAAGGGCCGGAGAGGACAGCCAGGACATGGCAGGGCTGGAGCACACGCCTGCTTGGAGAAGCTGCAGGAGCTGGGTTTGTTCAGCCTTGAGAAGAGGAAAGGGAGGTCTTTCTGGGGAGTGCAACCGCCCCGTGGGGCAGCGAGGGAAGGACGGAGCCGGCCTCCCCTTGGAGGTGCACAGCAGCAGCGTGGGAGGGCAACACGAGCTCGCTGCGATGTGGGCAACCAACTTGGTATAAGGAGCCATTTTGCTTGTTTGGTTGGTTGGCTTTAAAACCATGATGGTACCAAAACATTGGAACAGGCTGCCAGAAAGTGCTGTGCAACATACACCCCTGGTTGGAGGTATTCAGAACCCAAACTGGACAAGGTCCTGAGCAACCTTATGTAATCTGAACCTGTCTGGTGCCACAGCTGGTCTGCACGACTTCCAAGGGTTCTTCTGATCTACATTACTTTCTGGTTACCGGGGCTTAAACAATTGTCTACCCAAGTCGTGGTTTTGCCTGATACTCAGTGAATCCTTTGTGTGTCTGACAACTATTCATCAACATAACCCCAGAAGTTCAAATGGACTGTTCCCAGAATGTCATCAGCTTTGGTGTTTGTCTTGTGTCAGAAGCAAATGTGGTAGGTGCTTCTGATATGCCCTGACTAGCAAAGGATTACTGATTGCCTGAATGCTGAAGGCTTGTGGAGATCAAGGAAGGCTGAGCTGTGTATAGATTTTTTTGTAGCCAGTAGTGTAGAGGAATTATAGAGGAATGAAGGCAGGTTAATTAAAACTGATAATTAGAGCTGTGGGCTGGCTTCAGGGGCGGTGGGTTGGTTGATGTGGATAAGGTGCAGCTGTGGCTGGTTCCTGCTGAGTAGTTAAATAGCTGTAAGGACTGAAGGAAGAGGAGCATTGGATGAAGAGAGACCTGGAAGAAGCAGAGGGAGGAGAGAGAGTGTCCTGGAGGTAGGAGAGTCAAGGAGAAGGATGTAGCAGAGGCAAGAAGCAGAGGGACTGGCCTGAAGAGGATGAAGAAACAGCATGGACAGTAGATGAACCTTTGAAACCTTGTGGGGTACTGGTGGCTGTGCCAGGGCAAGGTGTGGGAACTACTTATTGAAGTTAACCTGGTATGTGATGGTAGAAGACTTGTTGCAGCCAGTTAGTTTTGATAGTGCTGTGACAAGTAGTACTCCTATCAGGGCTCCACTTGAAGAGCCTCAAATTCTTTCATAATTTAGTATCTTATGATATTAAGTTTATGGTAGAACGGGTTATACTCTGTCGCGGGGAAGACTTTATACACACAGTCATGCTATCTGTATGTGGCTGGCAGAGATATATTTTTTACTTTTCCTGGTGTCCACACTTCACCTAGGGATGCTAATGAAAACCTGAAGAAACCCTATAGAAAACTGTCTATGCCGAAAATGCACTTCCCAAATCCTATGTTTTCTGATGGCAGAAGTCACAGAAATTATTATTCTAACTTTTTTTTTGAGGGAGAGGAATCAAGCGCTAGCCTGTTTGTAATAGGAGGATATTGGAGGCCTATGTTGTGTTAAGAGCATGGGAAATTGCTTTGTTCCTTGCAGAAGTGGGAAATCTCACATCTCTTTCTCCTTATGTGTCTGATCTCTGATGTGGCAGTGAGTGCAACTCAAGAAAGCCTCTATGTCCAGTTTAAGCTCAGGTTTTCCATCACTGACCTGATTCCCTCCCTCCCCCCGACCCCCCCACCCCATCATTTCCTGTATTTTGTCTGTTCTTTATGGTCTACGCACTTGTATATCACCTCCTAACAGTTGTATTGAGAGTTCTATTTGATTTTACTAGAGTGGCAAGACTTCTCATGGAAGACCTTGAAAAGAAAGAGCACTCAGTTGATCTTCTTCTGGGAGAAAAAAAAAATACTAATTTATTTTTAGTGTTATACAACTAGACAATCTGAAGTCCGACATTATCATGAGAACTTACTGCTACTTTGTTTTGGTTTTGTTGTTTGTTTTTTTTATTTATTTTTTTTATTTCTACCAGACAGGCCTAAGGATTTACTTGTAAGTAGGAGCTTATGTATATAAAATCACTAGTGATGAAATAGTCCCTGCAGTCATTGTTAATTTTTTTCAATGTTTGGCTACACTCACTCCTTATTTTGACCTGTTTCTAATCTGAACTTAAACCAATTTCAAGTTTGTTGTGTTGTCACATTGACAGGCAGAGAAACTTTTTTTTCTTTTTGTGTAGGTAAATACAAACCCATAAGTGAAGCTAAATTAATTGGCTCCATGGAACCTTGTATTGTAGAGGATGTTTTCTTGTCTGCTAATCATCTCAATAGCTTTTCTGAGAATTTTCTTGAGTTTGTCAATAGAGTTCTTAATTTGTGACCCTGGTGTTCTTTTAGTGATTAGGAGATTGCCAAGCATGGCATTAATTGTAAAATCCCTAGTCTTGCTCCATGTCTTCCTGCTGATGTATCTAAGAAATGCACAGGACTCCTAGGCTACAGTAGTGTTGTGTGCTATTGCTTCCTCCCATACAATTTCCTAAATCCTTTTAAAATTTCTCTGGGAAACAGAGAGTTGCTGTGCTGTAAGTATGTCTTATGTTCTTTGGCTCTAGCTTTTTAATTGTACAAATACCTTTAATAATTTGTACTGTTTTCTTTCTCACAGTTCACCATGGTGTGGACCCATATCCCTGTCCTCTCCTTTTTTCTGATTTCCCCATCCTGTGTCACTTGTAGATTCAGTTCCTTATGTTCAGGTTAAATCATAAAAGCCCCAGAACCATTCCTCTTCTTTATACCTTGCGTCTTTGTCTGTTACTGTTCATGCAGATGACTTCATTAACTTACCCACAGTGAGTTTTGGTCACTTCTGTCAGTAGCCTTAGCCTCATTAGTACCCACCAGTACAGATACATTGCTTGCTTTATGTGCATCCCATTGTGTGTGTTTGGTATATTGCAACTCATCTGCCACCATGCAGCTCAGTCAGCAAACTCAGAAAAAGCCTTTTCTGAAGTGTCTTGCAGACTTTTCAGGTTGTGATTAACTAAAAATTTTACAGCTTTTAGTGCATTTATGTTTCTTTTGTCCTCTTCTTGATCATTTAAATAAAAATGCCAAGTCAAAGTTGTTGAAAGATGTAAGGTTTCATGTATCACTTGGCCAAGACGAAAACTGGATCTTTGTCCTGTTGCTTTTTTTCAGTTTTCTTGGACAACACATGGCCAGTATTTGCTTTTTATTTGTGTGTCCCAGTGAATTCCTCGATGTTCTTGTGAAGGACTGTATCCCTAAGGACCACTTGAAAGTCTAAAATACCTGTTCTCCTTTATTTTTTCCATTATTTATGATGTCTTTAAGGAGTGGATGTGACATAATTTTCTTGCAGAAGTCTTTTGATATTTAGAATACATTTGGAATTCACATGATACTTTTAAGTGCTATTCCAGCCACAGCAGTAATTAGCTTGGAATGGACACATTAGATCAGTTTTGACATAATGTGTATCTTTCTCTACAGCCCCAGAGACCAAAGCAGAGTTGTTTCTTTGGCATACCTGAGAGAGTTTAGTCTAGATTTAAATGTCCATGACTCTGTGTTTCATGACGTTCTGCTTAAAACGTTGTTGGGAAATCAGAGTCCATCTCTCCAAATCTTCATGATCTTACTGGTATTTTCCAACCTAAACGATTCTATGATTCTAAACCTTGCTTGTGTTTTGTAGTTGTACATAGCAGGCTCATCTGTCCTGGTTCCGTGTTTCTTCTCTGCTTTAAGTCAAAATATGACTTAACTCTTTGGTTTTCTTCCCATAACTCTATGACTATAAACAGGTAACTATTTTCTCACATGAAACTCTTGTTTTCTTTGCTAATATTTATTTGCTGATGAGAAAGCCAAAATAAAGATAACAATCTAAATAAATTTACAAAGGCACCATTCCCCAATACAGTTGCATTATTAGGATGATGATGGTTATGATGGAGTTGGGGCTAAGTGAGGAATAGGACTAGGAGTTAATGGGATGTCAAAGTAAGAAGAGAGGGGGAAAGTTTTTTGATTAGAACAATTAGATTTTTTTGAGGGTGAGGAAGTGAAGACTGAAGTTTCTGCCTCCTGTGCTAAGGATTGCTGAACTAGATTGCTGTCTGCTGCAGGTGCAGGGAGGGAGGGGAGAATGCACTTCTGTTGTTTAAACACTATTTTTCTTGGGTCTTCTCTCTGCCTGACAGCTGCCAAGTCCCGTTAGGGTTCACTCAGAGCCTGCCCTTTTCTTGGTGACAGGCAGACAGCAAAATATAAATTCAGAGTTGGGGAATCTTTCTTCCCTGGAAGGTTTTCCTGCTCTCTAGATGAGGAAGGACCTTTTTGTTCCCTGTTTGGGCTTCTCTTGAGCATTCTGTTAACTTTTACATTATTTGAGGAGATCCTTGTGCCTCTACCTGAGTGAAGACATCTGAGCACTTTGATGCTTCCTACAGCCATGGGCAGCTTTGTAAAAATTAAATCTTGTTCAACAAGCTTGCCTTTTTCTGAAGAGATCATGGGATTCTTTGATAATGTAAATCGTGTTGGTACTGTTGGATTTCTTCAAAACCATTTTATCTGTTATCAATGACATCTCAATTAAAACTTTTATAGTATAAGTAAGCATATTGATTACCTTAAATTAAAAAGTCCCTCACTGTCCGTCTGGAGACGTATCGGTGACTGGGTCATTTCTAGTGGGACCAGAAAGATCAGTTCTTGGCCCAGCGCAGTGTAGCTTTTCTTTTTTCAATTTCCTGCATAATATGTGAAAATTAATGGTAAAATTTATGGAACAGTAAATAAATGCAGGGAGGACAGTTATCACTACAAAGTGTTATCTGAATCACCCAATAAAGTGGTCATAACACAGCAAAATTAGTTTTTCTGCAAGTAAGTGCAATACATCTCTAACTCAGGAATCTGGTGGTACCAGAGTCTGTCTTGGACAGCAGTGATACAGACATGCTTGAAGCAGATGAAGTTGGCAGAGCACAAGCAACAGTTCATTCTTAGTTCTGTCTGTCTCATACTTTCTTACATAATATTTGTTAAGACCAGGAGGAGCTGGTACATGTCCTGTATAGTGTAGGCCAGACAACTTCAACCTATTACTTTTGTGTTGAATTCAGCACAGGCATAGGGATTATGGTACTCCTGTTTCCATCTCCTACTAGCAGTGTACCTCAAGGCTTCTGTTTCACCGGAACAACCACCAGTCACCTCTTTACTTAGTGTAATATTACTTCTGCTTCATAGATAGTGACTGTCCTTCTCAAATCATCTAGTAGATAACTGAATTACTGTACACTCGGAGCATTTGTTTCCTGTATCTACTTGTTCTGAAGATTGATGCTGCTATTTCGCAGCATTGTTTAATGATAAGATAAATGTTGCTTTCAACTGTAAATACAGAAGCAGAAATGTAATGGGCACATATCAAACCTAGCATTAACTCCCTGTGACAATGCAAATAACTTTTCAAGTTTTACTAGTTTGACTTTATACCACCGGACCTTACAAGTGGCTTAAAGTTAGCATGCCTTCTACACCAGGTACTCTAGCCATTTTTACAGAAACCTGCAGCTGATCATTATCAGTGTTTTGAGCAGAATCTGCTACTCTCAGGTGTGAAATAGTAGCCTCAAACATGAAGGAAGGCCACTTCTTCCAGAACTGTTCTTCTCCAGCCATGCTGTTGACCAAGCAAAAGATTTCTGTCTCGCAGCCTTTCCTCTCCCATAACCTTAGATACTTAATCTGTCACAATACTACTGTTAATCTATTTTGAATCAAGGATTTCAAGAGGCGGATTATCCCCGACTTGTTTGTCATTACCAAACAGACAAACATATTAGCCATTCCTGTTGGCTAGGGCCAAGTCTGAAGTAAGGAAAAGGACAAGGATGAACTATAGACCGTAATGTCTTGTTTTCAGAGGTGTCAAGGTTAGTTAGCTGGTGTTCTCGAAGGGTGAGTGTCATTACTAGGTTACATCTGGTTGTATAAAGGAAGTTTGCTTGAGTAGCTCAGCTTTATGGAGAGTCCCTATTGATGTATGGCTACTCTGTTCTAATTTACTTTTGGTCAGTGTCCTCCACAATATTTGATTTGGAGATATCCTTAAATATGATTAGAGGATATTAGACAGACTGCCCCTTCTATTGGTTCCTCCTGAAGAATTGTAAGCCTTGTTTACATATGTACTCATAATTTCAATATATTCTTGTACATTTTACTTGCAACATGTGTAGTACATATAACATGTATTCACAGTTGCATAGAATAAAATAACGATTAACTGTAATTTAGTCTCTGTAATGTCTAGGCTGAAAGTGATCTCTTAGTCCTTAAGCACACAAAGGATTCACTGAATATCTGGCAAAACAATGACTTGGTAGACAACTGTTTAGGCCCCGGTAACCAGAAAGTAAGCTTGGGTTCTGAATACCTCCAACCAGGGGTGGATGTTGCACAGCATCTTTTGGCAGCCTGTTCCAGTGTTTTGATACCATCATGGTTTTAAAGCCAACCAACCAAACAAGCAAAATGGCTCCTTATACCAAGTTGGTTGCCCACATCGCAGTGAGCTCGTGTTGCCCTCCCACGCTGCTGCTGTGCACCTCCAAGGGGAGGCCGGCTCCGTCCTTCCCTCGCCGCCCCACGGGGCGGTTGCACTCCCCAGAAAGACCTCCCTTTCCTCTTCTCAAGGCTGAACAAACCCAGCTCCTGCAGCTTCTCCAAGCAGGCGTGTGCTCCAGCCCTGCCATGTCCTGGCTGTCCTCTCTGGCCCTTCTGCTGAGCGTCACCTCTGGGTGGCCGGTGCCCACAAGTCCAGGTGCACGTTCACCAGTGCAGCGTGGCCAGGAACAGCCTCCTTCGTGGACTCGACAGCAGTGCTTGTGCTAGCAGCCCCTTCTGCAGCTGGCTCACCTTGCAGCCCGCCCTCCCTTTGCTGTCCATGAGGGCCCCCGGGTCCTCTCCTGCCAAACTGCCTCCGCCACCTGACACCCGCTGGTCCTGCCACACAGCGCCGCTCTGCCCAGCAGCAGCGCTTGGTATTTGCCTTTGCTGAGCTTCATAGGGCTGAGCTGCCGCAGCCTGGCAGGCCCCTGCACAGCCATGCTCCCCTGCCTCGGGCACTGGCAGAGGCACCCAGGTGGCCCGCAGACGGGCTTGCTGGCAGAAACGGGGTGAGGACAGCGCCCAGTACCTCAGCCTCCTCCCTGGCTTTTGACACGAGCGGCAGAACCAGACCCTGGCCTGGCTTTTCCTCTGCGTGCCTTCTGCTGCTGGGCTGCTTGCAGGCGGCTTTCCCATTGCCCGGCACATGCATCCCTAGGTTCAATCCCAGCTGAGCTCAGACCTCCCTAATTTCTCACCTGTGTGCTCGGGCACCGCTACGCTGCTCCCGCTAGCTGACCACTCTGCTCACGCCTCCCTGTGCTCCCTCCTTGCCTTGAGGCCAGTCAGGAATTCACTGCTTGACCCTGCCGGCCTCCTGCCAGGCCCACCCAGCTTTCCGTGCATTGATCCGGTCATTCCCCTTTGCTTTGGAGAGGTTGTCCTTGGAGTTCAGCCAACCTCCCTGAGCCCCTTTGTCCCCCGGGGATCCCCGCTGTCCTGTAGGATCCTTCCAGGCAGATCCCTGAACAAGCCCAAACCTCCCCTCTGGAAGCCCAGGCCTTGCTTGCTTCTCTCGGGACTGCAAACTCTGCCTCCTCATGGGTGCTGCAGCCAGGGCTGCCCTGAACCTTCACATCCCCAACCAGTTCTTCCTTCTTTGTGAGTAACAGGACAGCAGAGCACCTCCCCTTGCTGGCTTGTCCATCACCCATGTCAAGAACCTGTCATCAGTCCAATGCAGGAATCTCCTGCAGTGGCTGTGGCCAGTGCTCCTGCCCTCACAGTGGATGACTAAAATTGCATGATTTATTAATAAACTCTTCTTGCTAATTTATACAATTTTGAAACATTTGAATTTTCACAAGGGGGAAGAAAACCAAACCAGCCTCTAGAAACACACCATCCTCTTTATGTTAACGATAATCTATTCCATTTATCCTTATAGTTCTAAGATAAGTTTGTACATACATGCTTCAAGGCATCAGATGATGAGATGCTACTTCTAGGAGTTTTTTGTAGTTTCTAGAAATAGATAAAGGCCAGGAAGTAGAATTCATGTCCTGAAATACCTGTTACACAATTATAGTTAGTACTTTTGTAGAAGAAGAGAGGGCAGTTGTGTGGAGCTGTGAACCCTTCAGTTAGGGCAAGCCATACAAGAAGGAATTATTAGACAGGCTGCACAGATCCTTATCACACAAACACCACATTAACTGGGGTTCAGTTATTTGTGGCAAAAACTGAAAAAAATAATTATGTGCTACTGGCTGGAGTGTCAGAGAACCTTGGAGTGTAAGAGTACCTTTATCTTTCTGAGCTTAGGTGTACCAGAAAGAAAAAGAAAATTATTCCTCGTGATATCATACTGCTGGGTCCCCCTTTCAGTTTTTCTTGAGGGGAAATTGGGAAAGTGTATGAAACTGAAACATTGTCTTGGCTTCAGAAGGTTATTGCAGTAGTAAGGTGAGAAAGCAAAAGATTGTAAGAGCAGCCAAACTGGCCTGAGTGGAACTTTGATGTAGCCTGGTATGCCATCTTCACAGTGACCGTAACACATACCTAGAGAAGAGTACAGACACAGGCAAGTATGATTCTTCTTCCCAGTACTCTCCCAACCTGCAGCTGTTTGCAGTTCAAGGAATTTTGTTCAGTGCAGTAGTATCTTTGTTAGCTGATTTTAGAGTTTATGCCTTCTTAACATCTTATGACGCTTAACATCCAGTTTCATTATAGGAATGGAATAGGAAATACCCTTTCACTTTCATGTGGTGAAAGATGTAAAAGCATGGAATATAAATATTTATTGAAGATTATTGCTGCTTCTACGAACTACAGAAATTTCATTAGATCCTGGGTCCAGTACACAGTGGACCAGTTGGAAAGGTTGTATTCCAGCTGTAGTGTGTGCTTCATCTTGAGGGCTGTGTAGGCCAGCTCCCTGCTTCATGGTGTGCCGAGGAGTTCATGAACTGACCATGGTGGAACATGGAGTTAAAAGACTGAAACTATGTTCTGGGTGCAGAATTTTAATTGACTGCATGATTAATTTCCTCTGTGGAAGGAACTGAAGATTCTTTTCTCCTGTGTGGGACAGGACAAAAGCTTTTGGGGTATTTTGTTGAGTCTGAAGATTTGTATTCACTGTGGGGAAGAAGCATTACCTAGCTGCCTCGATTCTGCAAGCTGTCTGGCAACTCCTTGATGTTTCCAGGGCAATGCTTGCTCTTCGTGCTTTGCTCCTGAAAACTTTCATGTTCTTTTATTATTCTGCTGATACTAAGACTTTGTGAAAGAATGCAAGCAGTTAAAAACATAGTGGTTCAGTTAAAGCTGAACAGTTTTGGCTCCACGGTTTTCGCTTCTCCAAAGCATCAGTCCTGCTGTAAATAGAGCAAGTCTTCTAGCGTCTTGAAACAAACAAATAAGGTTGAAAGAGACATTTATTTGGTAGTCTCGATCAGTCTAAATACAGAAGAGAGAAAGTGTTCTGCTTCAGGTTTGAAAAGAAAAATATAAGAAAGGGATGATAAAAAAACTCTGAAATATGTGAGTAGTATGGAGGAGGTGCATGTGGAATGCCTGCCCACTGCTGCTCCAGCTATGCCAGAAGGTGGCATCAAATGAAGCTCACAGAGGGCAGGTTCAGAATGAGCAGAAGGAGGTACTTCTTCACACACCGCCTGCTGAGATTCTGCAACACTGTTGTAGGTACTAAAAGGCAACAACTTTCAAGTGCTGTCAGAGACACAATACTAGGATAGATGACTGTTGGGATGACCTCATACAATAGCTCTTCTGTCCTTGCACAGCATAATGAAGAGGTGTGTACGCCTGGTGTCTCTCATGTAGGTGTTTGTGTCTTATGCCAAATTAAAATGGTAGACTTCTGATTCTAAAGCAAAATGGGAATACCAGCTGGCTTTTAATTCCTATAGAAAAGAAGTATTCTAACAGTTAAATATTTTAGTTATATAGGTGAAACCTAGAGTGAACATCATAGAAATAGACCAGGCAGTCACGTAGATTTATTTTAATTACTTAGAACTGTAAGTAATTTATTGTGTGATTTGCCTGCATGAGTTACTGCCAATTAAGAACTGACTTTTTTGTGTAAGGGTATACTTGCCCGTTTCTAAGCTCAGATTGTTAGGTCTTCCTCCTAACCTGCTTTGTAGCACCTCACGGCTAACGTCTCTGGAAGAGGGAAAATAAAGAGGGGGTTTGTTAATAGAACTAAGGTAGTTTAGCTAATGTATGAAAATACCAATAAAAGTTGGCAAGACTGTAAGTTGGCGCCTCGTAGCTGGTCACGTCAAAACTTTGTGATGTGAAGGTGAGTTCCACCTCAGCCAGAAAGATGTGTGGACAAAGGCTGGCTTCCTAAATGGCAGTTTTTACTTCAGATGGGTAACACTTGTTTCTCAAAAGTCAAGATGAACCCCCACCCCACCCCCACCCCCTTTATTTTTAGTCTAGAGACATGCAGCATGTTTGTAGGGCAAATTTGATGCACTTGGATTGCCAAGGGCAGTGGCTCCCAGGCTGCTTGTAGTTAAGCCTGACTTGGAAGCAAGCAGCCCTGGTGTGGGTCCAGCTGGGAACTTCCAGGGTTTGTTAGCATTAGTCCTGTGCTCTGGCTTTCCAGTCACAGGCTTGTGCCCTGCCACTGAGACCTGCCCCACCAGCTGGAAGCTGCTGTCTTGGGGATAGCCCCTCAGCGCATGTCTGCCCGAGGGCTGGGGAGGGGATAGCCCCTCAGGGCATGTCTGCCCGAGGGCTGAGCAGGCGGCAGTGTTACTGCTCTGGAACACGGGAGGTGCTTGTTTCCAGTGCTTGGATATTCCTTGCTTCCTTCTCAGATCCGGGAGCTGGTTCCTGAGTCGCAGGCCTACATGGATCTGTTGGCCTTTGAACGCAAACTAGACCAGACCATAATGCGGAAGCGTGTGGATATTCAGGAAGCACTGAAGAGGCCAATGAAGGTATGTCATGAAAAAATTGTGGTTTGAGTTAGGGGGGAAAGAAATGATCCTTGTATGAAATGGTAGAGTGATCTTTGCAGCAAATGTCATGTTAAGAGAGCTATTTTGAAACAAGTCAGACAAAGATCCTAAGAATAAGCAGCTGGGGAGCAGCATGCATGGAAAAGTGGTGGAAAAGATTCTGTGGATTCTACCAGTTCTAGCTTCTGAAAGCCTTTAATAAGGGGAATAACAGCTTTTGGATAAGTAAACACTGGTTTTGGAATTTTGCATTGGAATGATTACAAAGAGGAAATGAAGAGACTAGGGGGCTATGCTGAAGAGATTAATTCAGTCAAAAGCCAAACTTGTGGAATAACACAATGTATAATGGGAGGAATTACTTACAGAAAAATCGTTAAAAGATCCTGCAGAAATGTACACATTTACATAGTCTGTAAAAAGATGATTCATATAAGAAAAGAATGGATGACATTTTCTGCAAATTGTATTAGATCAAGTCTAGCACTTTGCTGTTCATAATATCCTACTGAAATGATCTTTTTCTAAATTTTCTGAGTCTATTCAACTGAAGCATGAAAAAGTTTAGGTGGGAGGGAACTGTGGAAGTCATCTAGTTCAACCTCCTGCTCAAAACAGGGTTGTCAAGGCCTTGCCTTGTTGAATTTTGAAAGTCTCTAAGAATGGAGGTTTCAAAGCCACTTTAGGCAGTCTGTTCCAGTGTTTGGCCACTCTTGTTGTGAAGAATTATTTTTCGTGTCTTAAATTTCAGTTCTTGTGACTGTATTGAATGCTCATACTCATTCATGTAGTAAATCCTGTAGTATGAAGAGTTTGTAGCTATATGTCTACTGTGAAGTAAAGCTATCATTCTTGTCTGTACCACAGTAATGGGAATCAGCCCAACTAAGATTGAGGTTCCATTCTGTTTGTCACTGTACAGGTATCTGCATAAGATGTGGGAGGCTGTTACCTCTAATGTTTTTCCAGGCGATACATAGGAAAAGGAGGTGGGGGGGGGCGTGGAAATGGAAGAAATGAAATTCCTCTAACATACATATTTTATAGATAGAAACTGAAGTGTGGATGGTTTAAATTACAAGTTTGTAGTCAAAAAGTGTTGTATATACTAGATTGGACTCTCAGAAGGAATAATTTGGCTTAACTTCTTAATATGGGTAGAATACCATTGTTTTAAACCAGCTAGGAACTTGGCCATGTTTGAAAGTAATTGAAGACTTAGACTTGCATTCATAAATCTGCAGGAAGCTGTTTATTCTGTGGCAAATTCTTTACCTGAGGAATTGGCCAGTACGTGAGGTCGCAGCTCTGAGCTGTACAGTGGGGATATTCAAGGCCTGTAAAGGGGAAGGGTATAGGAGGCACAACACTAAAGAAACTGCAGACAGAAAATTCTGTTTCCATCTAGGGCTCAGCAAATACATTTTAACTGTCAGTTACTCAGCTAGCTAACATCTAAAGAATGATCAGACAGATGTTTTTCAAATTCATGTCTAGACTTAGCATGTAGCAGCTGTGAAATTCAAGACCTGTCAAAACACAGCTAAGCCTAGACAAATTTGTGTTGTTCTGATGTTAAGTATTTTAATTTTATTATAGCTGGAGCATTGGTAACAGCAATAAAAGTTATCTCTGCATTTCCATCTTTTATCAAAGCTCTTGTAATTTGTAAATATTTGCCTTAAAACAGTGGTTCCCAAACTGGGTTTGTAATCCTCAGAAAGCTTTAAATTTGTGTGAGGTCTGTGCTGATGTGTAGGTAATATGCAGGACTGCTCAGCATTATCAGTTGTAATTGCAGTTATCATATTGCTCACAGTGATTGAGTTGTAGCTAGAAAGAGTCTTTGGGAACCACAGACATATGGTCTGGTGTTGCTCAGGCTGGTTTTTTATGTCTGAAGACTAATTATTCTTGAGAAATTTTAGGGGGAAATGTTTCAAGTACTTTAGGTTGTGGGCAGTGCATAAAATATGCTGGGCCTGTTGATCCTGCTTGGATCTTCTGTGAACAGTTGCACTGTTGAAACAGACGACAGCTGTGGGATTGCTTGGAAAGCAAGGAGACCTTGGGGCTGCGAGGCTGGTTGAATGCGGGGAAATGGCCTTCACCACCTGCTGGCTCACTTTGCCACTGTCAGCAGCCCTGCTCAGCTGCCAGCTTTTCCAGTCTAGGTCCTGCCTTGTCTTTTTCCTGCCTGTTGGGCACTAGTGTGTTCTCTACTCCTCTTCTGTCAGTTCTATGTTCTTGGGCTACAACCATTGCAAGATTTTTAGAATTCCATGTCCACAGAGTGGCATTTGCTGCATGACTCATTGCCAGAGTCCTTGCACAGACATTATGGAAGACCCACCTGCTCATGTGCTCAGAATTCCAGAAAGGACTTTTTAGGAGGGATTCAGGCAGACAAGGGCAGTTTGAGTGCAGTGTGGCTAAAGGTACAGATATAGCAAGCTCTGTGGCCTGAAGGAAACAGAAGCCATATGGCTCAACTGCAGACGAGTAGAGTCATTAAAGAAGAATGCATTACTGAAAATCCGGACAGCTAGGGCCATGGTGGACTTCGGGAGTGGGATTTGTTCAGCTGAGTATAGCATCTATGTCATATTTATTTATAAGTAAGCTCATCACTCTAGGTTCCCTTTAGAGTTGAGGGATTTATTTAGTGTAGGCAATGGAGTTCAGGGTTCTTCTCATACAGAAGTGGACATTTAGAAGAATATAGATAAATCATGCCATAAAAGGTGCCTATTTCTCTCCACTGTCTAAGCCTGAGATAACTATAGTCAGTTGTGGACATAAACATGGTTTTAAGACTGAGATTATTTTCATCCCAAGGTTTGAATCAGGGGTCACCTGGCTGAAAGAAGGTCATCTAGTGACCCATCTGACAAGCAAGGCTTTGACTCCAAGCCCTGGCACCACAGACAGTAGTTTGGTTTCACCCAAATCAGACACTATGGTCCAGGGACTGTCACTTTTTCACAGTGAACTAGTGTGGGACATTGAGTTCGCTAGACCTGTGTGTAGTTGCAGTTCCTCAGACTAAATTATTTACTCCCAGGTTCTCCATTTTTAGGTTAAAAAAGAGTAGTAGCATCTGAATACAATCATGATGTCTTTCTGCTGGGTATTGTAAATTGAGATTCATTCCCTGCTTTCAGGTTTTAAGATGACTGAGGAATTGCTGTTGGGTTGTTGGCAGAAGGGAATGTAAATTTCTTCTGGAACACTAAGGTTTCTACCTGATCCTCTGCCCTCTCAGGCATGACTGGGGGTTTTTGCCCGGTATGCCTTGCGTCCGCAGCACCTCGTAACTGAGCTCTGCAGTACTGCTATTCTAAGAGACTCTCATCTTTTCCATGTATTTGTTCTGAACCTTGAATATTCACAGGGTATTCTTAGGGGCAGAAGAACGAACAATTTGTGTAGATTTTTGTGTCATACTATGAACCCTGCTGTCATTGAGCTCCTGGAGTCAAACCTGCACTCACTTCAACCAATAAATGCAGTAGGTATCATTTACCCCAACTTGAGCAAAGCATGTTGTTCATTCTTCGTGGGATGTTACAGAGAAAGAGGTGGAGATTACTCAAGAAAATTTAAGGTGACTGAGAGCAGTGGCAGCTCTGTCACTTTTTAGCTTTTGTAGATTCCCCTCTGCATTTTGAGGTCTGTGGCCCATGGGCAGCGTGCTTCCTTTTCTGTGATTATCATGCTGGTCTTGGTGCTGGCTGGGATTAGTTGGAGGGATTTCTGCTATACAATAGTTTCCAGCTGATTTGACATCATTAAAGGTGCGGTTTGTTATTTTCGTAATAACAATCTTATATTTAATATGATGTGACTGAGAGAAAATATCTTTGGACAGGTCAGTAGCTTGAATTCCCTGTAGCAACAGAGAAGTTCTAGTGTTCCTGCAGAAGACCCTAGTGACATCTCATCTGGTTGTTAAAGCTGGAATAGTGTCATCGGTGCTCAAAATGAACAGTTCAAACTAGAATGATCATGTGAAAAAAGAACTTCTAGAACAATCTAGGGAAAGGAAAGGACATTTGTGAATGTTGCTTGGCTGTTATGTGTGAACACAAAAATAATTCAGAGGGACTGGCAGTGGCTTCCTTTTAGCTAGAGAGGAAGAAAAATATTGATATTTAGGTTGAAGGACAATGCTGGCACAAGAATGAATGGGGAGAAGGTGACTGAATAAATGTTATGCTTGAAATTAGAATTGTCAGAGAAGCAAAATTCCTCCAAATCAAGGAGGAGAAAAAAAGATTTCATTTTGAAATTGTATCTTCATGGGTTCTGAAAAGCATTACATGATACGGACCTGTGATCTGGACTTACGTTGCTGCCAGCTCAGTGACCCTGGGGCCCATCGGTGTACTCCATCAAGCACTACAGTGGTTTTGAGAAGGTATTTTAAAGCTCTTCAGGGGAAATGTCTGCACAAGCCATTTAAAGTAGAAATATGTTGAAGGCAAAAGAGAACTTATGGCAATTTCAATTTAAACAAAACAATTTATTGAAGGAATTTTATCAGGAATTTTCTCATCTTTAATCATCAACCATAAAATTTACAAAATTAAGAAAAGCCAAATAGCTTACAGTTTCCCTAGTGTGAGGAGATCAGTCTGGCAACAGATACATGCTCCAGTTAGTATGCAGTTATATATTGGGAGAGTTGAGTCATGGCTTGTGGTTGCCTTACCATCCTTAGCCTTAACGTGTGTATTGATCTGCAGCTACCCAGTCTTTGAGGGTCATCTCAGAGTCAGTGGGCTTTAGGTGAGCCCACCTCCTTTTGGACAGTCCTGAACTTGGCCCTAGGAGTTGCCAGGTTGTCTTCTCTGGACTGATCTGGCAGTTCTTACACATTATTATTGAGAGGACTGAGTTGCTAATGGGACCACACCAACATGTGTTACAGCATTCCCAGCTGGCTTGCTGCCTGGATAGTTACTCACTGTCAGGGGCTGTGCCTGCAGCCTTACCGTACTACACACTGCTTTTAACTGGTTAGGACTGAATCAAGCCACTGGGCAGCAAGTTCCTTGGCCTCAACACAAACAGGCAAAGTACATGTGCATTCTTCAGCCATCACAAACTAGCTTAACTGTTTGATGAGAACGTGACTATATCTTGGCTAATCACCCTCCCTCTCCCACATGCAGTGGCAACAGGAGTTATGAGGCTGGTGTGGATCTGTGTCCTTACTAACAGTGACCAGTAACAGGATCACAGATTGATTGAGGTTGGAAGGGACCTTTGGAGGGCATCTTGCCCAATGGCCCTACTCAAGCAGGGCCACCTAGAGCTCGGTGTCCAGGACCATGTCCAGATGGTTTTTGAGTATCTCCAAGGTGGGAGATGCCACAGCCTCTCTGGGTAATTTGTTCTGGTGCTAAATACTTCATAGGAAGGTGCCAGAAACCCTTCCAACTGTAGGTGACTGTACACCTAAATTCCAGTAATTGGAGATCAGTTTATATTAAGACAGAAAGGTCTGACATCTCTTAAAATTCTCATCTATTGATACGACAATATTCCTGGGATCTGTACATAATACAGCCACTCCAACCGCTTCCCTGTTTTTTTGCTGGTTTTGTTTGTTTGTTTGGGTTTTTTTAAAGAGTTCTTGGTTTTGGTCCGACAGGTGGTGGTTCAAAAAGAGACCAGTTAATACTGATTAATGTCCATGTTTATTGCTGCTAGAGTAAGATATCAGAGATGTAATACATTTTTCATTATGTCAGGTCTTCTAAGTCAGTGCTGAATGTCCTTTAAAAAGAACTGCCCTGTTTGATGAGTGATTAGTCTGTGCTGCACAGGAAATTGAACAGGACAATAAAGTCTCTTTTGGCTTAAAAACCTGTAAGTTCTAAATCTGTGTTCTGTGACAGTGAGTTCCGTGGGTTAACATGTTGTTCATGATGCTTCGTGTAGCATACATGACATACTTCCATTGATCAGGTTTGAATTTATGGTCTTGTGGCATAATTTTGTGTATTCTGCTTCGTGGATGGTGAGATAAGGAAAATACAAATACCTAATCTCCTTCTTTAGATCAGCCCATATTTTAAGTACGTCTTTCAGGTTTTCAATGTTCTCTTTTCTTAGGTAAAAATATTGAGTCCTCCCTATCACTGTATAGAAAGAATTTTTCAGTGCTCCCAGCTATTCATGTAACCTGTCAATATACACCTCCCAATCCTCTTCCCGAGACAGTATAGTCTGCCAAATAAACTGATTTTATGGAGTATTGTGCATACTATTCTCCATTTTATTCCTCTATAAGATTTGTTTGTCTTTTTTTTGAGATGTCTTTTTTTAGAAGTTTTTATAGAACTGTATACAGGTGTATTTCATGAGTTGGTGCAATTTTGAACTCACTAAATATTGAGTAGTTTCTTTTAGTGTTCATGATACTTGTATATTCTACCAAGTCACTGATTTTCCTGCTTTGGGTTGGCCATTTCTAAGTTCTTGTCCATCTTTTTGTTGTCATGAGTTACCTAACTGATTTTGTTTCTTTTACAAATTTTGACAAAATCTACCACTACTCTGAGTGAGTGATACCTCTATATTCCAGTTCTGATATGGACACTCTCTGTTTAATTTGATGCTTTTATAATGGTCAGACTTGAACACTTGTTAATGGTCATTGTTCTTTGTCTCCTGGTTTCTAGGCTCCATGCTACTTTATCTTCCACTGTTCTTTTTGCTTCCTAAAAAGTTTTTCTGAGACCATGAAACAGTTACTGTGTATGCAAAGACAGAAGCAGATTTTAATCTTTCCTGTGCTTTTTATGCTGTGTTGAGGTACACAGAAATCCATCCTTAAGATGCACACAGAGAGCTCTTAACACAATATTAGTCATAGGATTAGCAGCCAGATTTCCTTGGTTCAGTCAGCAACAGACTGTCTGCTGATAACTTAGTTAATTTGTTTGAAATCCAGAGCACAACTTCCCTGGAGGGGTCCTGGAGGTATTGTGTCCTGCCTGAGAGTTCACTGAAGGAAACTAACTTCAGCAGTCGATGGAGGTGTGTCTTGGGGATATCACGCAGATCGTCATTATCTTTAGATGCTTAGTTTCCGAGTTGACTTCTTAGGGGTTTAATGCTAATGGAAACTGAAAAAAAAAATGCAGCACTATAAAGCAGAGGTAGTTTTCTGAAGAATTTGATGGATTTCCAGCTTTTCACCCATTTACTTCAACTTAAAGCTGTATTGATTTGTGTGAAGATGACATTGAAGAACTTAGGGAAAAAGCTGTAGTTCTGCTGCTCCAGCATTCCTGTCAGCCTCCTGTTTAAATCTGTTTCATTCCACATGAACTCTCCTGCCAATTGTGCTGCTGTTGTAGCTGAGACCTTTGCAGCAGTTCATCGCTGACATGACCAGTTTTCTGTCACATATGCTTCTTTTTTCCTTTTCTTTTTCTCAAGAAGAAATTGTAAGTGTAATTCAGTGCTTTTTGGGGAAGGCTTTTCTTTTTAATATGACTGCTATGTCGTGTTCATTGTGCTGAAGACAATCTTACACTTAAGAGAATAAGCAGATTAAGCATTTATTGATTTTTGGACAAGAGGTTATTTGATTCACAACGTTGATCAAGTCTCTGTGAAGTTCCGCCCTGCTGAGCTTTGTCTTTGTGGGTAGTAGAGTTCCAGTGTCTGAAGAGATGAAATGTGATGCCTTCTTCTTGCCCTGGAGCTGCAGTTTTTCCCTTTATTTTTTGCTCTAAGCTACTGAGGATCATACCAGTAGAAAACAAGGCCACAGGTTCTGGTGGCTTGCTTTTCTGTTCTCTGAGAAGCCACCATACAAACAGGAGAATAGATTTTAGATCAGTGCTACAATATGCATTGCTAAGAAATTTGCAGAATCTATTGAAGGGCAGTGGCTTCTTGCCCAAGTATATTGCACTGCTGTATTTAATCTGCAAAATAACCAAGTTGCACATAACTGGTGTTGTTACCATTTCCTGCCTGGATGAGATGGAGTTCAACTGGGAGATGGAAGAATACCTCACTCTCAGAGCCTTCTGGGTATAAACTTGGCATTATTGTGAAACCCAGGAGTACTGATAAGTGAACTGAGTGCAGTGATTTTGGGTGGGTGTCTTCAGCCAAGGAGACTTTATGGACTGTGTAGTGGCTATAAAACCCCAGCCAGCACCATTTTGGTGCTCTTCTTCCTTGAGCTCAATATTTTCTCTGTATCATCTCCAAGGTGATGTTTTCCAAGGCTGGACATCCTTACGATAACAATATAGCTGTGAGTGTGAAGTTGTTACTGGGTGGATCCCTTCAGGAGAGATTCAGATGATACTCTTGGATCTCTGCCAGGATCTTACTTCGTCAGGTGAGCTGGTAGTGACTCACAGCTGCCAGGAGAAAAGTCATTGTGGTCCAAAGAAAACGTGCATTTGTAGAGCTATGGTTCAGATGTGTTGCTGGAGATTACTACACATATTTTCTTTACATGCCACTGCTCAGAGTGTGTGTTGCCACTGTTGGTGCTAAGTGTACGTAGGGCAAGTTACAGTGCGCTTGTCTAGTTCCTGGAACTGGAAGGTGAGATAGTCCGCCTCCCAGAATGTCTTGAGCAGAGCTGTTCCCAAGGGTGCAGTGGTGCTGGTTAACACTAGGCATGTGTAAGGAAGAGGTGGTAGTGGGAGTTCTGGGAAGGACAGAAAGAAGGAAAAAATGGAGCAGCAACTCATAAGGGAGCAAATAGGAAGTTGGCATCTTGGCAGCAGCTTCAGAAAGGTAGTTGTGGAGGTTTCAGTGTTTCTGGATCAGTACGGCACTGTACAGAGGACTTGTTTGGCTGTTCAGGCAGTGTTCATGGCCAAATACCTTTTTCACTGTTTTTTAGACTGCCTACCAGAACATCTTTGGCAGATCCAGATGCAGTCTGCAGGCCAGGACTAGAGTTACTGCAATTGGGACGGCTGGCACCTGAAAGGAAGGCTTGTCACATCCTAAGGTGCTTTTGGCCTGGTAGAGCCCTCAGAGGGAGGGGGAGGTTGTGCCAGCTGGAGTGCAGGGCAGGGCAGTCAGCAAGGCAACAAGAACAAAAGACTGCCTTGTTGAGTTAAAAGCTGGAAGAAAAAGCAGAGATTTGGAGTCTCCTGAGAGAAGGCAATAGCACAAACACAGTTGGATCTTAAGGAATAAATAGAGAGGATTCTCTGTTTTTCCCCAGAAATGACCCTACAGAGTTTTCTGCAACCCCGGAAATCACAGAGTTGCTGGAATAAGAGCAAGGCTGAAGAAATGAACCATTTTCAAGGACATGTGAGCAGAGAAAATTTGGTTTACAAAACCTTTTTTTAATTTGTTTTTCATTTTATTTATTCCATTTTACCTGACAAATGTGAGTTTTCCTTCTTTATGTTCCCTTATTCTGCTTTGTGTTCTAATAAAAAGATTTTAATTAGATTTAAAGCCCATTTGGTGTTGGGGTCCTCTTGCAGCTGTGCAGTTGCCCTGTTTGACTGATTTCCTGATGAGTCAGAAGGAAGGATCATCCTGTGGTTGCATTTGGGAGATGATCACTGCCTTAATAGAGCTGCAGATTTGCAGTACCTTTTGGGCCAAAATTTGAAGACCACCCCCACGGTGCACATTACACATTTTGCTTGTTGGATAGAACGTCTTTGCTTAGCAGAGACTAAAGGCTCAGCATTCCACAGAATGTACAGGTTGTCAGTAGTGTCTGTAATGTGTTGGAGTCAAAGGCTAAATGGTTTTTGATCTAAAATCAAGATATGTAGAAAGTAGGACAAAAGATAACTTTAGAGATAGCCGTTACTTAGGATTTTTTATTCGTACTTATTCCAAGTTTCTTTCTGATGACAGTGTGGAAAAAGTGGGCTGATTTATAGAGGTTACAGTGAGGAAAGGATTAAATTTGAGAAAGAGAATTTGTTGTGTAGAAGAAAACACCATAAACAGAAGAGAGAGATGTGGGCGAAACGAACAAATGATATGCAGACTCTGACTTTGGCGCAGGGAAAGTGTAAGGAACCCAGCAGGAGACCAGTTCTGAAAATGTAAGCTGCATCTGGCTTGTGCATGTCTTGAAAGAAGAATTGTAAGGGGTTAGCAAAGGGAAACAGTGCAAAGTGTCACAGAGAGGTATTTTGTATTTCATAGTGGAGTTAGGTGTTGTGACTACTTGGCATTGGGTGGACTGTACAAGGCAGCTCGAGCCTGAAAGCTAGGAGAAAGGAAGACATCTAAAATATTCAGATTTGAATAAGGATGTTATTGCAGAGGACGACCTTAGTGATGAAATGTCAAACCAGAGGAAACGGACACAGTTCTATCTGGTTATGGGGAGATAGGAGGAGAGGTGTTTCCAGGGTATGAGGGAGAATGGAGAGAATGTCTTTGGAAATCGAAAGAAGAGGGAAATGGAATCAGTGATACAAACCTGAAATATCAGTAGAGTACCTAGGAGGAACTGTTAGGAAAAAAGCTGCTTATGTATATAGATACAGTTTTGCAAATAATCCAGGTGGGGATAAAATTTAGAAACTGTGCGTAAAATGTGCAAGTTAATTTGGTTGTGAATTAAGAAATGTGAAGTCCTTCACAAGGCCTCCACACTAAATAAGGATTCTAGGGCATTAAAAAAAAAAACATTTTATGTAATGAAAGAGCACTTTAGCAACAGAAATCCTGTAGGAAAGGATGGGAAAAGAGTATGGATTTCCAGGAATATTTTTCTACCTATCTGACTGTTCTCATGTGTGTCAATCTGTCATTTTCTGGACTCGTGGCACTTCTGAAAATCCTGTTCTGTCAGTGCATGCTATTGACACTCCATTTCCATCAAACCTTTCTGTCACTGTCTTCTCTGGATTTGGCAAAATGTAGTCATTTTCTTGCTCCTCTTCAGCCATACATCTCTACCTCCCACATTTCTCTATGCTATATTAGATTTTTAGTTTCCTGACCTGATGTATATGATTTTCTGCTCTCCTATAAGTGTGTCTGTGTGAGTGTGAAAGCTTTACAAGACTACTCCTTTCTTACATTGTATGAAGGTTGTTTTAACTGCATTAATTTGACAACTGTAGCCTTTTCATCATTATATTATAAGCAGATATTTGAGATTAGAGTCCCAAAGACATTTTTGGCAATATCTTTTCTGGAACCCATGTATCAGAGCTGATGGCCAGGTTTTCCACATGGTGCACAGAGAAGGGCACTGGGAATTAATACAGCTGTAAGCCAGTACAGTGATGGGGAAGTCTTAGATAGCCTGTGAAAATGGCAACAGATAGGCATGATTGTATCTCTCTCAGACTTGAGCACCTGGGTTAGGGGTGAAGCACGGTGCCTTCCTCTGCTTGGGTTTCACAGCAAGTTGGACCCGCAACATGTCTGGTTAGGGTGAAAGGCAGTTAAAGAGGAGGGTTATGCAGCAGGGCTGTGCGTGTGTGTCTGTTTGGGGGTGTGTTTGTAGGTAGAGTTATTTCCAGGCTCTGCATGACAGTAGAATGAAGTTGGGCAGAGATGTGCCCGGCACATCATTTGCAGCATTAGCTGTATTGGTGACTGCCATTTACAAATCTGAACTGATGCAACTATGAAAGGCATTCATGTAGCAAGAGGTTTGTAGCTGAGTTTTAGCAATCTAGCTAGTATCTAGAACAGAAGGGCATCATATCATACTTTTCTTACAATGATTTCTCAAATACCTAATGCAGAAGTAGAGGATGTATGGCCTCATGGGCTTGCCCATGCAGCCTGCTGTTTTTCTCTGCTTACAGTGGATCTTTGCATGTTTGTATAGCCAATTGTTTTTGAAAGGAACTTTCAGGCTCAGCTCTTCAGTGTGTTCTCTTATACATAACCGTATCTTAAATTCTAGTATAACCTGGTGCAACTGTACTAAACATGCAGATTCTTTACTAAATGTGTAACTCTCACCTTTCCTGTGGCTTCTCAGGTCTTGGACTTAAACTGGACATGTACTTTTCTTTTCTCTATTTGTATAACAGCAAAAGCGGAAACTGAGGCTTTACATCTCCAACACATTTAATCCTGCAAAATCTGACGCTGATGACTCTGATGGCAGCATTGCTTCATGGGAGCTGCGAGTGGAGGGGAAGCTCCTGGATGATGTATGACTCACCTGTGCTTCACTGGGGCTGGCAAGAATCTAGAGATCGTGCTGTGGGGTGGTAGACTTCACTGGGGACATCAACTCAGACAAGATATCTCTGAATGGTAGCATTGGCTTGTTGGTGCTGGGAAGGCACCGCGTCTAGCCGGAGTGAGGGATCAGGCAGTAATGGGAATGTTGGGGAGGGGTGGGGAGGGCAGAAAGAAATGGAGCAGATTTAAGCACAGGACCAGTAGTACGAGGCAGAGAGAACAGGGCTGAGACAGTTGCCTTAAAAGATATGGCAGGGTTCAGGTCATGAGAGGTGTGATAAGTCAGGCCTTACAGCGCACATCGTATCTTGTGAAGAGTAGGATAACAAGGGGAAGGAAGGACAAGAGGATGTATGGATGGTCAGAGCAAGAATGGAAGAAAAGTGTTAGCAGAAACCTCAGTGATGGATTTAGCTTTCCTCAGGGAAGACTGGACTTTCGCAATAAAGGTGTCACCAATTTGAATAGACCTCACAAGCTAAGTATTTGATAGGATAAACAGATGGAGAACGTGCATGTATGGAGAGGGCAAGGCTTTCAAGGCACATCTCGCTGTCTGGAGATAACTGTACATGAATCAGAATCGTAATCTTGCTGGAGTATGAAGGGGCGACAAAGGACAACACTGAAAATTGAAGTTCAACAAATTCAGTTTAGGAATCAGAGTATATATTTTAAAAAGATTCTTTACTGGAACAAAATAGCTTCTCAATTACTGGCAAATTTTAAATCAAAGGACGGTGACTTTCTAAAAGAAATTAAGAAGAAATTAATGGAAATCCTTTGGACTGCATTCTATGGAAAGTCAGATTATGTGATTATAGACACTTCCTAGTTTTTAACTTAGACAGTATGAGCTGTGTAGTAAAGAGCTGTTTACTGGAAATGGGAAAGCAAAATGTAAAAGGAAATACTATTGCTTAGAGTATGATTAATCTGTAAAATTTACCGTCATCTGATAAATCAGACCAAGAAATTAGCAGTCATCAAAAAACCAAAGCTGTTCAAATAAAAGGTATACAGTGGCCTTAGCATCCTAGAATGGTTTGGGTTGGAAGGGACCTTAAAGACCCCCCAGTCCCACCCCTGCCACGCGCAGGGCCCCCTTCCCCCAGCCCCGGTGGCTCCCAGCCCCGTCCAGCCTGGCCTTGGGCACTGCCAGGGCTGGGGCACCCACAGCTGCTCTGGGCAGCCCGTGCTGGCGCCTCGCCGCCCTCACAGGGAAGGATTTCTCCCTCAGCTCTGATCTCCATCTGCCCTCTCTCAGCGCAAAGCCGTTCCCCCTTGTCCTGGCGCTGCAGGCCCTTGGGAAAAGCCCCTCCCCAGCTTCCTCGCCGGCCCCTTTGGCTGCTGGAAGGTGCTCCAGGGTCTCCAGGAGCCTTCCCTTCTCCGGGCTGAACAGCCCCAGCGCTCCCAGCCCGGCTGCGCAGCAGAGGGGCTCCAGCCCTCTGGCCATCTCCGTGGCCTCCTCTGGTCCCGCTCCAACAGGTGTCATTCACATTAGAAGCCAGTCCTTTCCAATAACTTAAGAGAGTCATAGAAATCTTCACTTAAGTGTGCAGTTTTCCACCACTGATGAGATTTTTGCATCTTACCCTGCATTTGTCAGAGGGAAGACTCAATTAGATTGATCACATTTGTGGTCTGTGTAGGAATTAATGTTCAAGAGAAAGAGAAAACCTGAGGAGGAAGCATGGAACACAAGCTAATATATGCAGCCTTAAACATTTATATTTCTTCTGATTGTACAGCTCAGCAAACAGAAACGGAAGTTTTCGTCTTTTTTTAAGAGTTTGGTTATTGAACTGGACAAAGATCTTTATGGACCTGACAACCATCTTGTGGAGGTAAGAAGGTTGTGCACCCTTTGCATACAAACCTGGCAGTAGCACAGATAAATGGCTATGTGCCTGCTGTCTACCTTGTTTGTCACCTTGCATTCATTATCTCATTTAAGGTATTTTCAAAGTTTTCAAAATTCCATTATTTTTTACTAAGAGAATCTATGTAGTCTAAAAACATAAACGTGGTAGTGATACTGCACACCTTAGGACAGAATGTATGAAATAGTGAAATATGTTCCAATTTTTTCCTAACAAGTAAAGCACACTAATAGCAGAGGAGACTGTGCACTAAAGCTGAATCGTAAAGGCAGAGCAAGAAATTATTTGGGGGGGCATTTGTTGTGGGTTTTTTTGTGAAATGGCAAGATCTGTGGAAGGCTTGTACTTGTCTTACTCTCTTGCATGGCGCACTGTGCTTTTGTGCATGATGCACCTCTGTGGACATCAGCGAAAAAAAGACTGACCATCTTGCTTCTTCCTTTGGCAGTGGCACAGAACTCCCACAACCCAGGAAACAGATGGCTTCCAGGTAAAAAGACCTGGCGATGTCAGCGTGCGGTGCACATTACTCCTCATGCTGGACTACCAGGTCAGTGCACTGCTTTTGACATGGAAAATGCAGCCATTGGGAGGATGTGCAACAGAGCAAATTCATCCTGTCACATACATCAAAAAACAATATACTTGGACTCAGAATGTCACATAGTCCATTGAGGTTAGAATAATACCAAACTGACAGATTATTTAAAATTTGAAGGGGACGCATCAAGTTTCTGTTATAGTCTAACACAATTATTTTTCTTGGCACTATGATAATTAGTATTTTTATTGCCTGCCTGCAGAAAGAATATGCATTTCCACCTCAGGCTTCTTAGAGAATAGTCAGATAAGTCACACGCGGGTGATGTGTGCGGTCCTGTACAGAAATTCAAAGGAGTGGCTTTTGCTAGTGGTACCTGAACTAGCTGTGTAGCTGTAGCAGCCTTCTTTTCAGAGCAGACTACACAGCTTTCTTGGTTTGTTAAGTTTTGGTTACACTGTCACCCTAATCTGGCACGAGACAACATTGCCCTGCAAGGGTTAGACTTGCCGTTACTCTTAGGCCTTGTTAGGCATTCCTGCTTTACCTCTTTTGTCATTATTAGTTGTATTGTACTAGCACTATTTGTGGGCTGGACACAAACCAGTCAGGGAACTGATCCATTTGAAAGCTAACAAAACATACTTCCAAATCAGTTCCCTGATCCCGGTCACAGGAAACAAACAAAAAAACCAACCAGTAGGCAAAATTAGGATATTTTGCCTTTGGACAGAATATAAAAGAGGTTAGTGGGCACAGTTTCAAACTGTCTTATGCTGTTGTAAGGCTAAGCACCTGAAGAGCAGCACAAAGAAATGCCAGCCACTCCAGGCAGTAAGTCAGCTTTACTGGGGGCCCAACTTCAACGCCTCTATGCAAACACGTAGCATGGGGAATGAACAGGAGGAGTTAGAGACGTGTGCACACCTACAGGGCTGTGGTCTTACTGGCATCGCTGAGATGCGGTGGAATGGCTTCTATGACTAGAATCTTGGGATGGAAGGGTACAGGCTCTTTAGGAAGGACAAGCAGGGGAGACGAGGAGGGGGTGTTGCCTTCTATGTCAATGACCAGCTGTCTATGACCAGCTGAAGTGCATAGAGCTCTGCCTGAGGATGGATGAGGAGCCTACCGAGAGCTTATGGGTCAGGATTAAAGGGAGGGCAGGGACAGGTGACAGTATAGTGGGGGTCTACTACAGACTGCCCAACCAGGAAGACCGAGCAGATGAGGCCATCTGTAGACAGATAGGAGCAGCTCCATGTTCACAAGCCCTGATCCTCATGGGGGACTTCAACCACCCTGATATCTGTTGGAGGGACAACACAGCAGGGCACAGGCAATCCAGGAAGTTCCTGGAGTGCATTGGCAGTAGCTTCCTCCTCCAAGTGATAGAGGAGCCAATGAGGAGAGGTGCCATACTGGACCTTGTTTCCAGCAACAGGGAGAGTGCGAAGCTCAAGAGGAGTCTTGGCTGCAGTGACCATAAAATGGTGGAGGTCATGATCCTTGGGGCAGTGAGGAAGGCTCACAACAAGCTTGCTACCATGGACTTCAGGAGAGCAGACCTTGGCTTCTTCAGGGATCTGCTTGGTAGAGTATCATGGGATAAGACCCTGGAGGGAAGAGGGACCCAAGAAAGCTGGTTGATGTTCAAGGATCCGCCTCCTCCAAGCTCAGGAGCCATGTGCCCCAACAAACAGGAAGACCAACCAAAATTCCAGGAGGCTGCATGGATGAACAAGGAGCTCTCAGACAAACTCGAAACACAAAAAGAAAGCCTACAGGGGGTGGAAGCAAAGACAGTAGCCTGAAAGGAATACAGAGAAGTTCTCTGAGCAGCCAGGGACCAGGTTAGGAAAGCTGAAGGCCTGATAGAATTAAACCTGGCCACGGACATCAAGGGCAACAAGAAAAGCTTCCATAGGTAGGTGAGTGATATAAGGAAGACTGGGGAAAATGGGAGCCCTCTCCAAAAGGAAATGGGAAACCTGGTTACCTGGGACATGGAGAAGGCTGAGGTACTCAACAACTCAACTCAGTCTTCAACATCAAGTGCTCTGTTCACACCACCCCAGTCATGGAAGGCAAAGGCAGGGGCTGGGAGAGTGAATCACCGCCCGCTGTAGGAGAAGATCAGGTTTGAGACCATCTAAGGAACCTGAAAGTGCACAAGTCCATGGGACCTGATGAGATGCATCTGTGGGTCCTGAGGGAACTGGTGGATGAAGCGGCCAAGCCACTATCCATCATATCTGAGAAGTCGTGGCAGTCTGGTAAAGTTCCCGCTGACTGGAAAAGGGGAAACGTAACCCGCATTTTGAAAAAGGGAAATAAGGAAGACCTGGGAAACTACAGGCCAGTCAGTCCCACCTCTGTGCCCAGCAAGATCATGGAACAGATCCTCCTGGGAGCTACGCCAAGGCACATGGAAAAGGAGTTGATTGTGACAGCCAGCTCAGCTTCTCTAAGGGCAAGTCATGCCTGACAAATTTGGTGGCCTTCTATGACGGGATTACACCGTTGGTGGAGGAGGGAAGAGCAACTGACGTCACCTGCCTGGACTGGTTCAAAGCATTTGACACTCTCCACTGTCCCGCATGACATCCTTGTCTCTGGAGAGACACAGATTTGACAGATGGACCACTTGGTGGGTAAGGAATTGGCTGCATGATTGCACTCAAAGAGCTGTGGTCAATGGCCTGATGTCCAAGTGGAGATCCGTGACAAGTGGTGCTCCTCAGGGAACTGGCACCAGCACTGTTTAACATCTTTGTCAGTGACACAGACACTGGGATTGAGCACAAACTTCAGTGAGTTTGCCAACACCAAGCTGTGTGGTGTGGTCAACACACTGGAGGGAAGGGATGCCATCCAGAGGAACCTGGACAGGCTGGATGGGTGGGCCTGAGATACGTTTTGGTTGTATAGCTTTTAAGAACTCATTCTGTGCCCTCCTCTTTCCCCCTCTATGCAAACAGTATTTACCCGGGATAAAGACACTCTGTTTTACGTTAGCAGAGGTAAAAATTCATTAATTTTAAGGAGCATATGAGCTAACTGAAATGCTGATATAGCCAGTGAGTATCTTTAATGTTAGGACAGTGTTATGTTCATCATCATTATAAACTCATGCTTTAAAATAGATGTTCTTTTATCCTTAAGTTTTGATTAGTTACAAAAGTAGCTTTGGGTGACCTGGTACCCAACAAAGTAATCCTTGCCTAATAATGTGGCAAATATTGAACTTGAATATGGGTATACACTTGAAGAGGCACCGAATTCCATAGTATCCAAGGAATGTTTATTACTAGAGATGCAGAACAGGGTGGTTGAAGAGTTGTATCACAGAGGTCAGGAGAAGAAATATATTCTGTTGACTAGTTGTGGTTGGGTAAATTTTCTTGTATGCAGCATAATGGTGGGAACATAACTGAAAAACAGGGTTCCAAGGTACTTCGTTGAGCAGCTGAGCAGTTATTAGCAACAGCAGAAGCATCATCCTGACTTCATTCTCCCTATCTGTGGTTAACCTCCAGTAGCACAAAGTGAGGACCATTCTTTTTCTTCTCTCACTCCCTAAAGTCAAATGATGCATCAGTGTTGAAAAGGAAAATTCTTCCGAGTCTGCATGCAAGTTTTTATTATCTAAAACATATGATACAGATAGTCTGTGTGTATAGCACATGTAGAGTGTCCCTCTTTCTTTTTAAGCCCTTGTTGTGGTTTAACCCCAGATGGCAATTAAGTGCCACACACCCATTTATTTCCTCACTTCCCCTTCACCCAGAGGGGTGGGGAGGAGAATTGGAAAGGAGTGTAAAACTCAAGGGTTGAGATGTATTTCAATTATTAAATTGTTTTTAAAATCCTAAACAAAACAATAGTAATGATAACAATAACAATTATAATGAAAAGCAGGGGGGAGGGGAGAGTTATGAAATCTGAAGGGAAGAGAGAAAAGAAAACTAGTGATGCACAATGCAGTTGCTCACCAACTGCTGACTGATGCTGAGCCAGTCCCTGAGCAGTGGCCAGCAGGCCCCAGCTAATCCCTGCCCCCCAGTTCATATACCAAGCATGACATCCAATGGTATGGAATATCCCTTTGGTTAGCTTGGGTCAGTTGTCCTGGTTGTGTCCCCTCCTGGCTTCCCATGCCCCTCTGGCCCTCCCACTGGCAGGACCTGAGAGACTAAAAAGTCTTTGACCTAGTACAAACACCACCCAGCAACAACCGAAAACATCAGTGTGCCATCAGCATTGTTTTTACACGAAATCCAAGACACTGCACTAGCTACTAAGAGAAAAATTAATTCTGTCCCAGATAAAACCGGGACAGCCCTGCACACAGTTTTTCCAGAGCACTGACAGTGGTACACATCTGAGCATCCTGTATTTTTGCAATCTCTGCCATTGAATGGGGTGCTTCTTGTCAGGAACGGAGTCCCCTGAACACTAAAGCTGAAACTTCGTACCTGTGTATGTTTGCTCTTCTCTCTGTTGGCGTCTCCATCTCCTCTTTCTGTTACAGCCTCCACAGTTTAAACTGGACCCACGATTAGCCCGTTTGCTGGGGATACACACACAGACCCGATCGGCCATCATCCAGGCTCTCTGGCAGTACATCAAAACAAATAAGCTGCAAGACTCCCATGATAAGGAATATATTAACTGTGACAAGTACTTCCAGCAGGTAACTCCTTTTTGGACACAGTAGGTCTTTAGAGGCAAATGTAATATCTATCCACAAATTTTGGATGGATCAAAATTACTGATTTTTATCTTCCCTTAATGATTTGCAGTATCTTCAGTACTGAATGGTATTCAGCAGTCACTATAACCAATAAGCACCCTCCCCCTGTGCCAGTTCTGTCAAAAACCTCATCTGGTGATTCAGTGCTCCCACATAAATTGTGGCCTTTCCAGGAAGGAGGACTTTCTCATAATTGTTTCATTGTATTGATTTACTGGGGGTTTCCCCCCTGTGATGTATCATTTCACACTAAGAAATATGAAATAATCTGCTGATTCTGATTGTCAAATCATGCATAGGCCTGTTTTCTTCTCTTTCCCTGTTTACGAAGGGCAGAAGACATGGAGGATATAATTAGAAAAGGTATTTTTTCCCTAAATCTGCTTCAGATTATAAAATACCCTCAATGATCTGCATGATGTTTTGAAAGTAGCATGTTACGACTTTGTCTTTCACAGTGACCTCTAGAATTAACCAAGGCGACCACTTAAAAGCGTCTCCACCTTTTCTGTAAACACGATTGTATTTGTTTTGTAAAAGTAATGTTGTCTGAGCTATCACTATCTTAATTGGCTTTGGTTTTCTCTAGCCTCAGGCTTACCCAATTTAGTTTGAAAGTACCTAAAGGTAGGGTTCGTGACATAATGCTGTTTAGGGAAAGTACTGGCAGTTACAATAAATGAATAATGTTTTAGTGAACATTGAAAGTAAATGTTGCAGTGAAAGTTGTGTCCTAGTTTTCTTTTTAAACTTTTATTTTCTGTTATTAATTTGTCCTACAATGGCTTAAAGTGACCAGTGCTTGAAATAAATGCAGCACTGGAGTTTTCCACATTTGAAAATACAAAATACAACAAAATAATTGTGAGATTCATGGGTATTTTTAGGAATATAGAACCAAAGCGATCTGGATTATATAGTCACTTTCTTGTTTGTTTTGTTGGTTTTGGTTTTTTTTTTTTGAGAACTACAGCATATGTAGTGAAAATTCCATCTTAAAACCACATAAGAATTTTTGGCAAAACTTCAAAGCTGTTCGCTCTGTTGCTTAGATGATTTGATTTCCATTCTCTATTTACCTATAGTCAATTTAGATTCCATTTTGTTTGTGCCAGCCCAAAGGGGAAACGAAAGAGGGAAGGTGAAAAACATTTGAAAAATCATAAGCAGAATAGAAAAGGTGAACAAGGAGTAATTACTGTTTATTTTGGTAAATAATTAGAGGCCATCAACTGAAACTGGAGGTAGCAAATTAAAAACAAAGGGAATCAAGCACAGCTAAACTTCGAAACTCCTTGTGACAGGACATTACAAATGCTAAAAGTGTATGTAGATTCCAGAAATGACAGACTAATGGAAGAAAAATCTTGGGCTGTTATAAATGCAAGGTAGTTGCAAAGCTGTGGAGACTGGGAGAGTTTTCTGGGGGAAGGACCAGTATATGTTTCTCCTGTTGTTGCATTTTTCCTTTAGTACCCGCTTTTGGCCGCCATAAAGGGCAGGCTAGTGTGGGAGATGTGTAGGAGATCCTTTGTCTGATCCAGTACAGCAGTTCATACCTTATTTATGGTAAGCAGGAGGGCCTTTTTACTTTTATTGATTTTCATTTTCAGCTGAAGTGCTTTGCTAGAATAAGAACTTGCTAGAGCCACCTTCTCTTCATGTATCTCATCAGAGGCTTATTAGCTCATAGGTCGCTTTTGTGTTAGAACTCTTCAGGAATACCATCAGACCTGGTAATTGTCTTCCCATCCTCAGAAGATTAGTCAGATGAGTTAAACTGAGAAGTAGCGGATTCCTTTTCTAGAAGACTGAACCTCACTCCCTGCAAGAGCTGGCAAATTTGGAATAGATTCATAAGAATGCAGTGCTTTCATAGATTAAAATCATAAATGAGATTGATATGAGTGTTTATGTTTTCCTTAGGTCTCTGGCAAAATTGTCCTAAGTAGCTAATCTTGCTTTCAGAACTGATATTAGTAACTTAGGAAAATGAATCCCATTAAATCAAATGAAACGTTCTGTGATGAATTTTTTTAGTTTTCACCCTAATACTCTAAGATTGAGATATAGAGGGTAAAGAACTTGGGTTAGGAATACCTTCCAGTCTGATGATATTTCTGTAGACTGTGTATTTTTAGGCATGTAACTCCTGGAAAAAAGTCATGGTCATAGCTGGAAGCATGCAGATCACTTAGGGGAGCAGTACATAATGCATCAAAGTCCCTAGCATTCCCGTTTAGATACTGGCCTTCTCATCTGGTATAGCAGCTTTTCTAAATTGTGCACTGGTGTGCTTGTGGTTATATCTAATGACACAATACAGTACAGACTAAAAAATTACCACTGAATTGTGGTACCACCTCACACACCAGAATTACTGTCGTCATATAGGCTTTCAGAGCCAGATTAACTCCGGTTAAGTAGGGATGTAAGAAGCTTTATGAAAATTCCATCTAGCCTTAGTTTCCAGTCTTCCACCCTTTCCCTCACTATTGTGTATTCTTGCTCCCTTTCCCCTTCTTAAAGCTCTTGTCTCTTGGGCATCCATGTTAGGAGTTTGACATAAGAGTTGAGCCAGTGGTGACAGCAGATTGGATGGAGCTTGGTATGGAAAGATTTTAAGTGGGAATTCTACAGTCGTCTCTATCAAGCGTCAGAATTCAGAAATTAAATAAAAAGAGTGAGTTGCAGGCTCGGTAGCTTTGGTTGCTTCCTTGCTCTTTAGAAACTAACTGGCTGAATTGCTAGACGCAGGAAGACCAGAAAATTAGGCAGATTTTAGAGTAGATGCAGAAGGATCCTTTTCTGTTTAAAAACAGTTTACGTCAACTGGGGGATTTGAAATCCACTGTGTTACAAGCAAAAGCAAGAAAAAAGGTCCAAAGGTATTTCAAAAACCAGACGCCAGCTTCTAGGTATTTCTGCTACCAAATCCCTTCACTCCAGAAGATTATGGATTTCAGAAGATACTCTGTCTGAGGAACCACAGCAACCTAATTGAACAGCCTGACTTTGTGCATTCTACAACCCAATAATCCATTGTTTTCAGCCCTGCCTGCATCCTTTGTCTCTAGAGCTGCAAAGCATGTTTCTGTCTATAGATGCAATGCTACAAGTAGTATCTCTGTTCTATCAGGTGGAAATACTTTTTCCGAAGAGGCATTTGCATTCGCATAGACCTCAACATTTTCACAAATTGCCTCCACATAACAGCATTTTTAAAGGCAAATATATAGATAGTTTAGGGGGCAGGTTAAGTCAGTTTAGATGGAATATCTTTAGAGAAAAGCCTCTAAAAAAGTGTTCAGAGCATTAAAAATCCCAGAAGGAAAAAAAGGCTGTAATAATTATATTTCTGAAAACTCCGGGTGTAAGGAGTGGTTCTAGATTCATGGCAATACACTGCAATTACTCACAGAAGATTTCAAAACACTATAGATTTTGATCCTTTTCAAAAGATTTTTTTTTTTTTCTGAATTCAATACGTGTTTAGCTTCTGGATGATAGTAAAGAGAAGAGAAGGTAACTGTTAGATGTGGATTGGAAAGGAGTGGATCCCTTCCAAGAGGGTGTTTAGATTTTGGTTAAAAATAAGTGAAACCATGTTGACATTTTTTCCCTGTAATCTTAAAAAAGAAAATTGCAAATGGTTTTAAAATCCAAAAATGCTTTCTTTAGCACAAAATACTGCAGGAAATATGCCTTGGGAAAAAAAAACCAAACACACAACCTTTTTCTACTTTTATTTCCTCTGGTAAAAAAAAATCTGTTTTCTTTACAATATGCTGCTGCAAACCCTTAGTGGGAGAGGAAGTGTTCACTTCTCTCCCATTATTGATACAGTTGATCCCAATGTCCCGTTAAAGTGGCCTGTGCCCTTCAGCAGATAAACCGAAAGTGGAACACCTGAAATTGTTTTCATTTGATGTATCTGTCAGCTAGCCTGATTCTCAGTACAGCAGCAATTTGCAGGGGCAGAAGTGACCAAAAATTTATTCTGTGCAAGGAGCCAGAATTATAGCTTTAAAATCACCTTACTTTTGAACTGTTGATTTCTTACTTCCTCATTTAATTGCAAGTTAGCTTTTGGACAAGGATAACATGTTTTATTGTATTCCAGATCTTTGACTGTCCACGGCTAAAGTTTTCTGAAATTCCTCAGAGACTCACTAACCTGCTGCTCCCACCAGACCCTATAGTGATAAACCATATCATCAGGTAAGCTGGTCAGTCTGCTCAGCACTGTCACGTGCGAAACACTATATAAAAATACAGAAACAGCTACAGTATCAGGGACCACCATCCAGTTTTTATAACTTCCAGACTTTGTTTTGTGTTCATTCTCTGTGTCATTCTGGTCAATATAATTCTGAATTATTTTCAATAGAATGGCACCAGTTCTTTAGGAGTATGCAAAACAACTTATTTTTATCCCTAATAGACTACCACTGAGAGTTGGTCAGGTTTTTTCCTAAGGGGAGAGGAATGAGAGTTTGAATCCACTTAGAGGGGAAAAAGGGAATTGAAAAAAGGTACTATACATCATGGGGAATCATTGTAATCACTGAGTTACTATGTAAAATGTACAACATTATTACAGTTTCAAATACAGTGGCCAGTCTGTGCATGCTTTGCTGGGATTGGGTCAGCTCTTTCGGGATTAGCCTTACTCTAAGAATGCCTATTAATCAGAAATCTCAAGAGATTTACAGTAAAAAATGCCTAGATTCAGAGAAGGTAATGACCAAGATACTGAGCTTCTGGCATCCTTGTCAAAACATGTATTTCTGGCACAGTAGATGAAATACAGCATTCAGCTATCTAGGGCATTTCCGGCACATTCCGTATTGAAGTGACAGCTGTGTGTTTGAAGGTTGGGGATAAAGTGACATCTGGGGATTGCAACCTTGCTGGTAAGATATTTCAGTCGTTCTCAAGTTCCTTTGTGGTCTTGGTAAAAACTCTGATTCTGGGTGTGTAAACATTATTGTTAATTGAGCATAGTGATTCGATTTCTTGCAGAATATTAACAACAAATGTTTCTGAGTATGCTTAAAATTGGATTCTTTAGTTTCAATTTGTAATATATGTGATAAGAAGTTTAAATATTACATAGCCTATCAAAATAAAATTTGCTTTTTGATTCATTTGACTATACAAAACAGAGTAATCAAAAAGAAGCTTGACTACCATGCAGATTGATAGCAGTGTATATGTTGTCACTGAAGTCAGCTCACTGACCTATTTGATGGGCCAAAAAAAGCTGGTCCTCTGAGATACAAAGTTATTGTCTTGGAGAAAAATTACAAAGAGCTGATGGTTATGTTTCTAGGGCCAGAGAGATGGCAAAGAGGTCTGGAGGCAGTAGGTTTTCTGTTAGGTACAAGCTAAGGAGCAGGACCTCATGTATCCTGGCTTTGTCTGACACACTGTGTGCAGCACACAGTGCCTGGCATCACTACAGTGCACCAACACAGAGCTCTGCAAAGGGGAAGCACGGATGTCCTGAGAAAAGGGAAATACTGGGAATACTTTTGCCATAGAGTTTTTACATTCTCGAGCTAAGCTAAAATAAATCTGAAAGTATGGCACTGAGTTTATAGAAAGTAAGTAGGTTTAGACTCATAAAATCACAGAATAATGTGCAGTAAAAGGATCTCTAGTGGTCATCTAGAGCTTCCCCCTCCCATCTCAAAGCAGGTTCAAATTATATCTGGATCCTGCGGGGCCTAGTCCAGCTGACCTCTAAACGGACTCTCACAGACCCTCTGCCCTGCCCCCCAGCATTACATTTTTAAGAGTGAATGTAGTCAACCACTGAAACAGTTTGCCAACTGCTTGTCATGGTTTAGCCCCAGCCAGCAACTCAGCCCCACACAGACACTCACTCACCACCCCTACGTCAGGATGGGGGAGAGAGTCAGAAAGGTCAAAGTGGGAAAACCTGTGGGCTGAGATAAAGGCAGTTTAATAGGTAAAGCAAAAGCCACGCACACAAGGAAAGCAAACCAAGGAGTTCCTTCACCACATCCCATGGGCAGGCAGGCGTTCAGCCATCCCCAGGACAGCAGGGCTCCAGCGTGTGTAATGGTTGCATGGAAAGACAAACCCCATCACTCTGAACGTCCCCCCTCTTCTTTCTTCTTTTCCCAGCTTGATGTCCCATGGTATGGAATATCCTTTTGGCCAGTTAAAGTCATCTGTCCTGGCTGTGTGCCCCACAATTTCTTGTGCCCCCCCAACCCTCTCGCTGGCAGGGCCTGGGGAACTGATAAGTCCTTGACTTAGTATAAACAACTCCCAGCAACAGCCCAAACCATCAGTGGGCCATCAACACATCCAAAACACTGCATGGCACCAGCTACTAAGGAGAAAATTAACACTATCTCAGCTGAAACCAGGACATCAGGCCTCTCTTTTATACGGTCAACTAGATCACAATTATTCATTCTAGTTTTAGCATACGTGCACAGAGACTAAAATGCAAATTATTCTAAAGTCATTCTAGAAATAATAGTGTTTTAGGACCAGTCTTCAGACAGCAACCACACCCCCCTTTTTGAAAAAGAAAACAAAAAATGCAGTGGGATTGAAGTGGAAATGAGGTATAGATGGACAGAAAGTCTTGGTAAAAATTTAAAATATTAGGTAGACTCAAAGAGAATGCAGAATGCAGGTAAAAAATTCATCATGTATAGTTTCTGATATGTGCAGTACTGAATGCACCAAATTTAAAACTGTTAGAATTCAAATCTTCTTACCCGAGCTCAAGCTGGAGCTGGAGCTTTCCTTGAGTTTCCCTCTGTGTTGCAGCTGACGCACCTGAAATTGGGGTATAAAGAGAAACATCTGTGGAATTTCCAATTTCTACAAAGCAGCAAGCCATCTCCCACACTATTAACATTACATAAGTAGGCTAAAAAGCATAGCTCTCCAATATTCTCCTATTGCAAACAGATTAGCTCTTGATTTTCCCCTTTTGACCACCATCATCATTTAAACCAAAACATTTTCTTTCTGTTCCTTATACCAAGTTGGTTGCCCACATCGCAGTGAGCTCGTGTTGCCCTCCCATGCTGCTGCTGTGCACCTCCAAGGGGAGGCCGGCTCCGTCCTTCCCTCGCCGCCCCACGGGGCGGTTGCACTCCCCAGAAAGACCTCCCTTTCCTCTTCTCAAGGCTGAACAAACCCAGCTCCTGCAGCTTCTCCAAGCAGGCGTGTGCTCCAGCCCTGCCATGTCCTGGCTGTCCTCTGCGGGCCTTGCTGCCGAGCATCACCTCTGGGTGGCCGGTGCCCACAAGTCCAGGTGCACGTTCGCCAGTGCAGCGTGGCCAGGAACAGCCTCCTTCGCAGACTCAATGGCAGCGCTTGCGCTAGCAGCCCCTTCTGCAGCTGGCCTTTGCCACAGCTGGCTCACCTCTCCGAGAAGCCTGTGCCAGGTGCTTGGTCACCCTTACAGTAAAAAAGTTCCTGGTATACTCTGGTGTTTCAGTGTGCACCCCTGAGAAGAGCCTGTCTTCATCCTCTTTAAACCCTGCATTCTGGTATCAGCAACTTTTGTCCCAATCCCTGCTTTCTGTCGCCTAGGCTGAACAGTCCCAGATCTTCAGGCTGGGTGTGGGGTGCTCTAATGCCGTAACTATCTTCACAGACCTTCATGTAACTGTCTTGAGTAGCTCCATGTCTCTCTTGTACTGGGAAGCCCAGCACTGAACACAGTACTCCAGGTGTTTCCTCACCAGTGCCAAGTGCAGAGAAGGATTGCTTCCCTCCACCTGCTTGCAACACTCCTGATGCAAATCCATCCATGGAAGTTCTTTTGCTCCCTCATCTTAACAAGCTCAGTTATATCCTGAGCCAATTCTTCTAGACCTACAGCAGATGCACAGAACCTAGACATCTCAAAAATAGTGTTGAGAAGCCAACATTTTTGTATTATGAGTGGCAATGACCAAAGTTCGATTTACGAACTACTGGGCTGAAAAACTGTTTTCTTGCTGAGAAACTTAAGTCTAAAGATAAAGTAAGCATTAAGTCTAAACCCCAACAAATTAAATACAAATTTAGGATAGTACAAGCCAAAGAATAATACTGATACTTAGCTTGTTAAAGATGAAAGAATAATAGTAAGATTGGTTGAAATATATTGGAAGTAGGAAGCCTTCTGTTGAAAATGAGAAATTACTAAGGTTTAAAAAAACCTGGGTTTGGAAGAAAAGCAGCTGCTTAAAGTCATATAAGAAGATTGAAAAAAAAATCTAATCAGTATTATCTTTAGAGATTAGTGAAGGCCCCATACCTTTGCAGTGTGGGTTTTGGAGGGCAGGTGGAACATGTGTGTCTGACAAACTTTTTAAAGTCATATAAATTCAACACACACTGAGTGAGGAGTTGTAAATGGGTTTTAATGTATGACTCTCATGAAATTGCTTAACTGTCAACTACTGTCGCCCTGCACTTGGCACTGGGGGGGCCACCCCTCGAATGCTGGGCTCAGTTTGGGCCCCTCAGCACCAGCCAGACCCTGAGGGGCTGGAGCGTGTCCAGAGCCGGGCAGGGCACTGGGGAAGGGGCTGGGGCACCAGCCTGGGGGGGGGGGGCGGCGGGGGGAGTTGGGGGTTCAGCCTGGAGAGAAGGGGGCTCAAGGGGGACCTCGCTTTCTGCAGCTGCCTGACAGGGGGCTGTAGACAAGGGGGATCAGTCTCTGTTCCCAGGTAACAAGCAACAGGACAAGAGGAAACGGCCTCAAGTTGTGCCAGGGGAGGTTTAGATTCAATGTTAGGAAAAAATTCTTCACCAAAATGGTTGCCAAGCGCTGCAACAGGCTGCCTAGGAAGGTGGTGGAGTCACCGTCCCTGGAGAGACTTAAAAGAGCTGTAGATGTGGCGCTTAGGGACATGGTTTAGTGGTCAGCTTGGCAGTGCTGGGTTAACAGTTGGACTTGATGATCTTAAAATCCAATCTGAGTGATTCTGTGATTCTGTACCATGTGTTACTGCTAGAAGGATGGTAGTTAATGTGATACCAAAAACATACCAAGACCAATCCTGAATATTGGAAGCCAATTGGTACTAACTGCAGTAGAGAATGGAGTTAATAGACCTGTAACGTACTGAGGAAGAGTCAATATAGCTTCTGGAACAGGAAGGTATGACTGGCTGTATTCTTTGAAGAATTAAGCAGGCAACTTAACAAAAAAGGTAGGGATCCCCAAATTCACTGCTACCTCTTAAGAAGTATCTAGGAATCATTGCAGTGCTGCATAGCTGTCAAAACAATTACAGTGCTAGGAATTATAAGAGAAGGAACCAGGAACCAAATAAAATGTCATTATGTGCTCACATCCAGAATGGTAGTGTACAGTTCTACTTACCCTATCTCAAAAAAAGTGCAGTCGAGCAGAGACTGTACCAGTATGGTGTTTACCACTGGGGACTGCTTTGGAAGCCAGAGTTACAACTTAGTAACAGAGTTACAGGTCTTAGGAAGATTTTAGACAATGTAATGAAGACTATGTCCATTAGTAGCTATTAAAGTTGATGGTCTGGGCAAAAGCTCCAGCTCAAAAGTCTCTGAATTCTGACTGATGAAAGAAGAGAGGATATGCTAGGATATAAAAATATATGAAGATACCCTGTTCCTAAACTCTTCTGACAGCATCTGCAACAGGCTTTAGGCTTTACCAAAGAGTGTGTTCTGGGCTGGATGGCTATTTATTCTGATTCGTTATAGCAGTTCTCATGATCTTCTGTTATACTTTCCATAGTGTTGACCCCAACGATCAGAAGAAGACAGCTTGTTATGATATAGATGTAGAAGTTGAAGACCCATTAAAGGGACAGATGAGTAGTTTTCTTCTCTCAACAGCTAACCAACAGGAGATTACAGCATTGGACAACAAGGTACTAGCCCAGTATCACATGTCATATACACTCATTGTGTACCTTCATGTGGGTTTGGTGTCACACGTCAAGGTAATGTTGTGAGACAGGGACTTCTCAGTGGGATGTGCTTTCAAGGGATGAATCAGCCACATGCAATGGGAATACGGAGGGGTGGGTCGCATTCCCACTTAGGATTTGATCCAGGCCCAGTTAACGGTTGTCAAGGTGATAGAAGCAGAGTTTCGCAGGTAGTATAATGAGCCTCCTGGCATTCCGGAATCATCTGAACTGTTTGACTATAAATTTTTATTGAGAAGTCATGGTGTCTTGCTAAATTGCTGTAAGGCAAAGCTAAGAAAATCCTATCCTCCAGATATGTTTTGTGCATACATCGTGGCAGAACAGCCCTTTGCAGTAGATGTAAATACGAAAAACGTATTGGAGCAGTTTGGCAGACTTGTTTTCAGTGTTACTGAAAGAGGACCATGCGTGCTTCAAATAATAGTATCTGTCTTACTGCAGTGGTGAGGTCTGCAGGCTGTATTAAGAGATTCTGTCATGAGGACTGTTAGCCAGGTTTTGACACATGTGTAAATGGCTGATGTGGCTTGGTAAGGGGTAAACAAAAGTGGCTTCTCAAAGCCAAGTCAGAAGATGATGGTCATCCTGGACCAGAGATGATTTATGTGACATACCGTCAGGCCCAGTTTCTGTTTGTTTACATCTAATACAAACAAATACATTAAACTCTGATGTTCATGTGATTTTAAAGGGGAGTTGGACACCAGCAGTCCTATGGTTCCTGGTAACTGTTACAGCATCTTTTGTTTATGGCTCTTGAGAAAGGTCCTATTGGAGCAGAGCAGCTGCTCAGCCAGTTGATTCCTGGCCTGTATAGGCTTGCATGCCACAGACATAGGACTATCCTGTTTCCAGTCCAGCTCACCTTTTCCCATGTCTGTATCACCTCTTTTTTTGGCATTTGCTACAGCAGCCGGCAAGCTGTGATTAGTGAAGTGACTGAAGTCACTTCTGGGCAAACAGGCACGACTGCTGTCTAATGTCTGTACTATTTATCGCTGTGGTACTACAAGGTCATCTAGTGGGGAGTCAGTGCATGCCAGCAGATTTCTCTCCAGCATGGCTACATCATTTTCCCAAATAAGGAACGATTTTAAGTTGACAGCAGCTCTCTTTGTTAACATACTGTATAGTTGTGCTTACATTAGTGGCCTCAATGGCATAGCCAGATCAGGGGATTATTTTCTCCCATGTGCCTAGATGTATACAAGAAACTAAAGATAGGTTTAGGACCTCAAACTAGAATTTTAGAGGAATAGAATAACAAAAGTTTGCTCCTCTGTGTGTGGTGCAAACGATTCATTAACTGTCCCCTCATTGATTGTACTTGATTTTGTTATCCAGGATAATTATAGGACCTTTACTTCTCTTTGGAGTCTTCATTCTTCCCTGCTGGTTAATGCTAATTTCTTTCCTAATATTGCTGAAGATACAACTCATTTTCTATAAACCTTCAATACTCCCGATTTCTCATTGTTCACACTCCCTTCTTTTTGCAGCCATTGTGACTTTAATAGGCTTTCTCACAAGAAAATGTCTAGAATTCATGGCTCTTATGTGAGTTCATTTAACATGGACTTCATCTGGCAACCACTAGAGGTTTTAAGGATCACAGCAGGGTATTGAAGATATGCTGATGATTAAACAAGGGAATAACTGCTTTCTTGCATTGGGCACTGTTTAAAGACATACTTATATAGCACCTTTCCTGAAAAATCCCAGACTTGGCAGAAAGAGTGATTATACACAGGAAATTACTACATTGTACAGTCACATGACTTAGCTCTTCAGTATTGTACATAGCATGCCATCCAGCAGTTCAGCGCAGGAAGTGAAGAAGAATCCTGTACCTACTTGTATTGCAGAAGTACAAGTGAAACGAAAATGTAATTTCAGGATTGTGGTTAACTCCATCGAAGGGAAAAAGTAGTGGGAACCTGCACAAGTCTGCAGTGCAGAAATGTCACCTTTGTACGTTGGAAGAAGTACAAATATGCTAATGGTGCTGACCTCAGGGTCACTGGAGCATGGGAGGAATTAAGTAACATCTTCTTTGTTCTCTTCTCTTAGATTCATGAGACAATCGAATCCATAAACCAGTTAAAAATACAACGTGATTTCATGCTGAGTTTCTCCAAAGATCCAAAAGGATACATCCAAGACCTTCTCCGATCCCAAAGTAGGGATCTTAAGGTGAGCTAAGGTTTGGAGAAGAATGAATAGTGGAACAGAATGTAAGAATTTTATATAAATGTGTAATAGAGTTCATAGCTAAAACATCCAGGATGACGAATTGGTGGGAAACAGACAATGAGTGGAACACTGCCATCCCAGAGCAGACAGTACACAGGAAAGACAGTTTCCACTTCCAGTGGAACAGCGCTGCTTAATGGGCATGGTAGGTGAATTTGTGATTGGACAGTAAGATGGAAGTGTAGGGCTGTGTTGGTGTATTCCATAAAATTAAAGCTGTATAAAACAGCAGGAACATCCCATGGTATTATAACACATTTTGGATGTTTTGTTAGTTCGTAACTTAATCTGTATAAGAAATAGGCAGATTTCTGCTGCCTTTGGGCTTAGCTTTGAGATATCCAAGAAATGGAATGTGAAGAAGTTAATTTGTTTTGCCAGCAGAAATGATTTTTTTTGTTCCTCATAAAGTTTCACACTTTGTGCCTTTAACTCAGATCCCTCAAAACCAATTATATTAATGAATCCATGAAATTACTTCAATAAAATCCTTCTGTCTTTCAAATATAAATGTCTAGTCTGTCGATAGTCTTCAAAAATCTGCTGTTAAGATTATGATTATTATTATTTATATTGTATTCAAAAAGGGACAGGCTTCTGAAAGAATGTTTAAAGCAGCCTTTAGCTTGAAGACCTTACAAACTAAGATATCGTGGAGCTTCTCTAGCTGAAGTCAGGCACTCTACCTGACAACCAGTCCCATAAGGGGTTTTTCTGTAATGTTCTGCCCTGCTAGCATCAGAATTGTGACTGCACAATAGTACTCTACAAAAGATGCTAGTAATTTTGTGTTTACCCTTGATTCTGTGATGATGGAGACTTAGTCATCAGAATTTAATTTTTTGTTATAGAATAGTTCAAGTTGGAAGGGACCTTAAAGATCATCTAGTTCCAGCCCCCTGCCACAGGCAGGGACACTTTCCACTAGCCCAGGTGGCTCCCAGTCCCATCCAGCCTGGCCTTGGGCACTGCCAGGGCTGGGGCACCCACAGCTGCTCTGGGCAGCCTATGCCGGTGCCTGAGCACTCTCATCATAAAAAGAGTTTTCTTTATATCTAACTAAACCTACTGTCTTTCAGTTTAAACCCATTCCCTCTTATCCTGTCACTACAGGCCTTGGTAAAAAGTCTCTCTCCATCTTTCTTATGAGCCCCCTTTAAGTATTTGAAGGCTGCAATAAGGTCTCCCTGGAGCCTTCCCTTCTCCAGGTTTAACAGCCCCAGCTCTCTCAGCCTGTCCTCACAGTAGAGGTGCTCCAGCTCTCTGTTTTTGTGGCCTCCTCTGGACCTACTTTAGCAGGCCATGTCTTTCTTGTACTGTAGACTGCACAGCTGGACGCAGTGCTCCAGGTGGCATTTCACCAGAGCAGAATAGAGGAGGAGAATCACCTCCCTTGACCTGCTGGCCACGCTGCTTTGGATGCAGCCCAGGATATGGTTGGCTTTCTGGGCTGCAAGCACACAGGGCCAGATTATATCTAATTTTTGGTCCATCAGTATCCCCAAATCCTTATCTGCAGGGCTGTTCTAAATCTGTTCATCCTTCTGTCTGTGTTGGTACTGAGGATTGCCCTGACCCAGGTGATGACATCAGTTGCTCTTCCATTATCCACCAGTGCACTCACTCCATCGTTGAAGGCCACTAGATGGTCACACACAGTTTGCCTTTGGTGAAGCCACGTTGGCTGTCTCTCATCACCTCCTTGCATTCCGTATGTTCTGACATGTCTTCTAGGAGGATCTGTTCCATAATCTTACTGGGCACAGAGGTGAGGCTGACTGGTCAGTAGTTCCCAGGGTCCTCCTTTGTAAAAATGAGTGAGATGTTTCCCTTTTTCCAGTCACTGGGGACTTTGCCAATACTTTTCAAATATGTTGGAGAGTGGCTTTGTGACTCAGGACCGCAGGACCCTGGCATGCATTTTTTCAGGTCCCATGGACTTGTGTATGTTCAAGTTCCTCAGATGGTTTCAAACCTGATCTTCTATGATGGGAGGGACTTCTTTCCTCCTTGAGCTTCAGGGTCTTGAGAGACATGGGAAGAGAGATTGCCATTGAAAACTGAGGCAAGAAAAAATGGTTGATTAACTTGGCTTTCTCCATATTGGTTGTCCCTAGCTCTCCTATCTTACTTACTGGGGAGGGGAACATTCCTTTTATGACCAATGTACCTGTAGAAGCCCTTATTATTATTCTTCATATTCCTTGCCATATTCAGCTCCACCTGTGCCTTAGCTTTTCCTGAGCCCATGCCTACACATCCGGGCAGCATCCCTATATTTTTCCCAGGATACATGTCCCTGGTTCCACTGCCTGTGCATTTCCTTCTTAGACCTTGATTTGACCAGGAGGTCCTTACTGAGCCATGCTGGTCTCTGTCTTCCTTGCCTAGTTTCCTACACATTGGAATTTAGAGCTCTTTTACTCCTGAGAAAAATGTCCCTAAAATGCAGCCAGCTCTGTTCAGCTCCTTTGTATCTAAGGGCAGTTTTCCAGGTAGCCCCATTCACTAATTCCTTCAACAACTTGCCGGTTTTTCAAATCTTGCTTTCTTGGCAGTTGCATAGAGACTGAAAAATCAGCTCAGGACTTTGGCCATTTTGGAATGACACAGGTTTTCTGTTCCTTACATTTCAATAGAGTTATTTTTCGTTAATGCTTTCCCCATCAGAACTTTCCTTGAAATTAAGGTAAGGTAAGCTTTGAGATAAGGGCAATGCTGGTGCAGAGTTGTGCTTCAATCTGATGTGAATACCTTAACAATTTCAAGTTATTACCCTGTGTATGGGTGACTACTGAGGTTCTTCGGATACATAGCTTAATAAAATATACAGTACTGGGGAACTTCTCCTGGACACTGGAACTCAATTGTCCATGCTCTTAACTTGTTAGAGATCATGGCACTTAGCTGGGCAACTGCTGGTGTCTAGAACTATTCCTTGGCACAGATGAGGAGCAGAGGTTAGGACCTGTTCAGAGCTGGCAGTTTGTGTGTCACCGTCTTGTTTTGGTAGCAAGCACACATGCCATTCATTGTCCATTTGCCTTGGGCTTAGAGAACTGTCCTGAACATTTTTGATGTAATGTAAATAAATTATGCCTCTAGGTGAATCTGAATGTTTCTCTATGTGGTAGAAGAGCTATAGTGAAAAATGTTTTTATTTTGTCACAGGTGATGACTGATGTAGTTGGAAACCCAGAGGAAGAACGCAGAGCTGAATTTTATCATGAGCCATGGTCTCAAGAGGCTGTGAGCAGATATTTCTACTGCAAGGTATGAAGGAATTATCCATACTGTTGGTTTATAAATAAATCTTCCTGCCACTGGACAACTGAATCTGCTGAACTGTACAGTTTTTCTTTTTCTTTCAGATCCAGCAGCGCCGGCAGGAACTGGAACAGTCTCTGGGCGTGCGCAACACATAAGTACTGCTCACCAAGATCCCATTGGCATCATGACCACCAAACCAGTGGACTTTTCAGTGTTACTTAGCTCACTGTTACACATGGACCTGCTTCCTGACTGGATGAGAATGTACCATCAACACACCAGTCAGAACACCAGCTTTAGAGTGACCCTTGAAAATCTTGCCCATGGGGGGGTGGGGGTGGGTGGGTGTCTTAGACCATTCCAGGCCACAGACAGTGCCATGCAAGTGTCAGTGTTAAAGAAGATTAAAGGTTCATTCATCAACACATATCATTAAGTTTTAGTGGAAAGTTCAGACACTACACAGCAAATCCTAATGGGCTATGCATGGAATCATAGGTGGCATTGATGGGGGAGGTTGAGGTAGGTGTTACAGGAGACTACAGATTTAGAGAAATGCAGTTCTCAGTTACCTAAGAGTCTCAAATAGTAAATTCTCTGAAATTGGACAAGATAGTCTTTCTTATAGCTGTGGAATGCTTTATGTTCCTGAATAGAGTTTTTATTCCAGCTGGAGCAGTGCAAGAAGCCGTCTCACCATGTGTAAGAACAAACTAGGAGGATTTTCATTCCGGGAATGAAGAGCCCCTCTGGAAGAAAGAAGTGTAGTCAGAACATCTCTTCTGCCAACTCTAATACTTCCTCTTTCTATTGTCCCTACAGTGAAGGGTAGACCGAATTACATATCGCTAGATGGTGATAACATTGTACTGAGAGGAAGAGAATTATCCCCAGGATAAGAGCTGCTTAGGCATCACTAATATCAATGAGGTTAGCAAAGCTGAGGTTGAGGCAAGAAATGAGGCATTCTGAGGAACTTAAAGTAACTTAATGGTGCTTTGCTGATACCTGCCTTGAACACAGCAGATACTAACAAAAAGCATATATGTAAAGTACGACATTTCTTAAATGTTTCTCTGTGTGCCAGTAGGGATCAGCACTGAATAGAACTTACCTAATTGTTACATTGGTGCAGAATCCAAGAAGCTTAACTTCATATAACGTGGCAGTGCCGCCTTTACTTCAAGATGTTAACAGAGTCCCTGGATTGGTCTCACGTGTTGATCATAGGTGAACTGCCTCTTACTATGAGTTATTCAGTTCCGCCATACATGATACATATTGGTTATAACGGATGCTGTTGAATTATAAAGCACTATCAGCCTTAAACAGCACAGAGAACATATCAGTTGGAAAACATGTTCTTCGTAAATGTATGACAAATTCAGACTACGTGGAATTTATACCATATTTACTTGGAAGCAGGGACATCTTCATTAAGTCCTTTCCCCTCCATTAATTTTTTGTAGTGCATCAACTTGTTTGTAATTGATGGCCCAATATGATTTCTAGTCCAAAAAGCAGCTGCCAAAGTATAATTCTTTGTCCGGGTGATGTGGCACTCAGGATCCTCTTCTGGGTTACTCTCTTTCATCTCCTTTCTTGGAAGGAGAATCAGATTCACATGTGGTACAGAAGGGAGGCAGCTCTTCTGAATAATGCATTTTGGTGTAGTATTGTCCTTTTTTCCTTTTCTCTTCTGCTATCTTTGCCAATCTCTTTCTTAGTTGAGCTTGGAAGTTTCTTCTGTCCAGTCACAGAAGAGATAGTCTACTCTTCCACCCCTTTATTTAATACCTCTGCTTTCACATTAATAGTGCCATAGCTTTTTACTCTGTCCATTGTGTTCAGAGATGCCTTGGAAAATCTACATTTTGTTGCAGTTCTATGTCATATGATGGCAGTACTGTCATGCAGAGCGACTGGTGTGAGGAGAAGCCTAGCTGTACCTCTTTGCCTGAGGTTTTTACTGGGAATGACTTTGGAACTTTTGTTGTGTTAAAACCTCTTTTTTCAGTGAAACATGAAATCCTGCAGTCTTAAACTGAATAGTGATGGACTGTGAGGCTGCCAGGCAGTGAATGACTTGAAATCTTATTTACTTTAGGATGCAACTAATTGGACTACAAGCAAGCATTATGCGGGAGAACAGTGGGAGTCATCTGCTACTGTGCTTCCATATTTATTACACTGCTGTGTCAGTTGTGTGCATGCTGTCCAGTGTATAAAACTCTTTTCTGTATATGGTAAACAGAGCAGCTACACTCAGGGGATGCATTCAGTCTCCAGGAGTAAGAAATGGAAAGCTATTTAAGGATGTGAGAAGGGCACGGGACTTGGGTAGATGCCTGCAAGATGTCTTCCAGGGAATTCTGGTTTTTGAGAACTTTTCCATTGAAGTGGCAAATATTTGTACCAAGAAATTTCAGTTGTGCCACAGCTGGAAGCATAATGGAGTCCAGCCTGCTTTTAGAATCTCTCTATAGAATTAATTGGGTGGATCTGTTTCAGACTCTCTTTCAGAGCAAATTAACAAAACTAATGTGGCACTGCTGCCCAGTGTTCTCAACAGCATCACTGGAAGCTGAAGTTGTGTTAAGCACCAATGCTATGCTGAAGTGTGTGTCCGTCCCTGTGTGTGCACACACATGTGCCTGTGCATGAGTCAGCCACTGAAGATGGCAATCCAAAATCTAAATTCTTTCATCCCACTGTCCGCATTCCTACTGCACATAAAAAGACTGGTCACCAACAGTGAGTGTTAGGAGTAGCTGTCAGGTGTCTTGTTTGGTTAAACTGAGGTTTGAGATTTTGATGCTTGTTTCCTGTGTTTAGAAGCAGGTCAGGCCTTTTACTGAAGAGGCACAGAGAAATTTTGTCCTGTGTTCCAGGAGCACAGCCAGGAGCTTGCTTGTTTGCAAAAAAGAGAAGTTATATTTGAAGTGAAATAATGGAGCAGTACTGGGAGGAACTGGACCAAATGCTGCTTGGGCATACAAAAATGAAAGGCAGTGATACTGACCAGGTATGGAATTGTGTAAGTTCAGGATGATTGTCTTTCTGTGTGTATGAAAGATGACAAGATGATGTTTTGGGGTCTTCAGTTGCTGCCACAGTACAATACAAATCTGTGCATACTGCAAAAAAGCATCATGTGCATAGAAGTTGTAAATGTATAGATGGTGTTAGAAAACATAGCAACAAAATAGGAAGGGGTTAAAACAATTCTGGAGTATCAAAGAAGAGAGATCTATCTTGGAGCTGAAGTGTTGACATGGCAGGTTTGAAACACTTTTTAGTCCTTTGTGCTTCAGGATTTAGACCAAGTGTTTCTTAGAAATTAGAGGGAAAGCAAATGTTTGAATATGACATAGAAAGAGGAATACAGCAGTGGAAAAGGAAATAAAAAGATGGAGCAGAGCACCACTGAAGTGCCAGTAAGACATAGCACAGGATAATGTGTGGAGTACTGTTGGAAATAGCACAATCCAAGTGAGTCAGTACATTTTGTCTGCGTGTGTGTATGTATACATGTAGAGAGCATGTGGGAGAGAGCCAGTCTCAACTCATATGTAGCCTGGGAAATGGGCGTGTGGGATGGAACCAAATGTTCTGCAAATAACTTTGAGACACATTGTTAAAACATTTTGCACTGTTATCAACAGGGATTCAGTTGTTCAACTTAGAAGGGTTGGTAATTGTAGTGCAGACATTGTTTCAGCTGTCAGTTTTTTTACACCACATGTTTAGAATTCAACCTGTGGAAGCTGAGTGAAGATATTGGTGCATATATCAATATCAGTGCATATCCTAGGGCTCCTAATTTTGCCAAAATTGTAGTCAGGTATTGGGGTTTTTTTTTTGGCTTGTTTTTGTGTTGGGAACACTTTTATGGCAGTGCAAAGATGACGGGGAAAAGAAAGCTCTCTTCTCCTGAAGAAAGAGGTGTCCTTTCTGTAACTGCTTTGTTGTTTAATAGGATGTATCTGTTCTGCCAGATCCTGTATGATAAACACCTTTTCCAATCTCATTGAAGAAAGGAACTCAATTAAAAAAATATAACTGTGGGTTTGTGAGAGTGCGCGAATACATGTATAAAGGGGGGGGAGCAAGTGGGCGAGCGAGAGACTCCTACTCTGTAGCCACCATATCTTCATTGTATGATGCCGAGTGATGCGTAGAAAAGCTTTTAACAATAAATACTTTGTTTCTTTGTATCTCTTGCACTAACCTTATGTGTCTTAACAAAGGCAGGTATGGTGGGTTTCTTTCTGCTCCTGATAATGTTCTCATGGTTTTGGATTTCTGTTCACTTGTATGCGCATGCATGCATGCACATGGGGGGTGGGGGTGGGGTGGTGGGGGTGGTTAATGGGACTTGATAAAGGTGAGGACTGTTGCTCTTTAGATCTTTCTTACGTGAATTTGTTTCTTCACTGGACTCTACCTTCAGCTGTTGCCATGCTGAGTAAGTGAGAAATCCTTGCCATTAGAGAGTTCTGGCTCCTCTCCAGGTCAGTTACTTGATCATTTGGAGTACATTTATCGTTATCACTGTTATAGTCAACAAAAAACTTGCAGCTGGGCATAGAGCGTGGATGCTGAGAGTTGTGGGAATAATACAGTTACCACTTAGACTATGGTAGGAATTATGCGGGTGCCACCTCAACGGGGCTCGTCCTTATGTTCCACTTTAATAAAAGAATCAGAGTTCCTTTTCCTATTGTGTTTAATATGTCATAGTAGTTACAACTTGAGCTGTGTGCCTCTGAAGAGGGACCCATCTGTCAGTTGTTACTGGATATTATAGTCTCTGTAGGTCCCTTGATTTCCTGATGGCACTTAATGCCCATCCATTCCTGTTTGTTCTTCTTCAGATTTGCTCCTGCAGCCTCCAGGCTCCCTTCTTGTCTGCATCTTAAGGCATTTCCTTATCTTTTGTTACAGAATATCCTGTAGTTAAGTTTTACTTATAGTTCCTTATCTACTGGTTAAATTTCCATAGGTAAAACCAAAGGTTGAAGTAAAATTCATCTGGCCTAAGGCTTCATTTACTTTAGTTGCTAGTGCTAAGCTCAGGACAAATTAGCCTCTAACTAAAGAGGAGCCCGGAGTAAGCAATGCAAACAGCTAGCAGCCTTCCAACAGAGGTACTATACAGCCAATAATACTAGAAACCTTTGTCTGGATGAGCAGCTGCAATTCACCAGCTCAGGGAAGAGGGTTTTGTTTCTGGATAGAGGTTTCTTAGCCCAACAGACTGTCAAGAGAGAGCGATGTAAAGAAGTGGGGTGGGTGAAGAGTACAAAGAGGAGGGTGAAAGAGGAAAGGAAGACCTAGAATTACTTCAGCAACGCAGTGAAAGGGAAAGCAGAAGTAGGAACCTTTCTTTATCTGAGAAGAAAGCAGACTTGAAAAAAAAATAATCCTAAACATCTACATAGATATTCCACCTAACATGGGGAAGATTGTTTCTGAAGGGTTGTCTAGGAAATCTCAGCAGCTGAGATTAATGAAAGTTAATTTTGCCTTTGCAAAAATGAGTCTGGATGCTTCTAATGGAAAAGCAAGTAGCAAGAACAGCAATTATCTTGTAACAAGAATCTTACACATTGTATCCCCTTCCTTTTGGAGCAGCAACAGGCAGGCTGTTTTTTTCCAGGATTCTGAGAGGAGGAATGCAGATTCTTGGTTTTAGTTTCCTGGTGCTTCTTCCTCACCGGTTCTGTCTGCCCCCCAGCCCTATCCCGTTCACCATCACAATTTTGATCTCTTGGTTTTTTCTTTTTACAAGTTCCCTGTGCCTTTTCTTTCCCTCCCTTATCCCTCTGTCTTCTGCTGTGTCCCATTTTTGAGGCCATGAAAGTGACACCGGGAGTGCTAGGTTGTCAGAAACAGGTCCTCCAGCCCATCTCTGTTTTTACATTCTTTATCTTGTTGTCCCAGTCTGCATCTCTCTATTTCTCAGTCCCTCTCCCCTGTTCTCTGTCCTACTTTTTCTCTCTCCATATGTCCCGCTACCTGTCCCCATCTTTATACTTCCTTCTTCCTCTCCTTCTTCTGTCTGTCCTTTTGTCCTGACCCTATTTCTTCCTCCATCTCACTGTCCTTTTCCCCGTTACCCATCTCTGCTTATCAGTTCTTCTCTGTATTTGCTCCCTGCCCTTTGTCCTGCTCCCCATCCTGCTCTTTCTCCATCCCTGAGCTGCTCCCTGCCCCATCTTTCTTTCCCCCATATCATTATCTCCCTCTGTCCCTGTCTCCCTCTTTGTCATTGTCTCTACCACTCCATCCTGCCTGCTGTCCCTTTTTTTTCCTCATTCTCTTCCAGTGTCCTGCTCCCCGACCTCTTTTCCTGTTGCTCTGTCCTTCTGTCCTCCCCCCATTCTCTCGTGCTCCCTCTTCTTGATTCTCTGCCGCTCCGTCTAGGTTCCTGTCCCATCATTCATCACCGTATCCCTCTGTCCTGCTCTCTGCCCCTATTCTTTTTTAATCCCTCTGTCGTGCTGCCCATCCAAGGTTTTTTTTCTTCATCTCCATCCCACTCCCTGTCCTTATTTTTCTTTCCCTGTACTGCTGCCTCTCCCGCTCCCTGCCTCTCTTCCTCTGCGGCAGCTGCCTCGTTCTCCACCTCTGTCCTGTTCTCTGTCCGTCCCCCTCCCGCTGTGCCTGTGATTTTTCTTGTCCCCGTCTTCGCTGTCCCGTTCCCGACCTCGCACTCTCACTGCAGCCCCTGCGCCGCCGGCTGCCTCCTTCCTCCTCTCTCCCGGCCTCCGCACCCCGCTCCTCTGCTGCGGCAGCCTCCAGTCCTGCCCAGCGCCCCGCGAGCCTGCCGACCCACCGGCAGTCCACGCCAGACCGCCGGGCGCGGCTGCGGCAGCCGGGGGCGCGGGGGTAACCTGCCCCGCAGCAGGCTGGCTCCCCGTGCCCCGAGTAACCCCCCCGCCGCCCCCCCGGCTGCGTCCGCGCCCCCTTGGCGCCGGGCGAGGGGCTGCGAGGGAGCCCGGGGGAGGCGTCGGGCCAGGGCCCCTTTCCCCGCGGGGCTCCGGCTGAGGGCCGGGGCGGGGGGACCCCGGGGCGGGCAGCGGGGCCGGCGGCGGCGGCCCCTCCCTGTAACGGGACGGCTGCCGGCGGCGGGGCCGAGCCGCGTTGGGAAGCGCGGGGATCGGCGGGGCTCCGGCGTGGGCTGGGACAGCGGCTTCCACGAGGGACCCAGGGCGGCTGAGTGCCAGGGGCAGCGCTCCCGGGGCGTTGCGCGGCCGGGCGGCCGTGCCCTCCCGCGGAGCCGCCGGTAGGCGCGGACCCCCGGCGCTGGGCGGCTGGGTGGCCACGCCGCGTCACCCGGGCCGTGCCGGGAGCTGCGCTTGTTGCGGACTCGGCTGCCGGGTGGCCCCGCTGCCCTTGTCCCCGTGCGGAGCGGTGCAGCTCTTCGCTATAGCCGTGGCCGTCGCAGCGCGGCACCAGGTTAATTGCATCGCCGGTTTCGTGAGTTTTTTCTGCTCATAAGTGCGGCCGCTCCACGGCCAGCCGAGCGGCGCCGAGCTGCCCGGCACCGGAGGAGCGGTGCTGCAAGGTACGTCACGAATGCGACGGCATCGCGATCCCGCGCATCCTGTGGGGCGGTGCTGCGGCGCCCGCTGCTGCCCCCTGGTACGGAGCCGCCGCTGCCGGCCGCCGAGCGCGGTGCCGACGGGCACTCGGTGCGCAGAACTGCAGCCCGGCGTTTGCGGCCGGCGCTGGCCCCCGCGGCGCGGCATGCCCGGTGCGCGCTGCAGGAGCAGCATGGCGGCGCGCCGGGTGCGGGCCTGACGTGCGGAATTAGACTCTATAACTCGAAAGTTATAAAGTAGGTATGTTTATTGAGCGCAGATGCACGGGGGATCGCTCCTCCACAAGCGTGCATGCCCGAAGTGACGAACCATCTCACATTTATACAATAAAACAAATGAATATTCAATTAACACCTATACATATTCGTTACCTAAATCCCCTTACTCTCGCTTCGTATGTTAATTAGCTTATCAGTCCTTTGCCTGGAATGTGGTGGTCTTGCAGGTCTTCTTTCAGCAAGAAGACTTAGCACTCCCTCCCTCTAGATAACATTGGAATGTCTCTCATCCTTTTCTCATCCTTTTTATAAATAGCCCCTTTGTTAGAGGAAGAAGGGCAGGTGTCTCCTCAAAGCTGTGTGACTATGTGACCAGACACCGCACCCATGACCAGTCACCATGCCCACATTCCTTGAGCAGACATATACAATCACGATCGATGTCCATTGTCCCCATTTCACACTATTTCTCCATATCAGGCCGAGGCGGCGGCAGGGGAGCGCCAGGAGCGCGGGGTCCACGAGCAAGCCCCTGCGGCGGGGGCGGGGGCGGGGTGGGGGGTCCTGCCCGCCGGCCGCCTGGGCGGGGGGCGGCAGGGGAACCTTCAGCCGCCCGCTGCGTCAGGCTCCCGGTCCGCTGGCGGCGAGCCGGGGCCGGGGGCAGAGGGGAGGGAGGAGGGGAAGCAGGAGGCCGTCCCCCGCCTCCGCCGCAGGGGCTGAGCATCTCCCCCGCAGCCGGGTCCCAACCTCAGGTGCCCCCGGCGCTGCCGCGGCGGCGGCCAGCCGGCCCCCCGCTGCTGCTCGGGAAGGGCCTGCAGGAGCGGCTCCGGGCAGGGCCGAGCGGCGCCGGTCGCGGTCACTTGTGCTTCTGTCCCTCTGCCGGGGACCGCGCCGCCTCGGGCTGGCGGGGGTTGTCCCTGCCCGGCCTCGCCCCCGCAGAGCGGGTGCGGGAGGGGACCGGGGGGCACGGCCCGGCTGGGGGCAGGAGCTGGGCCGGCCGGGGAGAGGCGAAGAAGGAATCCGAGGGCAGGCGGGCAGCAGCTGCCTCCTGCTGCGGGCACAGAGAGCCTGCCCCTGCGGCGAGGGGGGACCAGCCCCGCAGCCCGCAGCAGCCGGGTGCCAGCGTGCACAGCAGGGTCCCCGTGTCACCCGCGGGGTCCGTGTGTCACCCACAGCGTGGGGCGGCCCCCGGTGCACGAGGGAGCGACGCGACGTGTCCGGGAGGCCGCGTCTTGCGAGGAAGAGCTGTGAGACACCCGGGGGTTACCGTAGGTGGTGGGGGCAGCCAAGCGACCGGCGTTCTGCGGGAGGGAGGGAGAAGAGAGGGGTAAAGAAGCGTCTGAACTGTCACGTTTTCACAGCGGTACCAAAAACGAGAGCTGTGGTGAGTCCGGGTCACTGGGACCCTGTCTCCCCTCTTGTGTATCCCAGGCCCGCCCTGCCCCTCCTCTGCCCCGCCCCCCCCCCCCTCGCCGCCTTTTTCCTGTGCTGCTGTGATTTTGTGTGTGTGTGATGGGGTGACCTGGGCTGGACCAAAGCTGCTCTTACTGCAGGAGCGGGCTGGAATCCGTTAGCTGAGGGGAATGTGCTCGAGCTTGTCTAGACAACAACTGAGAGAGCATAGAGGAGTGGGGGACGGATGGTGCCAAGGATGGCGCCAAGGAAAGATAACACCTTGCTGTTGATTGATGGTAGTTGACCACCAATCTGGGATTGCCTGGTATGCAATGCTTAGCTCAAAGGGAACCAATCTGTTTGAAGTGTGCAATTTCTGAAAGTATATATACCTGTGTTTCTATACAATAAATCGACATTTGCTTGCATCAAGCTGCGTCCCGTCTCTTCATTGCAGCATCTTACTTCTCCCCCTCCTCCGCTGGACAGGGCAGAGAAAATATAACAAAAAGCTTGCAAGTCAGTATAAGGATGGGGAGATCATTCCGCTATTACCTTCATGGGCAAAACAGGCTGAACTTGGGGAAATCAGTGCGATTGATTAGCAGTCAAATCAGAGCAGGAGAACCAGCAGTAAAAGCAAATCTTCAAAACACCTTCCTTCCAGCCCTTGCTTCTACTGGGCTTAATTTACTCCCGATTTCCCTGTCTCCTCTGTGCAGGGGGATGGGGAACGGCAGCTGTGGTCAGTTGATCACACATTGTTTCTTCTTCTTTCTCCTCTTCCTCCTCCCCAAACCTTGCCATACAAACCCATCATGTTTTGATTCCCTGTAGCTCTCCATTCTATTCTTCTGTCCTGCTCCCTCTTCCCTTCTGCCTTTATCTCTCATTCTGCTGCTCCCTTTTTACTGTCTCTGCTATTGTTCTACTCCCTCTCCTTCTCCCCTTTTCTTCATCCTCTCTGTCCTGCAGCCCAGGGCTGGTTTTCCCTTTACATCTCTGTCCTTATCTGTATCCATCTCTTTTAAGGTTTTCTCCCCACCCACACCCGCCTGTCTACCCCCAGTTTCTCTGGTCTGTTCCCTATCATTCTTTTCCTCTCTGCACCTGTATGTGCTGCTCAGGGTCCAGGGAGATATCTGGAGGCAGGGGGCACCTCAGGAAGGTCTGTGTCCAAACAGGTACTTACTACTTTGGAATTCCTGACTTCCCCCAGGCACGGGAATCTCCCAAGGCAACACCACAACTGACCTTTTCTTGGTGTTTTTTAAAGGTGACACTGTGAAAGGATGGGGTAAGAAAACCTAGTGTCCTGAGCACATCACGTCCAGAGAAACATGTTGCCTATACACCTTCATTTGGGAGGAGGACAGGTGAGTATGTTAAGTGTTGACTTGTTTCAGTGCAGCTGTGCTTTTATTAAAAAGATTAACTTTCTCTTTGTTGTTGAGAGTTAGGGGTTGCTTTTTCTGAGAATTCTGCCCGCCTGTTCAACAGTCATTGATCTGCTGCATGCTTTTCCCTTGAGGAGAAGGACTCAGTCTTTGTTTATTCACCGTTGTGCTCTCTGTTGTAGAAAAAATGTCTCGCCATAAGGCTCCGGTGCTTCCAAATGGCGCCTTGCTTGTCTGCATAATATATCTGTAGTCCCGTCTCACGGAACACGTTAATGGTGTTACAAATTATAAATAAGGTAGCTTCCTGCCATAGGAAGACAGTGTGTTGGGTTTGAAACCTTTGGGTAGGACAGAAGGAGGTTGCCATGCTGGGTCAGTGGTGAGTGCTGGCACGTGTAGTCTGATCTAGAGTTGATGTCTCTCACCACTTTAGCTCTAGAATTACTCTGAGACCCAGGGAACTCCGGTTCCCTTAAGCTGCAACCTTGGCACTTTTCCAAGCAGTGGGATGAAATTCCTGTCACAAGCTCTAAGGAACCTTAAGGAGAAGGGGGCACAGTTTGAGTTTTCCTCCATGTAGGCATCAGGGAGGTACAGCTCTGAGCTTAGTACTGGCCACTACTAGGAGATGCTTTCAAGTGATCTGAGTGCGGCTCTGGCTACCCAAAGCTGGACAGGGTTGGCAAGTGCTGATGTAGAGTTTTGGTAGCAAACTTGACCAGCCTGTCTTAATGAGCAGGCATGTTCTTTGTTTGCAAGCACCGTTTAGTCCCGCCTAGGCTTCCTGAAAGTTTGAAGGGCTGTGGCCACATCGTCCGTTGGTCACACACAATGAACGGTTGCCTGTGCATATTTGCTTTTTAAGGAGCATGCTGTGGTTATATTTTCTCTCTTTGCCTTTGCATTTGGGAAATAATGTAACAGTTACAGCTCAGCTGAAGGAGCGGGATACCTGATGTGGCAGAGAAGGAGGCGTGTTTTACTAATTTTTTGGTGTGCGTCAGTTTGACCCCATATGACATTTTGTCAATGCTTGCAGCCAGGTTCCGCTGTAGATGTTGACTTAGGGTATGAGTGACTCCAGGTGTGCTTTAGAAGAGCTCTGTTGGTATAGGTGTGCTGAGCAATTGTTGTGCTGTGTGTGCAGCTGTTCTGGTTTGGCTTCCAGGTGTGAGCAAGCAAAAGAAAACTGGCAAGTGTGGTCAGCCTTGCTGTAAAATCAGAACGGTTTCTGCTGCTGTCTGGATATCCGAGAGCCTCCTCAATGTTTCAGGCAGGCCAAGTGTTGTGCCCCAGTATGTCTGGGAGTCCACAGCTCTGCAGTTCCCTATAGGGGCACTACAGGTAAGCTTGTAAGATCCCAGGGCTCTTTGCAAGTGACACTAATGGAGTTTCTTTGGGTATATATTTGGATACATGTGCCAGCTGAAAAGGTATTGTTTGCTTACCGGCTCAGTAAGCACAGATCACTTGGGTGGTCATGGACACTTGTCATTTACTGAGGAAGTTTCCACCGGTTGGATGGAAAGGGAAACAGTTCAGAGGCACTGTTTAGGGTTTGGGTATTTTTTGTTTGTTGTAAAACCTGGGGTTTTAGCATTTTGTTCCGTATCGTCTGTTAAAGAAAATGTATTTTGAATTAAGAAATGTAAAGTGCTGAAGCAGCTGAGTGGCAGAATCAGGCCTCGTCCCTAGCGTAGCCCTAATCCAAGGCTGGTTTAAAACCCAGTCTAGTTAATTGGTGGGAGAACAGAGAAACAACAGATGGTCAATTTGTATACAGAAGTGCTCTCAGAAACACAGGTGGTTTTAGAAAAATGAATATATTAGAATAGGAATTGCTTGTTCAAAGACTAAGCGCACTTGGAGGAGTGTGTGAGTTAAAGCAGGCAGAAAGAAGATCAAGGTCTGAGGAGAAGCCTGGAACCGAGGAAGAGCCTGAAGCCAAGGAGATGAATCACCTGGGACAGTCAGTTGATGGATTTGCAGAACTGACAGGACCAAAGGAAACTCCTAAAACCTTCAGACATTGACTAATGATTTGATAAGCGTATATAAGCTGTGCTGTATCGCTTGGTTCTCTGCCACTCACTGGGGTGGTGGCCCGGCTCTGAGTTGTGACAAAAGCAAGCCCAGTATCTTATAAATATTTGTAAAGTATCCACATCTACGTAAATTTTTCCTTTAACAACAGCAATCGCTGGGGCTTATCCGTAGGACCCCACCATCCACCTGGCCCCCCCTGCACCTTGTGCCACGGGTTCCCCATGCTACTGGCTCTCCCTTGGTAATGGGGTGGGGGCATGGACAGAAAGAACCACCCAACTGTTAAAGCTGTCAGATGCAAAAGATTTAACCGCTCGAGCCGTGCGGGTGCTTTTTGGTACGGAGGCAACGGGTAATAGTGGCTGGGCTGTGAGTGGGCAAAGGGCAGAGTGAAGTGAACCCTGGAGCTGCAGTGAGCAGTTCCTGTGGCCAGGCGGTGTGAACTGGGCCGAGATCCTGGCCAGTGCTCGCCCGGCCAGTGCTCAGTACAGGGTTGGTGGAGCGCTGCTGCAGCCCTGGCGCTGTGCATTCGTGGTGGCGCCTCCCCACTCGGTGCTGCCAGCCGTTGAAAACGGCATCACGATCCCGTGCTGCCTGCGGGGTGGTGCTGCGGCGCCTGCTGCTGTGCCCATGGTAAGAAGCTACCGCTGCCGTCCCCCGAGCACGTTGCCCGAGCACGTTGCCCCGGGACAAACACAGCTTGTGGGTGCTCGCTGCTGCAACAGCCCCGCCCCTAGCGAGAAGCCCCCCAGCCTGGAGACCGCGGGGGTGCGGAGCGGCTGCGCCCCTCCATGGTTTCAGTTCCCCCTCTCTCGGCAACGCCAGGGCTCTGCCTTTGCGGGCCTCGAAGCTGCACACCTCTGTGCCAGGCCGCTTCTGCGTATGCACGGTTCGAGCCCCCTATGTGCCAGCGTCAGGCCAGTTCTGCGCATGCGCTGCCCTTAGGTTGCCAGTAATGCTACTGCGCATGCGCGAATCTCAATGCGTCACACACCCCCCCAACTGGGAGCCGCGGCCCGAGGCGTCAGGCCAGTTCTGCGTATGCGCTGTCCTGAGCCTTGCCAGTAACGCCTCTGCGCATCCACCATGAAGGGAGTGACAGCGGGCCTGCAGAGAGGGCATTGGGGGGTACCAGTGGGTCAAAAAATGGACACGAGCAAGCAACCTGTGCTCGCAGGGCAGAGAGTTGACCATATCCTGGGCTGCATCCAACGAAGCATGACCAGCAGGTCAAGGGAAGCGATTCTGCCTCTCTGTTCTCATGAGACCTGCCTGGAGTACTGCATCCGGCTCCAGAGTCCTTGGCAAAGCAGGTCCAGAGGAGAGCCACAGAAATGATCAGAGGGCTGGAGCACCTCTCCTAAGACAGGCTGAGAGAATTGGGGTTGTTCAGCCCAGAGAAGAGGTTCTGGGGACACCTTATTGTGGCCTTTCAGTACTTAAAGGGGGCTTATAAGAAAGATGGGGACAGACGTTTTAGTGTGGCCTGTAGCAATAGGACAAGGCTTAGTGGTTTTAAACTGAAAGAGGGTAGATTCAGACTAGATAGAAGAAATTTTTTATGATGAGGGTGGTGAAACACTGGGAGAGGTTGCCCAGAGAGGTGGCAGATGCCCCGTGCCTGGAAATATTCAAGGTCAGGTTGGACAGGGCTGTAAGCAACCTGATCTAGTTGAAGATGCCCCTGCCTCCTGCAGTGGGGCTGGACTAGGGGGCCTTTAAAGGTCCCTTCCAACACAAACCATTCTATGATTCTGTAAACTACCAGTATCATTCTGGCCAGTGTGTATTTATAGATATTTGAGGAAGTCCTTTACAACTGAAATTTTACTCTGAAAGTTCTGAATTGTCTTGAAATTCTCAAGAGCTTTTCTCCAAAACATCCCTTTCAGAGATACTGATATTCAGGTCCTAGACCAAACACCGTACCTGAGGTTGCTTTACAGCAGGGAAGCAAAGTTTTGTAGAACAAGTGAGGCTGAGAGACTGCCCAGACACATTCTCCTCCATGTTCTCCCACACCCATGTGGCAGCACTTTCAGAAAACGTTTTTCTATTTGTTCCTGATAGTTCTAAATATCTCTAACAAAATTTCACCATTGTCCTCCCTCCTGAAGCAGTGCTGCTGTTACCACAGATAGCAATGCAAAGATGTTCAAAGGAAATGGTCAGAAACACTTGGAAGCTAAAGGTCACAATAAGCAGGAAAAGAAAATACTTTACCATGTACATGAGACTGTTGGAAACTTTTTGCCGGTGTTTCCAGCTACCTGCAGGAGACAGTAATCTTTCATTAAAAGGCCTGAATCTACATAAATAAAGCAGTCATATCAGCAGTTGGATTTTCAATTTTTTTTTGAATAAGATAAACAGTAAGTAACTCATTTTCATGGGTGACAATACCAGCAAATATTGTCCTAAAAGAGATATGAATTTCCCCTCTTCCTCACAGGCAGTCATGTGGAAAGTCATCATCACATACCGATGTTGACAACAACTGTTCTATGCAGAGTATTTTAGTGGACATAAAAATGGGAAGAAGGTGAAATTAAGTCTACTGGGAGGGAACTAACTGCTGCTGTAGGAAATAAAAGAAGGTATCACAGAAAAGGAAGGAGAAAGTAACTGAGAGGGTCAGCTGGCAGGATAAGAAAACCCTTAATGCAATAAACAACAGTGGTCCTATGTACGAAAACAAGCTGCATTCAAAAATAAAGCACTAAACTTACCACAAACATACACAGACCCAAAAAACCCCACCAAAATCTCCAAAATCCCCCAAAAGACAAAGGTAATTAGTATTTTAACCTTGAATATGAAAAGGATATAGATATTAGATGTCAGCCCTCCCTGACGCTTGCTAGCATTCATACATACCCTCCCCCGGAAGATTTCAATGCATCAAGCTCACATGCTACGTTACACCTTTGAATGTCCATGCAAACCTATCACATATGTTAACTGCGGACCCAATGAGAATGGAGATGCGCAGAAGTCCAAGTGCCTAACAAGGGCCCCCAGAAATTTCCCTAGTGACACCCACCCTTGGACCCTTGCTACCCACAGCACTCCCCTTTGAATCTTTCCTGCTCATCACACTTTGTGACAAAGCGTCCTGTAATGGTTCAGCACCCATGATGATGCTCAAAACACGATGTCTGGCCTCATGAGCGAAAGGGTAGGGTGTGTTTGTTTTTGGTTTGTTTTTTTTTTTTTTCAGAAATAATGTTGTCTCCAGGAATAGTACACAGAGATGTAAAAAAACCTCCAGATTTTGAAATAAAAAAGTAAAAAAACCCCAAAAATTAGCCTGGGCCTGACTGCTAGAATGTACTTGGGTACGTAACCTGCACATCCAAGCGTTTTGAGCTCGGTAACCTGCCAAATGTCAGGGTAGTTACATAGTCATCTGGTGTATCTTGTACTACATTTTCATACACCAGTTGCAAAAAACGATCTCTTTAAGCATCTTCCAACCTTGACAATCAACTCCAATAGCCTTGCTTCCACTGGTTTTCTAAAGAAGGGAACATTTCACTCCCTCCAGCACCTCTGCTGACAAGTTGTTGGTTACTGTTATCTCCAGCACCCACTGGTGGTCTATGTTTTGAGATTAGAAGGGCAGGTGGGACAACCTAACCTCAAAGAAGCTGCCTCTTGATTTAAAGAATCAGTCACTAATATTCGAGTGAGCAGAGGTTATCTTTATTCGGCAGCGCTGGGTGCATGGGAGATCACTCCACCAAAGTCATGCACACCGAGGGGAGTTTTCAGTCCCTCCTTTATACAAGCAAATCCTACCTATTCAATAGCTTTCCAGGAAATTGTTTACATATTCATTACAATTCTGAGAATTCATTTACATATCTTGTGCCTGGGCAATGTCCTTGAGGAGTTGTCTCTGCGCAGACTCTATTCCTTAGCGGCCATGTTTAAAGTCTCCATCTTTGCCACGTTGCATGTACAACAGGAATCTAAGACCAGATGTCCTTTCTAAAGATAACCAACCCAAGGACTTAGCAGTCTGTGCATCTGTCATGTTGACAATAAGGGTCCTTGGACATTTCCTGACTTTTAGCTAAACATAGGTGCGTCATCCTTTAGATATGTGGTACAGCATTCACTATTCATTCCCCCCTTTTCTAACAGCTATTGTAAATTCTTTTACAACTACAGAAAATGATCATATCTTATGATCATTCTTCGACAGGACCAAACAAAACATTTAAGTAATATACATATTAATATTCCTAAAACTACTACAATAAGTATTATAACAAAAGCATGCTTTAACCATTCTAAATTAGGTAACCACGAAGTCAGTTTGTTCCATATAGCTTCAAAACTCCATGAGAAATCATCTTTAGTAATTTAATGCAAAATCTGAACCTTGTTCCATATCTTATAGATGTCTGTTTCAATTTGATTACTTTGGTTTATGTATACACAACAACTTTGGTTTATTATCATGCATACTCCCCCTTCCTTTAGGGTAATTAAGTCCAGGGCCATTCTGTTTTGAATTACCACCTTACTCAAAGATTTTACTTCCTGGTTCAATCAGCTGATTGCGTCTGTCGTTAGATTAAACATTTGTTCAATTTCTGCAGACATGTTTACCACGGTCTTTTCTAATTCACTAACTCCTAACCACGGAATAAACCCCCTAACAAAACTGTGGTATCCAGTATGTCTCAAAACAATGGGGTTTTCACTTCTCTTAACATGTCTCCAGACATTATGATAGAACACAAAAAAGCCACAACCAAGAAAAAAAAAGAAGTCTCCTTCTACCTTCTGTATCTCAGGATGAAAAGTTTCCCTTGGGCTCTTCCCAAATTTGTCATGACTTACAGCACTGAAACGCAAATGAAATACTGATTTATAGGAGAGCAAGTATACATTTCAACATTAAACCGCTAACTGGCTGTAGTTAGGACCGATTTAAAAAATAATCGTTCAAAGAGCCTTGCTTACGTGGAATTTTTTGTGGAATTCCCACAATACCAACCTCTAAGACTTCCTAAACTTCTTTTGGATTTTAAAAAGAGAAATAACTAGGACCCTGCATGGAGATCAGGTTTAAGTGTACTGTATTTACTTATAAAGCACAGAATTTTATTCCATCATCCTTCACTTTGGCTTTATACATAATTGTGAGCGTTTTAGGAAGACTCAATAACTTATTCTATTTCATAAGCTTCTCTTCTATCTCTTCGAAAATAATTCAAGGCATGTCAAATGAAAAACGAGCTGTGCAGCATCAAGTTCACACCCCAAAGATCCACAAGCAAGATCAACTTCCTCAATCAACAGAAATACCTAATTTATAGCATTTCTTCTTAACTCGTGTTTCTACATGACTATTATTTTTGCCCATTTTTTTCCCTAGCATTAATTTCTGGAGCTGCACAGCATGCCACGAAGTGCCAAATGCAGTCTGTCTGAGGCACACTGAGCTGACACGGAGGTTACATCTGATGCACCTTTCCATCATTGCTTATGCTAGGCCACCGTGCGGACAGGATTTCCCATAGTTCCCTTTGAAAGCAATTAAAATGCTAAAATTAATTTATAAAAAAGCAGGTTTATCGTGTAACTGAAATTCTTTGAGATAGTCGGTACCTAGACTCACGCTGGCTGTGAACAGGGTGAAATGGCAAAGGACTATCAACCAGGCCCAAGGGAAGGCTCAAAGGCTGTAAAAGCTAAAGAATAGTCAGGGAAGGGATTTTAGTCCAAGCCCAAGCAGGCAAAAGGAGATGACATTAGTCCTGCTGCCTGCAGGTGTGTGGGAAAATCACCTTGGGGCGGGGGGGGGAATTCGAGAAAATTGCGTCCTAACTGAAGTGTAGTATTACGGAAAGCTTTTTTAGGGTAAAATACAGCTATGGCCTTCAGGATGGTTGGCATGCACAGAATCCATATCACCACAGTTCCCTAAGCAACACCTCCTGGCAGCTCAGCGCACGTGGATAGCGGTGATGAAGGATGGTGCGGCGTGGAGACACCATGCTCCCCGCAGGAAAGGGAACCAGATGGCACCACACAGCTGATAAGCTGCACACCAGTTGTCACATGAAGAATCCAGGAGATGTCTGTGGCGAATTTCATCATAATGGTTGGCTCACTTTCCTCAGCTGAAATAATCTCATTGTAATAGTAACGCACACCTCCATCTCAAAGATGCCTGCTTCCAAGGTACTACTACGCCTCAGTAGGCACACAACACCAGTTAGTAACAACAATAGGCATGGCTAAAGTCACTCAAGCTCCACCTAAATGTGATGGAAATGGACTGGTCCTGGACTGAAATAAGTCCAAAGGCAGGATGGGGTGGGAGGTGGGGGCTGGGTGGGCAGTGGGGGCGGGGCTTGTCTAAATTCCCCGATTACCCAACTGTGATTCAGAGCTCACAAAGCTAGGTCAAGCTGACTCACTCTCTACAGTTGTTATGCAGGGTCTTCTCACCAAGGTAGTCAGCGTTGGGGAGGATGAGAAACAAAGAACAGGCAGTGAAAACAACGCTGTTATCTAGTTATGCAGAAAGAAACCTTCAAGTGAGGAAAGTTGTAGCTACGAGAGGCCTCTCAGGGATAGGGTTAGGGCCTCTTAGGGTTAGGGTTCGGGTTCGGGTTCGGGTTAGGGCCTCTTAGGGTTAGGGTTTGGGTTAGGGTTGGGTTAGGGTTAGGGTTGGGTTAGGGTTAGGGTTTGGGTTAGGGTTAGGGTTCAGGTTAGGGTTAGGGTTGGGTTAGGGTTAGGGTTGGGTTAGGGTTTGGGGTAGGGTTAGGGTTGGGTTAGGGTTAGGGTTAAGGTTAGGGTTAGGGTTAGGGTTTGGGTTTGGGTTCGGGTTAGGGTTAGGGTTCGGGTTCAGGTTAGGGTTCGGGTTAGGGTTAGGGTTTGGGTTAGGGTTAGGGTTAGGGTTCGGGTTCAGGTTAGGGTTCGGGTTAGGGTTAGGGTTTGGGTTAGGGTTAGGGTTAGGGTTCGGGTTTGGGTTCAGGTTAGGGTTCGGGTTAGGGTTAGGGTTGGGGTTAGGGTTAGGGTTTGGGTTCGGGTTAGGGTTAGGGTTCGGGTTCAGGTTAGGGTTAGGGTTGGGGTTAGGTTTAGGGTTGGGGTTAGGGTTAGCGTTCGGGTTAGGGTTAGGGTTTGGGTTCGGGTTCGGGTTAGGGCCTCTTAGGGTTAGGGTTAGGGTTTGGGTTAGGGTTAGGGTTCGGGTTAGGGTTAGGGTTGGGTTAGGGTTTGGGTTAAGGTTAGGGTTTGGGTTTGGGTTAGGGTTTGGGTTAGGGTTCGGGTTCGGGTTAGGGTTTGGGCCTCTTAGGTTTAGGGTTAGGGTTAGGGTTCGGGTTAGGGTTCTGGTTCAGGTTAGGGTTAGGGTTGGGGTTAGGTTTAGGGTTGGGGTTAGGGTTAGCGTTCGGGTTAGGGTTAGGGTTCGGGTTCGGGTTAGGGTTCAGGCCTCTTAGGGTTAGGGTTTGGGTTAGGGTTAGGGTTCTGGTTCAGGTTAGGGTTTGGGTTGGGGTTAGGTTTAGGGTTGGGGTTAGGGTTAGCGTTCGGGTTAGGGTTTGGGTTCGGGTTAGGGTTGGGGTTAGGTTTAGGGTTGGGGTCAGGGTTCGGGTTAGGGTTCGGGTTCGGGTTAGGGTGAGGTTTAGGGTTATGGTTAGGGTTCAGGTTCGGGTTCGGGTTTGGGTTAGGGTTCGGGTTAGGTTTAGGGTTAGGGTTAGACTCAGGGTTAGGGTTAGACTCTTAGGGTTCGTGTTAGGGTTAGGGTTTTTGGTGAGGGTTCCGGTTAGGGTTAGTGTTAAGGTTAGTGTTAGGGTTTAGGGTTAGGGTTAGGGTTACGGTTAGGGTTCGTGTTCAGTTTAGGGTTAGGGTTCGGGTTAGGGTTAGGGTTCAGGTTCAGGTTCAGGTTCAGGTTAGTGTTAGGGTTAGGGTTAGGAATAGGGTTAGGGGTTTGGGGTTATGGTTAGGGTTTGGTTTCGGTTTCGGGTTAGAGTTAGGGTTAGGGTTGGTTAGAGTTAGGGTTAGGGTTAGGTACATGCTGTGCACAGCTCAAGCAGAGAAGGTGCCAGGAAGCAATTCTGTTGGTTGTTTTCATACTGCCTCGGTAGCCAGATGAAAGGCACCACAAAAGTTGGGCTACCTGCTTTCTGGGCTGAGATGGTGAACTGCTGACTTTTGCACTCGGCCGGAGCCAAACTGCTCCACGGCACGCCCCATGCACAACTCTACTGGGGAAGGTGCCAGGAAGGATTCTGTTCAGTAGTTCTCCTGATTATATGGAAGCGAATGCAACAGCTACAAACCTGCAAGTTGTGATATGTTTGACAGCGATAAATGTTAGTGAGAGTTGAGCAGTCAGGTAAAGCCTATTCAAATAAAACGTATGTTACTGCAGTACTCCAAAACCCCATTAGGATGATGAAGTGGAGCCCATTTTCTTGTATGTGGGAACTATATCTGTGGTAAGCGATGACTGAGGAGGCTTTAGGTGTAATGGTGGAAAGGTTGGTGTGATGTCATAACAAAAGGGAGTAACTTCATCCTTGAATCTATGTATGGTATAGTAATGAACAGGAATTGAGACATTATTTCATGTCATTAATGAGACAGATGCTGAAATATTATGCTTAGTTCAGTTCTCATAATCTTAAGTTCTTGGAAAACAGTATGTAACACAGAGAAGAGGCATAAAAGTTGAGCTTGGGAAAACAGGTTGTACAATGCAAGAGTTTCAAACTGGTGTCTTTCAAGTTTGTCTGAAAGGTAAGAGATCATCTTAAGTTAGTTGGTGTAGTATTTTATAAATTGATTTTAACAGGAACTGACATTTATGCAAAAGACATATGTGAAGAACCTATTGCTGAACACTAAAACCATTCACATTTAAAAAAAAAAGTGAAACTGAGATCTAAGTGAAGGCAGTTAGCCAATGAAACAACTTCTAAAAGAAGTAGAACATCTGTCCCCTTTGCTTTTGCATCAAAACTGGATTCATTTCTAGGTGGTGTATTCAGGTCTCTCTGAACTACAGCGCAGAGAACTCCCCCATAGACAGTATTCTCAAACGAGAAATAAATGCACGTATGATTTTGTTACATATACAAACACATAACATTAGGCATTATATGTTGGTGATGTGGTAATGTGATGGCTATTTAACAATGATCCTTCTTCATCAGGAGAAACAGGATTTCTCTTGTTTGGAGATAGACACAGCTTTGAGGTTAACCCATTTCTTCAGCCAGCTTACATTTTTCTGGACTCTTCAACTTCAGCCATGGCAATTAATCTAAAAAGTAAGCATCATATCTTTCCCTTTTCACATACGCAAATACGATTTTTAAAAAACACAGAAACAACCAAAGGAAAGCGAAGCCAGATACCATTAATGATATTCACAGAGGAGGAATGTATCCCTTAGTCCTCAGAGCAGACTGAAACAGGGGACAGAAACAGCAACCAATTGTTACCAGTATTTATCCTAGCTAGTGCTAGCCAAGTGGGAAGTCCTCATTCTGTAAGAGTACTTGGTGATACCGAGGGTCTGCTAAATGGCATTTTTTCTTCCTCCTTTCATCAAATTCAGTCACCATAATTCAGAAAAACCTGCTCAGCTATTTTTCTTTCTCAGCATTTGTTATTTTTGATTCCATTCCTATAATAAACTGTGCAGTCTATGTTAGATAGATTGGCTGCAGTACCCATTTCTTTTCGCTAGACGGCAGCAGCGCTCCAGCCGAACTAAGGGTCATCGCTCCATCCCAACTAAGGGCAGCGCATTCGCAGAATAGGCTTGATGCCTTGGGGCGGGGTTTCCAGCTACGTGCGCGTATGGGCTACACCTACGGCCCCGGAAGGTGGGTTCATTTCCGGCCCGCGCGGCGCGCTGGAGCGGCGGTGGCGGTGCGGCGCCTTCGCCGGGAGCCTGGAAGACTTTCGGGCCGGGACGTGCGGCGGCGCGCTGGGTGAGCGGTCGGGCTGAGGGCAGACGGGGGCCGGTGGGCGAGCCCGGGCGTGGCCGTCGGGCAGCGGCCGGCTGGGGGGGACGTGGCTGGCCGGCGCTCGGCCGCGGCAGGGAGCGCCTGGTGCCGGCGGCGGGCGGGCTGAGGCGGGCGGCCCGGCCCGGGACCGGCGGGGCTGCCGGCGGTTCTCGTCTCCCCGGCAGTGACGGTGGTCAGCGGGCTGCTCACGGTGCTGCCTTTTATTTTTTCTCGGAGCTGCGCCGCTACCTCAGCGAGGAGCGGCGGCAGGGCGGCCCCGGTGCTCCCTTGTGGCGGCGGGGCCCGGGAGGGGGGTCGGCCCGCGGTGCCCCGCCGCCCCCCCGCCGCCTCCGGGCTGCCCGGGCAGTCGCTGCAGCCGCCGCAGCTCTGCGCGGGGCTTTGTCTTTCCCCCAGCCGCTGGCCGTGGCCGTGGCAGCGGGCGGGGGTCGCCGGCCCCCGCGGGCCGCAGAGGCTGCCTTAGGGCCTGCTGTAACGCTGTCGCAGGGGGGTGGCTCAGGAGTCTCTTCCCACCCCTGTGAGCGGGCAAGGGAAGGAAAAGAAAGCCGGCGGTGGAATCCCCACCCCTCGCCCCCGACTGCTGATTTCTCTAAAAAGTATTGTGAAGGGCAAGCGTTGAACTACCAGGGAGGGTTGGGAGGCAGTAGCTCAGGTGTCTCGCTGATCCTGTGTCGTGACTGTCAGCCCCTGGACCAGAGCAGCTGAGGGGAAGAGGCCTTTGCATTTGCTTCCCAGTGAAATGGGGCTCTTGTTTTTTCGTTGTACCTAGGTTCATCCGGAATTGTACGTTGACAGATCAAGGGAAGCTAAACTGAAGGTCAGTCCAGACGTTACTTTTCGGCATGTGCCTTGTGCTTGTGAGTCGGACTGCTGACTATGGAGGGATAACTTTTGTACTTGCCGAGGGCTCATGAGGCTCCGTGTGCCTGCTGCTTCCGAGAGCTGCGCTGCTGCTTGGGCAATAATTGGACTGTAATGCCAATGCCATGTGTTAGCCTTTCTCCAGAACTTATAAAAGCAGAATGAGTGTTAAGAATCTGTTACCTTTTAACTAAATTCAAAACAAAGTTGAGGGATGAAGTGACTGGAAGCCCTGCAAGTCTGACTGGGAATTGCTGCCCTGCATGTTATCTGCCTGTCTACCGATTGTTCCTGCCTCTTGTTCAGTTGTGGTAATGCGTTGGGCTCTAGATGTAGAGCATCTTGACTTCCTCCTGACCCCCCGAGATGTTATTGGTCTTTGCCTTCCTCACGTTTAACAGGGCGTGGGAAGGCCAGAGAGACTGGAAGCCTCGGCTGTTGTGTGCGGAGAAGCTTTCAGCCTTCTAAGAGAGCACGCAGCCAGCAAGCACATCGTGGTGCTTCGGTACCGAGCTGATACCACAGGCCTCCATCTTTTTTTTGTGAAAAGGGATCACAAGGAAATGTGCTGATGTTGAAGGGCGAAAGGTGGCGAGGGAAGAGGTAGGAGGCAGCTTTCAGCCACTTATAGGCTTAACTCCTGTGTTCCTGAAAATGGTTCTGGGCTTTGAGGGGTTGGCTTTTGGCTTTTTGCCTTAAGCATGTCTACCTTTCAGGGTAATGCTTTCTTGGAAGTTGGAAACGGTCCTCCTGGGACACCAAACCAAACGCCGTACCTGGGAAGGCCATTTAGCATGCTGCACTGTGCGTTTTATTCCCTGTCGGTCACTTGACCCTAGCCGTACACGCTCTCCCTATTGGGCATGTTCTTACCCTGCTGGCTGAAAGATGCTGTCTTTTCATTTCTTCAGCTTGCCACAAGCCATAACGCTTGTGTGTTCATAGACCGCTTTCCTTGCTCACTGATTTCAGATTTGAGTGTTGATGCCATGGATGTAACAGGAGAGCAGCAGCAGGACGTAGAGCACAAGCTGTTTAAACAACGTTTGGATAAAGCTGCTAATCGTGTGACTCCAGAAGCCGAGAGACATGGTAAGATGCTCTTCTGCCATTCTTGCATGGATGCTCTCATCGTCTTTCCATCACTGTATGCCTGCTATGATATTCATGGGAACAAGGGACGGCTGAATTCACAGCGTTTTAAACACCACAAACTCTTGAAGAGTTTATAGGACACAAATCTATTACACTGGCAGGATCAGACAAGCTTCTCTGTATGTGTGAATATATGTATTATACTCAGTACTTTTGCGAGGCACGTCCCTTTGAAATTGGGACAAGGACTCATTGATGCATTTCAGGAGCAAAGCTGCTGAGTGAACAGGCTTTTCCTACTAGAAATCAAGCAGCTGCTCTGGCAGAACGCTGCGATGGAGAGACAGGACGCTGTTTGATGCAAGCAAAAGTCAATTTATTGTATAGAAACATGGGTATATATACTTTCAGAAATCGCGCATTTTAAACAGATTGGTTCTTTTGAGCTAAGCATTGCATACTAGGCAATCCCCGGTTGGTGGTTAACTACCATCAATCAACAGCAAGGTGTTATCTTTCCTTGGCGCCATCCGTCCCCCACTCCTCTATGCTCTCTCAAGCATGATTCATCATGTTAATTGTTGTGTCTATACAAGCTCGAGCACCAATCCCTGCTGCAGTTCCAAGGTCCTCCATGGATCATGATCTTCTTTCCGCCTGCTTTAACACACACAATCATTTGTGCACACTTAGTCTTTGAACAAGCAGTTCCTAGTCACATCTACTAATTTTTCTAAAAAACCTGAAAGCACCTGTGTACACAAATTGATCATCTATTGTTCTTCTATTCTCCTACTGAGTAACCTGACTAAGTTTTCAACCAGCCGTGGATTAGGGCTGTGTAAGTGACGAGGCCTGGTACTGCAATGTAGCAGCTTCAGCACGTTAAGTTTCTTAATTCAAAATACATTTCCTTTAAGAGACCCACCGTGTGGCAGGTGCAGAATGGGACCACACAGGAAGGGCTTTGGGGTGGCTCTCCAAAAGAAGCCAGTGGGTACTGTGGTGATTAGGCGCAGGGCTCAGGCAAGCAAGGCAGCCAGCACTTTGCTTCTGTGTGACCGGCTCCTTGATCCCCCCTTCTCTCCATTTGCCGTGCTTATACGTGCCCCTCATCTTCCCTGAGTCCTGCCTCTCTCAGCCCTGCTCTCCTCCCAGACACGGGGCCAACCCCAGTTATTTTTTCCCCCCTTTGCTCCCAGGTTTGCCCCATCTGTCAACACACATGGTCTTTGGGTGTTGTTAGCTAGGTCACCTTGGACTTGTGTGCCATTACTGACGGGCCTGCCTGGGAACTGCTGTCCCTGCCAGAGTCCTCTCCGCCAAATGACCCCAATCTCTTCCTTCAAGCGTCTGTGAAGTGTGGCCACCTCTGACGGCATTCCCCACTAGCCACCTGCCAAAACCGGTGCTAAAAGAGCAGGGTTTCCCCAGCAGACAAGTTGTCTTCTCCAAGGCTGCCTTCTGCCTGCTCTCAGCAGACACGTGGGAACCGGCTGCCGGTCCCTTTTCAAAACACAAAGCAGCCTTGAGCCCGCTTGCTTGGAGGCCAGTTCTGGGGCCTAGGAAGCCCTGCTGCACCTCAAGGGCCTTGAGAGCAGCTCTTCCACTTTCAGACAGAGCCTGCGTGGTCCTCCTCCTCGGGACCCGATTGCTCCCTCCGCTGTGCGCCTTATGCCTCGCCACAGAAGCCAGGATGGCAGCAGGGAGCTGCCGCACCTTTCACAAGCTTGGAGGCTGCCATCCTTCAAGCCACGGCTCTCGACCCTCCAGGGACCTAGCCCTGCTGTGCAAATGCAATGCATGTGCCTGGCTCCTGCTTCTCTCCTGCACTCCAGCAGGAGAGTGAGCAAGGCTCCTTCAGTAAGCGGCAGAATGCAGACTCATGAGACAAGACTGATGCAGGATTCACCAAAGCCATGGACAGTGATGGCACGTAGGGCTGAGAGCAGGAGCATCCTTCTCTCTTTAGAACTTCACATTGCTTGTCCTTGCCACAAGTGGATGCTCAGTGTGCGCCCAGAACTGCAATCAAACTCAAAGACAGCAAGGATATGACACCTGCCAGAGCGCGTTGCTGTGGCTGACATAGCCAGCGAGGACTGTGCTGCGCATGCATTTCACTGTGCTTTGTGCAGGAAGGTTGACGTTGCTGGGCTGTGCTTTTGGCTTATTTGGCTTGCCCAGCACTGTTGCCAGCCGCAGCCATAAGAGGCATTGGCTCTTGGACACCGAAGCATGTGCGTACTGCCTGTAGTAGCGCTGTTCTCTGGTGTCTGTTTTTTGAGAAGGACCCGGTGGCACAGGGCTGCAGAGAGCAGGGCGGCAGGGAACTTCCCAAAGAGGCTGCGAGGCCACGCTGGGTGTTGCCCTGTGAGCTGTTAGCAGGCAGAGCTGGAAGCCAGGCGCCACTGCTTGCCACGGGGCCTGCCCACCCTGATCGTGCAAGCAGGGCATTGCGTGGGGCTCTGTCAGGGGTGTGCGATCCCAGCTTCCGCCTCCAGTCCTGCTTGGAACCCCTCCTGATCCCCCCACACCACCCCCATCCCCCCACCCACCCACCACACCCAACACCACCACGCCCAGCACCCGGAACCAGGCACTCTGTGACATCAGCCCCGCATCCAAGGGAACCCCAGGCAACAGGAATCCTGCGGGCAGTACGTCGGCAGCCACACTGGTGGTGACAAGCCCTCGTTCTTGCAGCTGCCACATGTTGCTGGTAGTGATGGATGTTCTCCTCCTCCTCGTTGTCCTGCTGGCCGTGTGCTGTCCTGTGCACGGCACATGGGATAGTTGTGGGTAAGTGGCCCGAGGCTCTGGGGGGGAGATTGGGCAACCCTTGTGAGCTTCTCTGGAGGGGTCCTGCTTGTCCCCCATGGCCACCCCAGTGGCTCTTGAAGGCCATCTGGGAGGCTCAGCTCCTTGCCAGCACCCAGGCTACCGGCACAACTCGTCAACGGGCTGAAGCAGAAAGAGGGGCAAGTGGAGCATGCCCCACGGGTTTCCTCGGCCCTTCTGGCCATGTGTTGTGGGGAGGGAAGATGGCTGGACTTTAGCCAGAACAGTGCAAGCCATCCAGCCACATAGTAAGGAATTTCTGGTTACAGGGGGAGCTGTGGGCGGCCCATTGCTTTTCGCTATGGCAAGTTGCGTATCGTGGGTGGCACAGATGCCCAGCCAGGGGTCTGGCCCTGGATCGTCAGCATCGAGGCTCCCTTGGAAGGAGGCATGGCGCACATTTGCGGAGGCTCCCTCATCAGGTCACAGTGGGTCCTCACATCAGCCCAATGCTTCATCGAGGCCAGGTAAGGAGGACCAGGGATCGGGGCTAGCCCCACACACTAGCAGGTGCCCTGAGCACAGCAGCACGTGCTGCAGCATGTCCTGTTGCCCTGCAGTACGCCCAGTGCCTGGGCACTCCGCAGCCACCTGAGAGGCTGCTCAGGAGAAGGCTGGGCTCGTGCCACTGCTTCCCAGCAGCCTCCGGCTCGACACTGCTTGAGCCCAAGGCACATGAGGGTAATCTCAATCTCCCTAGTGATGCTCTCCTCTCTCCCTCGTAAAGGAGAAGGCAGGGCAACTGCTGTGCTGCTGCAGCATGTGTCTCTGCTCCCTCTGAGCCCTCTCTCCATCTGCCTTCCAGGAACATCACCATGTGGCAGGTGGTGGTTGGAGCCACCCGGTTGACTCAGCTGGGTCCTAAGGCCCAGGTGCGCAACATCAAGCGGCTGCTGGTTCACCAGCACTACAGTAATGTCACACAGAGGAACGACATTGCCTTGCTGGAACTGGAGCAGCCTGTCCAGTGCAACAGCTACGTACAGCTTGCCTGCGTGCCCGATGCCTCGCTGAGAGTCTCGGAGCTGACAGAGTGCTACGTCAGTGGCTGGGGTGCCAGGATTGCAAGAGGTGAGTCCCCAAAATGTAGTCATGTTGCGAGTGCAAGCTTGGCCAGCTTGGGGAGGCAGGTTGCTCTTCCGGACAGCAGAGGCGAAAGCCAGAATCAGGCTGTGGGGACGTATGCCTCTTAGAGAGGGGGGCGTGAGCCACTGACCCAGAGCAAGGCAGAAAGGAAGGAGCGGTCCAGCGCCTCCCCACATGCAAAGCCAAGCCCCGGGATAGGGCTTCAGTCACGCAGGGAAGGAGAACTGGCAATGAGCTGCTGGGTGTTCATTCCTTTCTGTGCTCTTCACAGCTGGAGGATCGGCGTATGTGCTGCAGGAGGCCCAGGTCCACCTCATTGATGCCGGGGTCTGTAACAGCAGCGGCTGGTACAGAGGGGCCATCCACACCCACAACATCTGTGCTGGCTATCCGCAGGGTGGCATCGACACCTGCCAGGTAGGAGCGTGCTACAAGCCAAGCCCCGGCAGCACGGGCAGCCCCGCCACAACCGCCCAAACCTGCACCGTCACGGGCTTTTCCTGGCCACTCACACTCCCATTGCTGTGTCCCCAGTGCTGAGGGCCTTACCCCCCTTCCCCTTTTGCACGCCTTTGTCCAGGGCCTGCCTGCCTTGTCCCAGAGGCCTGGCACTTTGTTCACAAAGCCCACCCAGTGCCCTTGGCAGCCCAGAGCTTCACCATCCCAAACGTGCAACATCCTTCTGCAGCACCTGCAGGACAACTGTGCCGCAGGGAGAGCGAGCCCTGCCTTACAGGCCCACCACCCCCTCCCAGGAAAGCTTCTCCAGAGCTTGGCTGGCCACTAAATACAGCTCTGGAAGTGCCATGAGAGGGAAGGAGCCAGCCACTGGGCTGACGGTGGCCACCCAACAACCCCTTCATCCTCTCTCCTCTGCTGCAGGGGGACAGCGGTGGGCCTCTTGTGTGCCAAGACAAGAGCGCTGACTACTTCTGGCTTGTTGGCCTGACCAGCTGGGGGATGGGCTGTGCGAGAGCAAAGAAGCCCGGAGTCTACACCTCCACCCAGCACTTCTACAACTGGATCCTGGAACAGATGGGCCTGCACACAGCAGTAGCGACTACTGCAAGGCCACAGCCAGCCTTCGCCTCCACTCCTGTTCAGAGGCCAAGGCCAACACCAATAGAAGTGGGAAGGTTTACACCCTGCCCATTTCCAGTGCAGAAGCTGCGGGATTTACTTACTCGGCTGCAGGAGTTTGTGCATTTCCTAAAGGGAGGAAATGTTTGAGCAGCAGGACGAAGAGGATCCAGGGCTGGCTGCAGTGCACCACCACCATTTCCCGCTGGGGCAATGCCTGCTGATGCAAAGGCAGCCTCAGTGTCAAAGGCCTGCTCTGTCCTGCCCGCGCTCCTCTCAACGGAAGAGCTCAGCTGGCTGAGTCCCTGCAATAAAGTGTTTCAGTTCTGTGGCTAACCAGGCGCCAGTCCTCTTCAGTCTCGTGTGCAAGGCCAGGACTTCCACGCCCGGCACCTGCCGGAGGAAGCAGGCTGCAGGCAGACAAGTCGGGCACAAAGGGTCACAGCAAAGGGCTGAATCTCTGCCTGCTCAGCAAGAAGGATGAGGGTGCAGTGGAACAAGGGAAGGCAGGTCATTGCGGGGCTCAGGGCCTTGGGGATGGCAGCTGGAAGCACAGACTGCCTTAGGCCCGCTCCTGGTGGGATCCCTGTGTGTGTCTGTATGAGGCGCAAGCGAACTTGAACGTGGACTCTCAGGGCCCAGGAAACACAGATCTAGAAAGACCTAAGGCTTGCACCAGGCACTGTTGAGGGAGCCTTGGCTCTGAGCCCCACATATGACATGGACTTAATTTCTAGACTGTTATCTGAGGCATCTACGAACACGTTGTGCTTATGAATCCAGGGAGTGAAGCTGTGTTTCTGTTTCAGTAGAACATGCCATCTTGATGCTCTGGAAACGCAGGAAATGCCTGGACTGCATTCACATGGGTGTAAGCAGTGGTTACATCTGCAGGGATGCTTGTCAAGGCATTGCTTTGTCTGTGTCAATCTGTTTTGCCTTTCACATTCATTGTGGCACTCTCTCTGTGTGTATGTGCGTGTCTGGCTCTTTGGAATGCAGCTGCACGCACATGGGAAGTTCTATTTAGGTTAGCATAGGAGCAGCCCTCCAGGTGCCCACCTCATTCAGATCAACCAGACCTGAAAGGAGAAATCCCACAGTGTTCAGAAGCCTGCTGGCTCTGGCTGCTCCGTAACGGAGTGGGCAAGGAAACCCAAAGCAACTCTGCAGCAGAGATCACGGGGTGGGCAGGGTGGCAGCACTGTCTCTGTCATATAAACTCCCAAATCAGGGGCCTGTGAGTGAGTGCTAAACTCTCATTTTGTGTTTAACTGCATGTGTAAGACTTGTGTGCACAAAGGTGAGGTCAAGCTGACCCCTTGTAAAGTTGTCAAAATTGATGACTGAAGAGATTCCTAATTAAGGGATTCAGCCTTGTGAAGGACGGGAGAGAAAGAAGAGATGGTGAAAAGAGTGGCTCACGTCACTAGTGACATCGCAATGGCACCACGAAGCCCCGCTGGCTGTGGGCATACTCCCTGGATACCGACCGGCCCCAGCCTGCAGCGGGAGGTTGGCCATCCCACAGCAGCACTGGCCCTGCATCACCACCACCATGTGCCAGCGGGTCTGCTGGGCACTGCCCCCATGCAGGAGACAGGTCAGGAGCGCCCGGACCAGCTGCCAGCGCTGATGGTGCAGTGGCACAGGGGCAGAGGTGCTTCTGGCGTTGACAGTGGCGTTGGTAATGGCACTGGTGCCGGCTGGCCCCATGGCCGAGGGCTGGGAGCAGTGATGGCTGCAGCCGCTCAGCGCTGGTGAGGTGGAGATGTGCTGACACATAGAGATGGGCTGAAGCGATTGCCATCCTTTGGCCCAAATGCACTTGCATGCTTCCACTCAATTGCCTGCCTGTGTGTGTGTGTGTTCTACCCGTTCTTTAAAAAATTGGCCAGAAAGAAAGGAAAGCATTTATGCACGCTCGACACAAAGTAAAGTTTGGCCTTGTGGCCCCTCTCGAGGCCAACCAACCGGCAGACATCCCCTAAGGATTCTCACAGGAGTCAAAGGCTTCACCATCCCCTCTCTGGAGGAAGAGGAAGTGCATGTTGCTGAAGCGACCACAGAGCATCTTCTCTGCTGTTGAGTGGATGAGCAGGTCAGCGGCAGCATGAGAAATGCTCCCTTGTCCAACATGTGCCAGATTACTCCGAGTTTGCAGGCTCTGGCCAGCAAGTGAAAACCAAAAGCCCAGGAAGGGAGAACTTGGCTGTGCAGGGTGGGGTGACAGCACAAGTGGAAAGAAACGCTAAAAGACAGAAGCAAGAGGCTTCTGGTGGCCAGAAGATTAAAGAAAAAAGGACAGAAAGGTGAAGAACGAAGACAAAAGATAAGCAAGCCCTCAGCAGCATCAGGAGAAATTTTTCCTACTCTTTGCTGGCTGTTTCAGGTGCAGGGCTCACAACATTCACTCTTCCCACTTGGCTTCCCACCACCACCTAGAGCTGCCCATCATAAGCCAGCCAGAAGCTTTATCAGCATGAGGCTAACCTTCCAGACTTGAATTCTGTGACTGACACCACAACATTGCCATCAAACCCCAACCCAATCCCAAGTAGTGTTTCTTATTTTGGTCGGGGTTTTTCCCAGCTGAGAAAGATCTTTGGGGAGTTTCAACTCCCACGTTCAGTTCCACACTTACTGGTTCTGCTGATTCAGCTCTTCCAGGCTGCTCAGTTCCCCAGACCAAAGGAATCGCTGTATTCATGATTTCAGAGAGGGCTTCCATTTCCTCTGCCTTATAGTCAGCTTTCTTCGTTATTGAGTAATATTCCAGATATAACTGTGCCTTCCAGGCATTCTGTTGTGGAATATGTACCCCACCTTCATTCTGATCAAAAGTTATCTGTGCTCCAGTTCCTTCCATAAGCCTCTTCCCATCAGAGGCAGGGGACATTCTGCCATGGACGATCATTCATGTGTAAAGAAAGGTCTGGGTTCTCAATTTCCTATGGCAGCAATCACTGACATAGACAACTTCCTCGTAGGTCCTTTACAGCTCTTAGCACAGACTCTTGCTCCTGTACCAACTAAGAAAGTCACTGTTTCACTCCCCAGCTTAACTGAAGCCAGGGTTTCAGCTGGGCAGTAAGTATAATTCCTTCAGACCCCGGTTCCCATCAATCTGAATCTTCTGTACCAATCACAGGCAGATCTGCCTCTGCAACAGATGCAGGTGGGGGTATCTCATTAGTTGATTGTTTCCTTAGTCATCTATTTTCCCCGTGTTCTTTTTCCTCTCAAATCACACACTGATCTTTCCCCAGAGGGACTCTAGTCCTTAGATTTCCTCCTCTTTGTCCTCTTCCACGTTCTCGTCCTCTCGGGAAACTCCTTCCTGAGATGAGCTTTGGATTTGGGTAAGTGCCAAAGCTGGGGCATTTTGTTTCTTTTTATTTGCTCTTTTTTTTTTTTTCTTTTTCTACCACACAACCCCCCCCAACACCCCCCCCCCCTCAATTCCTCTTAGTTATTATAAACCTTTTAAGCAGTTTCTAGCAATCGAGTTACAAACATTTCCACACATAGCAGCGACCTTTTTGCATCTTTCTTCTATCTGGAGCTGACTACCACACAAACAAAGCAGCGAAAGGCATTTATCCTCGCATCCTCTTCCTGAGCTTTCCCCAACACCATTCTTTTACCTTCAGCAAAAATCTCTCCCTATTACCAGCAACACTGCCCTGAAACCAGAAATTGCACATCCTCTTCTTCATTCTCCCCTTTCAGACTCCTTTTCCCAACACTACAAGCAGAACAACATCAAGGCAATTAATAATTATCTTCCCCTCCATCATTATCAATACATTGCCATCAAGTATCATGAGTGTATATTTACTTCTTGTTCCATGATTGTTTCTCAAGGCCAAAAAACCAAACCCACTTATGGGACTTCTTCCCATAGTCCTTTGCATGTACCAAAAGAACATGAACTGCCATGCTGTATTGGAGATTATGCTTCCCTTCCTAGGCCATTTCTCTTGATCACCTAAGGTATACAAGGGCCACCAGTGATGACAATATTCGGCCCATTTTTTCTGAGTGAGGGGTCACCCCAAAACTTGCTCCAGCATCTTAATAAACAACCCAAAAGAACTCTGAAGAACCAACTCCCTCTAGCAGAATGACCAGATCCCATGTGTACAAAGTTTCAAAATCATAAACACTCAATACCTAAACCAGACCCTGCAAACAAAACTGGACAGAGGCAAAATCCAGCAAACAAAGTCCAACAAAGTTTCACCTGAGCGTAAGGCAAAATCTGGGCTCTGGGCATCCGCGTAACAGCATATGGATTGGACAATTGTGCGCTTCAAATATCCTGGGGGGACTCTGACCCGCAAGGCGATATGACTTCTTTGTAAGCGACCTCAGTGTTTATGACCAATGTCGCTATTATCCCAGAGAGCTGTCACGGAGATTCATAGGTGTCATAGGGTGAAGCACGGGGTGCCACGGTGCCAGGCGCCAAACATCACCGTGCCCCATCCCACAGGGAGCAGATGCCTGAACACCGGCACCCCAGCATGCCGCTGCAGTGCGGCGGACGGCACACTCTCACTACCCTGCTGCAGCACTGGCCCAGCCTCCAGCCTCAACCACCCAGCACCCCGCGGCTGCACCAGCCCCACACCCAGCTGCCCATCCAGGTAGGGATGACAAAGGTAGGGACATGGTGGGGGTGATCAAGGCGGGGAGGGAGATGCTGAGCATTGGGAGGTAGGCGAGTCTCAGTTTCTGCAGGGAGAGCTGGGTGTGGGAGGGTTGCCTGGGGATGCTGAATTCAGCCCCATGTGTCAGCCAGGCTGCTCTCTCCCTCCCAGCACAATGACGAGGTGGAGCTGTTGGGCCAGGACGGCTGCACCTACAGGGGCCGACGGGACAGGCAGCTTCCTCTGCTCGTGGGCAAGGAGGGTACGGCCAGGGTACACTTGGGGATGGGATCCAGCAACAGCCAAGGGGACGTCATTGTGGGCAGGGCACCTCTGGGGTGCCAGTGTTCCCCCTGGCTCCCCCCAGCCTATCTCCCGCTGCAGTTTCCTGCCAGGATCCCTGATGGATAAGGCCAAGATCAGCAGAGGGACGTGCTGGACACCGGCTGCCTGCTCTCGCAGCCCTGCAGGGCGGGACCTCGTGCAGCCAGCTGGGTATGGCCCTGTCAGGGCACTGCGGAGGAGAGGGCACCCTTCTGTAAGCCGGTGGGTGGGGGTGAGCAAGGGTCGGTGCCCCCAGCCGGGCAGGGTGGGAGGGGGTCTGGAGTGGGATGGGGAGGGGTGAAACAGGATGGAGGGGGAGGGCTGGCAGATGGGGCAGCTGGTCCCCACGTTGGAGCTGTAGCAAGGTGGGGAGCTATGGCAGGGCAGCCCTGGCCAGTGTGGGACTGCAGCCTGTCTGCTTCAGGGTGGGGGCCAGGACCCCGTTTTGGGGTGTCTCTGGCCGGGCAGGTGCCCCTGCTGCCTGCCCCGTCCTGGGCTGGCAGAGCTGCCCGCAGCCAGCACCCGCCCTGGAGGCTGCAGGGGGGCTAAGCCCTGATTCTCGGCCCCAGGTACTGCCAGGCCAGCCTCATGCCATGGGCAGCTCTGCCAGGCACCACCAGGACTCCTCGTCCAGCCCCTTCGGAGTGACTCCAGCACCACGGCAGCTGAGCGGGACTGGGGGTCCCTTGCCAAACCCCCACCACGCCGGCCACCGAGCAGGAAGTTAGGCAGCTCCAGCCGTCAGCAATAAAGGATGACGGGCAGCCAAGCGCCTGTGTGGCCTGAGTGGGGTGGCTCTGCGTCGGGAACTTCTCATCATGCATAAGGGCGGCTGGCAGCACGCCTCGTTCTGCAGCCATGTGTCACCAGAGGAGCTGCTGGAAATGGCCCCTGTGCAATCCCCTCCTGCTGCCTAAACTCCTGAATTTCCAAACTGATCTCATTAACAGGTTTGGGTCAGGCTGGGCCACCCTCTCATGTGGTTAGTGCTCAAGTGCCCACCATCTCAAGTCATCAGAACTGATGACTGAAAGGACTTCTCACCAAGGGAGTCAATCTGGGGAAGGAACAAATAACGATAAGAATGCTATTACATAAACGATGCAGAAAGAAGTCTCCAAGTGAAAAAGTTCTGGCTGCAAGAGGAGACAAGGCGGTAAGATGTTGCAGTTACTAATTTGCATTAGAAGCAAGAAACTGGTAACCAATTTTGTGCCTGAATGCAATGAATAGTACTGTATGATGCAAGTACTCTACCGTATATGCTGTGTACCCCCGAGTATGTTGGTGTGCGTGTTAGGAGGAAAGCTCCCCCATGCACCCCGTGCTGCCATAACCCAGGGTCGGCTTTGTGAACTATCATTTGGTTTGGAGAGTTTTCCTGGGTATAATTTTGATAACACTCCCAGGGCCTGCACTGGCCCCATTCTGCCGGGCTGCTCCTGAACCCCCTGGCTGCCACGAGCCGCGCTTTGGCCCCAGTGGCCCCTGTCAGGGCAGCTGGCGGCCCCAAAGGGTGTCTGGGGTAGCGAGGCGGTGCAGCAGGAGAAGGATGCTCAGGTGCTGCTGAAGGTGGTGGTGGGAAACGGGGACCTCAGCGGGAAGGGCAGCAGCAGGACAGGGCTCTAACATCAACAGGGAATCCCTGGTGTAGTGCCGCCCTCCCCTGAGGGGACGCTCGCTCTGATTGGCCGCGCTGGGCTGTCACTCCGTCCTGGCCTTGAGCCCGCCCTCCCCTGAGGGGACGCTCGCTCTGATTGGCCGCCGGGGCTGTCACTCTCCTCTGCTGGGGGCCGCCTGTTAGCTGGGCTGCGGGAGCTATGGCGGAGGCGTCCCGGGGCAGGGGGTGCGCGGAGGGCCCCAGCCCCGCAGCAGGCTCGCTCCCGGGGCTCGCTCCCCGTGCCCCGAGTAACCCCCCGCCTCCCCCCCGGCTGCGTCCGCGCCCCCTTGGCCCCGGGCGAGGGGCTGCGAGGGAGCCCGGGGGAGGCGTCGGGCCAGGGCCCCTTTCCCCGCGGGGCTCCGGCTGAGGGCCGGGGCGGGGGGACCCCGGGGCGGGCAGCGGGGCCGGCGGCGGCGGCGGCGGGGCCGGGGCGGAGAGCGGAGCGGCCGCTGAGCGCCGCCGGGCCGCGGCCGCGCCGGGGCCGGTGAGCGGAGGCCGGGGCGGCGAGCGGCGGGCGCGGGGGAGAGCGCCGGGGGGGCGGCGGGGCCCGGGCCGGGGAGCGGGGCCGGGGGTGCCGGAGCCGCGCTGGGGGGCGTGGGGCTGCGCTGCCGGGGGGCGGCCGCGCTGTGCCGGGAGCGCCGGGCGCTGCCTTGGCGCAGGTGCCCGTAGCCCCGGTGCGGGCAGGGAGCGGCGCCTGCGGAGCCCCCGCGGCAGGGGGGGGTTCGGCCGAGCACCGGCGGGTTACAGAAAAGTGGCGCCTGGTAGAAGCAAGAGTATCACAGAAAGCTTTCTTCGGGGAAAGTACGGGTTCTGCTTTCAGGATGGCTGCCAGGCAGAGAATCATTGATTAAAGGGTTTTTTTTGCTATTACACGCTTTCTCAGATGAGCTCGTTCGGAGAGTTCCTTCGGTGCTGGAGCTTCACAGTCAGTGATTAACCCAGGTTTGGTGCAGGATTTGTCCTAGTTTGGGCAGGTGCAGAATGAGTCCCCTGATACTGCTGAAAACACTGAGCAGAAACTTGAGGAGGAGGGGAGATGAAATAACAGTGAGTTCTCAATGAAGCAAAAGCGTGGAGTTTTGTCCTTGTAGCATGCCTTCCCTACTCAGATTTTTTTGGATAAGATCCCCGATTTTCATCCATTTGCCATTTTCATCGTTTGATTCTCTCTGTTTTTCTCCTGTGTTGCACAACTGCATGCAGCTGGCTGGGGAAAGCTGGCAGGCCTCATGTGCAGAGAACAGCTCCCGTCCCTCCAGCTCAGCCAGCAGTACTGATTTTCTGCTGCAGCGGGAATGCTTGTCACTTCCTGGAGAAGAAAATGGGTAAAGTAACGAACATTCCTTAGGGAATGTGGCGAGGCTGTTGGGAGGCATTATGGGATACAGCGGGGCGTTACGGGGCATCATGAGATACAGGGGGGTGTCAGGCGTCTGCCTGGGAGCTGATGGCGTGGGGAGTGCCATGGGTGAGGCAAGTGAGCCCCTGTGACGGGTTGAGGCGGTCTCCTGCCCGCTGGCTGCCTCGAGGCGATGGTGGTGGGGGGAACGGGAAGCTTCAGCTGCCCATGATCTGTGTCTGGGCAGTCCTGGAGGGGCTGGGGGCTGAGGGGAGGGAGGAGGGGAAGCGGGAGGCCCACCCCACAGGCACAGTCGCCAGCCCCGGGCACCTCCCTAGCTCACCAGACCTGCTGAGCCTACTGTGGCCCCACTTGCCCCATGCTGCTGCCTGCCCTGCTGCAGCACCTCTCCTGCAGCCGGGCCCCCAGCTCCAGGCAGCCCCTCAGTGCTGCCATGAAAGCGGCCACCAGCCCCCCACTGCTGCTCAGGAAGGCCCTGCGGCAGGAGGGGCCCCAGCCAGGGCCGAGCGATGCCAATAATGGTCACTTGTGCTTCTTTCCCTCTGCCAGGGGCTGGGCTGAGGACGCTGCGTGCTGTTCCTCCCCTGGGGATGCTGTTGGCTGCACCTGCCTTAGGCTGGTGGAGGTTGTTTCTGCCTGGCCTTGCTCCCCCCGCAGTGCGTGTGCAAGAGGGGACTGGGGGGCACGGCCTGGCTGTGGGCAGGAGCTGCTGCGGCAGGAGCTGGACAGGCCAGGGAAAGGCAAAGGAGAAGTCGTCCAAGGCCATGTGGCTAGCAGCTGCCTCCTGCTGCAGGCACCAAAGAGCCTGCCCCTGCGGATGGGGAAGGATCCACCTCTGCAGCCCGCAGCAGGCCTGGCTGCCAGCGTGCACAGCAGGGTCTGTGCGTAACCCAAAGTGTATTGCGGCCTCCGGGCATACAAGGGAGCGAGGTTACAAGGGAGCGAGGTTACGTGTCTAGGAGTCCTTGTCTTGTGAGGAAGAGCTGTGAGGTGAGACACCCACAGGTGACCTTAAATGGAGGACAGACGAGCGACTGGGAGGAGAGAAGGAGAAAGAAGCATCTAAAATGTCACATTTTCACAGTGGTACCAAAAGTGAGAGCTGTGGTGAGTCCTGGGTCCGTGGAACGCTGTCTCCTCTCTGTTGTGTCGCTGGCCCTCCCTGCCACTCCTCTGCGCTGCTGTGATTTGTGTGTGTGGTGGGGTGATCCAGGCTGGACTGAAGCTGCTCTTTACCGCTCCCCCTCGTCCGCTGGACAGGGAAGACAAGATACAATAAAAAGCTCATGAGCCTGCGTAAGGATGGGGAGATGACTGCCATTACCTTCATGGGCATAACAGGCTGAACTTGGGGAAATGAGTGTGACTGATTAGCCGTCAAATCAGAACAGGAGAATGAGCAGTAAAAGCAAATCTTCAAAACACCTTCCGTCCTGCCCTCTCTTCTACTGGGCTTAACTTTACTCCCAATTTCCCTGTCTCCTCCATGCAGGGGGATGGGGAACGGCAGCTGCGGTCAGTTGATCACACATTGTTTCTTTCTTCTCCTTTTCCTCCTCCTCCCCAAACCTTGCCATACAAACCCATTGTGTTTTGATTCCCTGTAGCTCTCCATCCTATTTGTTTGTCCTGCTTGCTCTTCCATTCTGCCTTTATCTGTCATTCTGTTGCTCCCTTCTCTTTTACTCTCTCCACTTCTGTCCTGGTCCTTTTCCCCTTTTCTTCATCCTCTGTCTCTGTCCTGCAGAGGAACAACCTTCTTTTTCTTGCTGACAGTTACGGGTTGCTTTTTCTGAGAATTCTGCCCGCCTGTTCAACAGTCATTGATCTGCTGCATGCTTTTCCCTTGAGGAGAAGGACTCAGTCTTTGTTTATTCACCGTTGTGCTCTCTGTTGTAGAAAAAATGTCTCGCCATAAGGCTCCGGTGCTTCCAAATGGCGCCTTGCTTGTCTGCATAATATATCTGTAGTCCCGTCTCACGGAACACGTTAATGGTGTTACAAATTATAAATAAGGTAGCTTCCTGCCATAGGAAGACAGTGTGTTGGGTTTGAAACCTTTGGGTAGGACAGAAGGAGGTTGCCATGCTGGGTCAGTGGTGAGTGCTGGCACGTGTAGTCTGATCTAGAGTTGATGTCTCTCACCACTTTAGCTCTAGAATTACTCTGAGACCCAGGGAACTCCGGTTCCCTTAAGCTGCAACCTTGGCACTTTTCCAAGCAGTGGAATGAAATTCCTGTCACAAGCTCTAAGGAACCTTAAGGAGAAGGGGGCACAGTTTGAGTTTTCTTCCATGTAGGCGTCAGGGAGGTACCGTTCTGAGCTTAATACTTGATACTGCTACTAGGAGACACTTTCAAGTGAGCTGAGTGTGGCTCTGGATACCCAGAGCTGGACAGGGTTAGCAAATGCTGATGTGGAGTTTTGGTGGTAAACTTGACCAGCCTGTCTTAATGTGCAGGCATGTTCCTTGTTTGTGTGGTCCCACCTAGGCATCTTGAAATTTTGAAGGGTCGTGGTCCCGTGGTCACATCTTGCTTTGGTCACAATGAACTGTGTGTGGTGTGCAGATTTGCTTTTTAAGGAGCATGTTGTGGCTATATTTTCTCTGTTTGGCTTTGCATTTGGGAAATAATGTAACAGTTACAGCTCAACTGAAGGAGCTTTAACTCAGCTCAAACTGAAGGATACCTGATGTGGCAGAGAAGGAGATGTCTTTTACTAATTTTTTGGTGTGTGTCAGTTTGACCCCAAATGACATTGTGTCAAAGCATGTGGCCAGGTTCCGCTGTAGATGTTGACTTGGCGTACGAGTGACTCCAAGTGTGCTTTAGGGGAGAGCTCTGTTGGTGTAGATGTGCTGAGCAATTGTTGTGCTGTGTGTGCAGCTGTTCTGGTTTGGCTTCCAGGTGTGAGCACGCAAAAGAAAACTGGCAAGTGTGGTCAGCCTTGCTGTAAAATGAGACCGGTTTCTACTGCTGCCTGGATATCTGAGAGCCTCCTGAACCTTTCAGGCAGGCCAAGCGTTGTGCCCCGGTATTTCTGAGTCCACAGCTCTGCAGTTCTCTAGGAGGTGTAAGAGACTGTGCCGGTGAGACCCACCATCGCCACAGCAGATGTGTTGTCTCAACATTGCTATGGCAGGAAACTCATGCCATCACCACAGTGAATGATCTATCTATACGTTGTTAAGGCAGGAAGATAACACCACTGCCACCACAGAGATTTATCTATACATTGTTAAAGGAGGAGACCGACTGATGCCATGGAGCAAAGGAGCGGAGGAGGGCGGGGGGGAAGCTGATCCTGCAAAACTTAACCAAACCCCTGTGCATGCACCCAGACCTGCGGTCAGGGGGATCAAGGTGCTTGGAGGCCCCCGAGGACCATGTTGGGCATGTACACCATTGCCGAGTGGAAGGTGTGACTAAACAGAACAGCTTGTAAAAACTGTAAAAAAACCCGGAACCAACTAACATTGGACAGAACGTTCCCCCACCGGACTTGGAAACGAATCAAGACTGTTGGGACGCTGTGCATCACTTGGGGTTTTTTTCCCCTTTTCCCTTTTCCTTTGGATTTTACCCTTTTCCCCCACCTTTCCATCCTAATTGTTACTATTATTATTGTTATTACTGATGTTCTTACCTCTTTATTCTTATTTTTATATTAATTTTATATAATTTAGATTTAGTAATTTATATTTAGTAATAAATTTTTTAAATTGTTCTTATCTCAACCCTCAAGTTTTACATTCTTTTCTGATTCTCCTCCCCAGCCCTCCAGATGAAGGGGAGTGAGCAAGTGACTGCGTGGTGCTTGGTTGCCGGCCGGCTTTAAACCATGAGACCAGAGGATGAGGCTACTGAAACAGAAACACAGCCTCACTCCCTGGATTCATAAGCACAGCGTGTTCGTAGATGCCTCAGATAACAGTCTAGTAATTAAGTCCATGTCATATGTGGGGCTCAAAGCCAAGGCTCCCTCACCAGTGCCTGGTGCAAGCCTTGGGTCTTTCTAGATCTGTGTTTCCTGGGCCCTGAGAGTCCACGTTCAAGTTCGCTTGCGCCTCATACAGATGCACACAGGGATCCCACCAGGAGCGGGCCTAAGGCAGTCTGTGCTTCCAGCTGCCATCCCCAAGGCCCTGAGCCCCGCAATGACCTGCCTTCCCTTGTTCCACTGCACCCTCATCCTTCTTGCTGAGCAGGCAGAGCTTCAGCCCTTTGCTGTGACCCTTTGTGCCCGACTTGTCTGCCTGCAGCCTGCTTCCTCCGGCAGGTGCCGGGCGTGGAAGTCCTGGCCTTGCACACGAGACTGAAGAGGACTGGCGCCTGGTTAGCCACAGAACTGAAACACTTTATTGCAGGGACTCAGCCAGCTGAGCTCTTCCGTTGAGAGGAGCGCGGGCAGGACAGAGCAGGCCTTTGACACTGAGGCTGCCTTTGCATCAGCAGGCATTGCCCCAGCGGGAAATGGTGGTGGTGGTGCGCTGCAGCCAGCCCTGGATCTTCTTGTCCTGCTGCTCAAACCTTTTCTCCTATTAGGAACTGCACCAACTTCTGCAGCCAAGAAAGGAAATCCCACAGCTTCTGCACTGGAAGTGGGCAGGGTGTAAACCTTCCTGCTTCTGTTGGTGTTGGCCTGTGAACGGGGGTGGAGGTGAAGGCTGGCTGCGGCCTTGCCGTAGTCGCTACTGCTGTGTGCAGGCCCATCTGTTCCAGGATCCAGTTGTAGAAGTGCTGGGTGGAGGTGTAGACTCCGGGCTTCTTTGCTCTCGCACAGCCCATCCCCCAGCTGGTCAGGCCAACAAGCCAGAAGTAGTCAGCGCTCTTGTCTTGGCACACAAGAGGCCCACCGCTGTCCCCCTGCAGCAGAGGAGAGAGGATGAAGGGGTTGTTGGGTGGCCACCGTCAGCCCAGTGGCTGGCTCCTTCCCTCTCATGGCACTTCCAGAGCTGTATTTAGTGGCCAGCCAAGCTCTGGAGAAGCTTTCCTGGGAGGGGGCGGTGGGCCTGTAAGGCAGGGCTCGCTCTCCCTGCAGCACAGTTGTCCTGCAGGTGCTGCAGAAGGATGTTGCACGTTTGGGATGGTGAAGCTCTGGGCTGCCAAGGGCACTGGGTGGGCTTTGTGGACATAGTGCCAGGCCTCTGGGACAAGGCAGGCAGGCCCTGGGCAAAGGCGTGCAAAAGGGGAAGGGGGGTAAGGCCCTCAGCAGTGGGGACACAGCAATGGGAGTGTGAGTGGCCAGGAAAAGCCCGTGACGGTGCAGGTTTGGGCGGTTGTGGCGGGGCTGCCCGTGCTGCCGGGGCTTGGCTTGTAGCACGCTCCTACCTGGCAGGTGTCGATGCCACCCTGCGGATAGCCAGCACAGATGTTGTGGGTGTGGATGGCCCCTCTGTACCAGCCGCTGCTGTTACAGACCCCGGCATCAATGAGGTGGACCTGGGCCTCCTGCAGCACATACGCCGATCCTCCAGCTGTGAAGAGCACAGAAAGGAATGAACTCCCAGCAGCTCATTGCCAGTTCTCCTTCCCTGCGTGACTGAAGCCCTATCCCGGGGCTTGGCTTTGCATGTGGGGAGGCGCTGGACCGCTCCTTCCTTTCTGCCTTGCTCTGGGTCAGTGGCTCACGCCCCCCTCTCTAAGAGGCATACGTCCCCACAGCCTGATTCTGGCTTTCGCCTCTGCCGTCAGGAAGAGCAACCTGCCTCCCCAAGCTGGCCAAGCTTGCGCTCGCAACGTGACTACATTTTGGGAGCTCACCTCTTGCAGTCCTGGCACCCCAGCCACTGACGTAGCACTCTGTCAGCTCCGAGACTCTCAGCGAGGCATCGGGCACGCAGGCAAGCTGTACGTAGCTGTTGCACTGGACAGGCTGCTCCAGTTCCAGCAAGGCAATGTCGTTTCTCCACGTGATATTATTGAAGTGCTGGTGAACCAGCAGCTGCTTGATGTTGCGCACCTGGGCCTCAGGTCCCAGCTGGGTCAGCTGGGTGGCACCTACCACCACCTGCCACATGGTGATGTTCCTGGAAGGCAGATGGAGAGAGGGCTCAGAGGGAGCAGAGCCACATGCTGCAGCAGCACAGCAGTCGCCCTGCCTTCTGCTTGGCAAGGCAGAGAGGAAAGCAGTGCTTGGGAGGGTGCGACAGACCACGTGCTCCTTGGGCTCAAGCAGTGTCGAGCTGGAGGCTGCTGGGAAGCAGTGGCATGAGCCCAGCCTTCTCCTGAGCAGCCTCTCAGGTGGCTGCGGAGTGCCCAGGCACTGGGCGTACTGCAGGGCAACGGGACGGGAGCAGCACGTGCTTTTGCACTCAGGGCACCTGCTAGAGTGTGGGGCTAGCCCTGAACCCTGGTCCTCCTTACCTGTCCTCGAAGAAGCAGTGGGCTGCTGTGAGGACCCACTGTGGGCTGATGAGGGAGCCCCCGCAGATGTGCGCCGTGCCTCCTTCCAAGAGCGCCTCGATGCTGACGATCCAGGGCCAGGCCCCTGGCTGGGCATCTGTGCCACCCACAACGCGCGACATGCCGTAGTGAAAAGCCGCAGGCCGAAGGCCGCAGGTGCCTCTGTAACCAGAAACTCCATTCTGGTTAGCTCCATGGAAGCCTGCGCCATTCCGGCTAAAGGCCAGCTGTCTTCCCTCCCCTCAAGTCATGGCCAGAAGGGCCGAGGAAACCCGTGGGGTGTGTGCCCGCTCCCCTTTCCCCGCTTTCTGCTTCAGCCCGTAGATGACCTGTGCCGGCAGCCTGGGTGATGGCAAGGAGCTGAGCCTCCCAGATGGCCTTCAAGAGCCACTGGGGTGGCCATGGGGGACAAGCAGGACCCCTCCAGAGAAGCTCACAAGGGTTGCCCAATCTCCCTCCCAGAGCCTCGGGCCACTTACCCACAGCTATCCCATGTGCCGTGCACAGGACAGCACACGGCCAGCAGGACAACGAGGAGGAGGAGAACATCCATCACTACCAGCAACATGTGGCAGCTGCAAGAACGAAGGCTTGTCGCCACCCCTACGGCCACCGACAGAGTGCCCGCAGGATTCCCGTTCCTGGGGTACCCTTGGACACGGGGCTGATGTCACAGAGTGCCTGGTTCCAGGTGCTGGGCGTGGTGGCGGTGGGGGAGGGATGGGGGGCAACAGGAGGGGTTCCAAGCAGGACTGGAGGCGGAAGCTGGGATCGCACACCCCTGACAGAGCCCCACGCAATGCCCTGCTTGCACGATCAGGGCGGGCAGGCCCCGTGGCAGGCAGCAGCGCCTGGCTCCCAGCTCTGCCTGCTAACAGCTCACAGGGCAACACCCAGCGTGGCCTCGCAGCCTCTTTGGGAAGTTCCCTGCCGCCCTGCTCTCTGCAGCCCTGTGCCACCGGGTCCTTCTCAAAAAACAGACACCAGAGAACAGCGCTACTACAGGCAGTACGCACATGCTTCGGTGTCCAAGAGCCAATGCCTCTTATGGCTGCGGCTGGCAACAGTGCTGGGCAAGCCAAATAAGCCAAAAGCACAGCCCAGCAACGTCAACCTTCCTGCACAAAGCACAGTGAAATGCAGGTGCAGCACACTCCTCACTGGCCATGTCAGCCACAGCAACGCGCTCTGGCAGGTGTTGTATCCTTGCTGTCTTTGAGTTTGATTGCAGTTCTGGGCGCACACTGAGCATCCACTTGTGGCAAGGACAAGGAATGTGAAGCTCTAAAGAGAGAAGGATGCTCCTGCTCTCAGCCCAACGTGCCATCACTGTCCATGGCTTTGGTGAATCCTGCATCAGTCTTGTCTCATGAGTCTGCATTCTGCCGCTGACTGAAGGAGCCTTGCTCACTCTCCTGCTGGAGTGCAGGAGAGAAGCAGGAGCCAGGCACGTGCATTGCATTTGCACAGCAGGGCTAGGTCCCTGGAGGGTCGAGAGCAGTGGCTTGAAGGTTGGCAGCCTCCAAGCTTGTGAAAGGTGCGGCAGCTCCCTGCTGCCATCCTGGCTTCTGTGGTGAGGCATAAGGCGCACAGCGGAGGGAGCAATTGGGTCCCGAGGAGGAGGACCACACAGGCTCTGTCTGAAAGTGGAAGAGCTGCTCTCAAGGCCCTTGAGGTGCAGCAGGGCTTCCTAGGCCCCAGAACTGGCCTCCAAGCAAGCGGGCTCAAGGCTGCTTTGTGTTTTGAAAAGGTACCGGCTGCCGGTTCCCATGTGTCTGCTGAGAGCAGGCAGAAGGCGGCCTTGGAGAAGACAACTTGTCTGCTGGGGAAGCCCTGCTCTTTCAGCACCGGTTTTGGCAGGTGGCTAGCGGGGAATGCCGTCAGAGGTGGCCACACTTCACAGGTTAAATCTTAAGCGTAAAAAACACTGATTGGTTGATATTTAAGGCACACCGTTAAAACAATAGGAACTTATTGGTTTACCTTGACATAGCAACAATTTCTATTCCAAAATTAGGGGGCTTCTTTCTACCCGGCTTTCTTGATTAACAAAGTTACTTATCGGCGCTATGCGTTCCCTTATCTGGCTACTTGTTTCTCTGTCCGTCTGGTTGCCTCCTCAACTGTAACGGCTCAGGGGTCTGCAGTTAGCTTGTTCCTTTGTTCCCAGGGCTAGTGCCCTACAAGTTCTAACAAGTCTCTATTCATCAGGCTATCAGTACTTGGACTCTTGTCCTTGAGGCATTGTCCTACACCAGCCCTAACTTTAGCCTCCGTCTGCAATATCATGACCCTATCCACTACACTATAGTGGTTGGAACCACTGATTTTTTGCCCATTCTCACCTTGGGGAGCTCGGCGAGCATGATAGGTTCCCCAAAATCATCCAGTTTATATAACTCCGGCCCATACTTTAGTGGGGGAAACATCACGAACCTCTGTAGAAGTGTGGGCACTCCTTTCACCAAAGAGGGGTTATTTTGTCCTGAGATGGCCTCACTGTATGTTCGCTGCTACTACACCCACCTCCCTTCACCCTCTGGAGGTCACACTTTTAAACTGCTTTAGAGACTCGTCTCTTGTTCAATTCTGTCGCTTAGTCCTTCTTCACCTCTTTTCCTCACGGACAAACAGAACCGCGGACTCAGACTCTGCACTCACTTCGTACCAAGGTAGGTCTCAGGCACACACACAAGAGTCTCTCATAAAGAACCTGGCAATTTCTGTTTCACTGAGAATCCTGTCCGTGACACCAATTAAAATGTTACATGCCCGTCTGAGACCGGAGCGTGGTTCTGTTTGTATTCTCGGGAACAGAATGAAGACTCAAAATGGAGTCAAGAGCCAAGGAACTTTATTTGCCCAACAAGAAATACGTGAATGCAAAGGGGGAGTGAGAGTGACAGATTAAGAGAGGAAGGAAGGAAAGAAAGAAGTTAAGAAGGAAAGGCTTACAGCAACAGCTACCACCCCGGAGCTGCCGTGTCCCGACAGTCCGATACGTTTCCATGTCCGGTGGGGGAACGTTCCGTCCAATGTTGGTTCCTTTTTTTTATAGAGTTGTTACAAGCTGTTCTGCTTAACCACACCTTCCACCTGTCACCACTGTCACCGAAATTGGGAGTCAAACCTCTTAACACCATTGCAGCATTAGAGCAGCAGGCACTCCTTAATTGCAGCGCTGGGTGCTCGGTGGCATCTCCACAAATCAGGCACACCTGTGTAGGTTTTACTGTTACATTTATACAGAAAATTACAAGGTCATACACTCCCAATTACAATGATTGGTTAGTAATTTGCATATAATTGTTATATTTGCTGTGTCATCCTTTTCTGTTACTACGCTTGCACAGGGGAAGGGTCTTCAGCTGGGCAAGGGTCTACTTGACCTGTGGGCATGATTTTTTGGTATTATAATGAAGGTAGTTCACTTCAGGACACCTTAAAAGTTAGTTTTGTTGCCAAGTGGGACAGCTGGATATCGGCCTTGCCAAGCTGTCCAATAACTCATCCCATACACAACAGAACCTGGGCGCTCTGGTTGTGGTCTGAGAGTAAGGACTAAGCTTAGTATGGTCTATAGTATAGCACAGGGATTTCAAATAACAGTCTGCGATAACAAGCAGCACAGCGATTCATACCTCACTGGTCAATAAGTATTAATGTAATTCTATCATGAAGGTTAATTCCTTAGAATCAAAATCTTCTTGTAACTAGCTGTTACATAAACACAAAATATAGGAAGATTCAGTAAAATTTTGAGATAATCTGCACCACTAGGATAAAGTAATTGTGGTAGTGGGAGATCACGATCTCCTACTCAAATGCCCGCCCCCCCCCCCCCCGAAGAGGGGGAATCTCCCGCTCGGGGAGCATGCCCAGTCAATTTAAAATGAACTGCACCTTTAAATTGAAGCGAGAAAGCAACTAACCCACAATTAGTTAGTAGGTGTAGACTTTGGGCAGAACTAACCAACTTCACTGTATAAATATGTATTGTGAGTACAACTAAGTGTTAGTTAGGAGGAGCGATCCCCCTTGCACCCGGCGCCGCAATAAACATACCTGCGTTATAACTTATCGTGAGTTATAGAGTTTAATTCTGCACGTCACACTGGCCTAAAGCAGTGAGGGAGTCTGAGACGTGAGCAGCTCCTGGCTTCAGTTCAGCCCGCTGCCTTTAGCTTCCACTCAGGGTGGGGTTTGGAGCGGGGCCCCAAGATAACTCGGGCTGTGCTCCTGGGCATGACCCAGGGGGCACCCGCACCACCCTCTGCTCACCGGTGCCCTAGTTCCACGCTTTCTACCCAAATACAGCCCAGCAAATGCCAGCCTGAGTGGGGCAAGAGCATCCCACGAGTGCTGCCCTTGCTGCTGGCAGGGCTGATGAGCAGTTGGAAGGACAGAGAAGAGCAATACCACTCACACTCTGAGCATGGGCTTCCAGTGTGAAGAGCACCGTGCCATCCTGGCTCAGAACAAGGGGCCACGCAGACACCTGCCAGGGGCTTCACACCCTTCAGCCGATGCGTTCAGTAATCCTTGCAGCACTGTACTGTGTTACTCCACCGGGCTGGTTTTTTTAAACCGGTGTTTCACATTCACCTGGCAAACACCACCCCAGAAGCTCAGAGCTCTGTCCCCACCTCCAGCATTGCGTCTGACCTCAGCCCAGGGGGGTGGCTGGTGCGTGACTGCGGCTGTGGTGCTGTTTCCTTCAAAACACAGTTGCTTGAAGTTTTCTGGGGTTTTGCTTTTCATTCAAAAATAATGTAGGAAACAAAATCACTTGTTTAACACCAGCTGTCCTGGCCTTTTCTCTTTGCCGGGAGGACGATCCTGGCAGGGCACCAAGACTGGGAGCGAACCCCCCCATGCCACAGCAGCACCAGTGGGGACGGGAGGTGCCGGCAGCCCCAGGAAGCTGTGCCGAGTCTCAGCCCAGCCTGGAGAGGCCAGCGAGGGCTGGGGGGCTCCAGGCACAGCGGCGGCGCTGGCATGCCCCCCAGGGACGGCACAACCTCCAAGGAAAAAAGCGGAAAAGGCTCCAGCTGGGGCTACTCACCCGCTTCGGTGGTGCAGGCAGCACCCAAGGAGGGGTGGGAGGTGGGGGCTCGGTGTCTATAGGAGGTGGTGGGGGTGTTCATAGGGTGCAGCTGGGTCCCAGCATCAGCAAATGGGGCAGAGAGTGGGAGAGGGGCTGAGCTGGGGGCCATGAGCACCAAAGGCATCCTTTGCAGGATTTGTATCCTGCAAATGCCATTAGTCCTGGGGGTGCTTTGAAGCCCATTGATGCCTGAGCCCAGCCCTGGCGTGCAGGATGGTCCTTTGCTGGCTCTGCTCTGATGCCTACTGCTTTGCCCTGAGTGCTCCCAGTTATCCCAGTGCAGGTGGCACTGGGGGGACCCCAAATCCTGATGGATGTACCTGGGCACCCCCAAAGTGGTCCTTTAGCACCCATTTTTTCCCTGAAAACCCAAACCCACCGAGGGAAACATCTCCGCGGAGTGGATCCCTGGGGAATGCAGCGGGGTGGGCAAAGACGGGGTCTGTCACTGTGTGTGCAGGAGGTCTGGGGGCTTGCGTCATGCTCTCCCCCCCAGCATCCCCTGTGTACACAGCCACATGTCCCCAGCTGTGACACCCCCAGGCTCCCCCTGCCCCACTGCTTCCAGGGACGGCAGTTTCCCTGCCCGGTACCTCTCCACTCACAACACAACTTGAGACAGGTCTCAGCACACAGTGGGGCTTTCCCCCATCTGATAGGGAGTGGACTGGGGGCAAAAGGGGGCTGGGGAAAGCAACTCCAAGCCGTGGGGGTGGCATAAGGGAAAGGAGGGGACATGTCCCCCCAGGTTTGGGAGCAGGGAAGGGCTTGTGGTGTTTTGCTCTGGAGGTGGGGAGCACCAGCTGCCCTGGGCTGGGCAGCACGGTGGTCGGTACCTCCCTCTTCCCATCAATGGCAGCGCTGGAAGAGGGAGAGGGGGTTTCTCCAACAGGACAGAAGCAAACTGGTGCGGGGATGCTCATCCCTTGGCACAAGCGAGAACAAACCAGCGGGCTCCAAGTGGGATTCACTTCTGGCACTAAGCCGTGTGCGGCTGCTGCCCTTCTCCCTGAGGTCCCCATTCCCTACCATCTTCAGCAGCACCTGAGCATCATCATGACCCTGCTGCACCGCCCGGCTCCCCCAGACCCCCTTTGGGGCCATCGGCTCCCCTGGCAGGGGCCACGGGGGCCAAAAGTGGGGCTCGTGGTGGTCGGGGGGGGGTCAGGGGGAGCCTGGCAGCACGGGGCTGGCACAGGCCCTGGGAAGGGGTTGGACAGGGGCAATTTCCAGCAGCTCCTCTGGTGCCACGTGCCCGCAGAATAAGGGGTGCTGCCAGCCACCCCTTATGCATGAGGGGAAGATCCCAACCCAGAGCCACCCCACTCAGGCCACAGAGGCGCTGCACTGCCCGTCATCCTTTATTGCTACTGCCTTCAGCTGCTTGCTCTCCTGCTCGGTGGGGTGGGTTTGCTCGCGGACCCCCAGTCCCGCTCAGCTGCCGTGGTGCTGGAGTCACTCCGAAGGGGCTGGACGAGGAGCCCCGGTGGCGCCTGGCAGAGCTGCCCATGGAATGAGGCTGGCCTCTGCTCCAGCGAGGCCACGGTGCCTGGGGTCGAGAATCAGGGCTCAGCCCCCCTGCAGCCCTAGGGGCAGGCAATGGCTGTGTGCAGCTCTGCCAGCCCAGGACGGGGCAGGCAGCAGTGGCACCTGCCCGGCCAGAGACACCCTGAAACATGGTCCTGGCCCCCACCCTGAAGCAGACAGGCTGTAGTCCCACACTGGCCAGGGCTGCCCCACCATGGCCACCCACCTCACTCCAGCTCCAATGTGGGGACCAGTTGCCCCATGTGCCAGCCCTCCCCCTCCATCCCATTTCACCCGTCCCCATCCCACTCCAGACTCCATCCCACCCTGCCTGGCTGGGGGCATCGACCCCTGCTCGCCCCCACCCACTGGCTGACAGTAGGGTGCCCTCTCCCCCCCGGTACCCCAACAGACCATACCCAGCTGGCAGCTCAAGGACCCAACCCTCCGGGGCTGTGAGAGCAGGTGGCCGGTGTCCCGGGCATCCCTCTGCCTTGGGGACAGCTTGGCCTTGTCCCTCGGGAAGCCTGAAAGAAAGACCAGAGGGAGGCAGGCTGGGGGGCGCCAGGGTGAATATGGCTTCATGCCAAAACTTCCGTCCCCTTGGCACCTGCTGGATCCCCTCTCCAAGCGTGCCTTAGCTGTACCCTCCTTGCCCACAATCACAGGCAGCTGCTTGTCCTGCCAGTCCCTGGGGATGCGGCTGTCTTGGCCCAACAGCTCCATCTTGTCGTGCTGAGGAGAGAGCAGCGTGGCTGACACATGGGGCTGAATTCAGCATCCCCAGGCAACCCTCCCACACCCAGCTCTCCCTGCGGAAACTGAGTCATGCATCCCTCCCAGTGCACAGCATCACCCTCCCAGCCTTGGTCGCCCCTCCAGATCCCTACCTTTGTCATCCCTACCTTGATGGGGCACAGGATAGGGGGCTGGAGTGGCCGTAGAGCACCCGGTGGGTGAGGCTGCTGCGGAGCTGAATTTTGGCGACTTATCTCACAGGAGGCACCTGATGCCCCAGCAAACCTGAGGTCAGGCTGAGACCAGGCACAGCTCATCACGTGGCTTCTGCACCACTGAGGCAGAAAAATGGGCTCGATGGGGCAGCGCCGGGCAAGGCTGTAGGACCCCACAGGCCTGGGGCAAGAACAGCTGACCCTCCCCAGCACATCTCTGCTCCCCTGCCCTGCCCAGGCACCCCCAGACCCTCTGCCCACACCTGGGAAGAGCCCTCCCTTGCCGTGGTATGACATCCCTAGGGGCCGGGGATGGGTCCCCGTGTCCCCTACCTGTGGCCGTGATGCTGACGTTGCTACTGCTTGATGATGGCACCCGGGTGCCCAGTGAGGCAGGGGTCAGCGGCGGCAGCAATGGGATGGCCGTAATTCTCCTGGAGAAGGCAGGAGCCACGGGTGGGTGACAGGGGGCAAACAACCAACCCTGGCTCAAAGCAGCGCCCCAAAGCCCACAGGCTTGTAGCCAAAGGCATCCCCTGCCTGCTGCTGCCACGAAAGGGTCCCCACCCCCCCACAGGCACGTAGGGCTGCAGAGGGACCTTGGCAGGGTTGGTCCCCCCAGGCAGACACCCTCACACCTGTGGCTGCCCAGGGCGCGCAGGGGTGCGAGGGGAAGGGCGCAGGCTTCCATGCCTGCCATCCAAACCAGCCCTCACACCGCTTTCATCCCTTCGTCAGCGCTAATTACCCCCCTGCGCCTTGCCAGGAGAGCAGGTCACAACCCAGCTCCCCAACATTGCATGTCACACCCCTGCTTGGGGAGATGAGCCGTCACCCCCCAGCCTTGCTCCAGAAAGCCTCTGCACCCACTCCCCACTTCTGGTTTGGGAGGGCTCTGTCCTGCACGTGCCCCCTCCTCCTGCCTCCTTTCATGTCAGGAACCTGCTACCGGTGGGAGGAAAAGGCACTGATTCCTGATCAGCATCCCCACACTTTGCTGGCTAAAGTGCTCCGATGCCAGGGTACCTCGCGAGCACCAGCTGGGATAGCTGGAAGGAACAGGGCGAGATGCCCAAAGCCATCCCCATCCCCACTGCACTCACCCAGCCGCATCATGGGCCTCTGTCGGCAGCACCTTCTCCTTGAGCTGCTCCAGCGTGTCCTTCCAGTGTGCCGTATTATCCTCTGTAATGTGTACCCTCGAGAACTTGGTGTGTGGGTTAGGAGGAAAAATCCACCGTGCATCCAGCATGGCAATAAACCACTGTCAGCTTCCTAAACTGTCCTTTGGCTCAGAGAGCTTTCTTGGTTATGATTTTCAGTAACAGAACATGGTGACCAAACGGGACCTGCTTTCCGGAATCTCGACAGACCAGAGAAATCGTGAGCACCGCAAGCACGCACGGGAGTAGTTTTGCCAGGGTTCTGAGATTCCCTGGCCAGGTGAATCTCCGTGACAGCTCTCTGGGATAACAGCGACATGGTCATAAACACTGAGGTTGCTTACAAAGAAGTCATATCGCATTGCGGGTTGAAGTCCCCCTGGTGGGTCAGAGTCCCCCCGGGATATTTGAAGTGCACAATTGTCCAATCCATATGCTGTTACGCGGATGCCCAGAGCCCAGATTTTGCCTCACGCTCAGGTGAAACTTTGTTGGATTTTGTTTGCTGGATTTTGCCTCTGTCCAGTTTTGTTTGCAGGGTCTGGTTTAGGTATTGAGCGTTTATGATTTTGAAACTTTGTACACATGGGATCTGGTCATTCTGCTAGAGGGAGTTGGTTCTTCAGAGTTCTTTTGGGTTGTTTATTAAGATGCTGGTGCAAGTTTTGGGGTGACCCCCCCACTCAGACAAAATGGGCCGAATATTGTCATCACTGGTGGCCCTTGTATACCTTAGGTGATCAAGAGAAATGGCCTAGGAAGGGAAGCATAATCTCCAATACAGCATGGCAGTTCATGTTCTTTTGGTACATGCAAAGGACAATGGGAAGAAGTCCCATAAGTGGGTTTGGTTTTTTGGCCTTGAGAAACAATCATGGAACAAGAAGTAAATAGACACTCATGATACTTGATGGCAATGTATTGATAATGATGGGGGGGAAGTTAATTATTAATTGCCTTGGTGTTGTTCTGCTTGTAGTGTTGGGAAAAGGTGTTTGAAAGGGGAGAATGAAGAAGAGGATGTGCAATTTCTGGTTTCAGGGCAGTGTTGCTGGTAATAGGGAGAGATTTTTGCTGAAGGTAAAAGAATGGTGTTGGGGAAAGCTCAGGAAGAGGATGCGAGGATAAATGGCTTTCGCTGCTTTGTTTGTGGGGCAGTCAGAGCTGCCTCCCTGCCCACCCGGTGATCTCTGCTGCAGAGTTGCTTTGGGTTTCCTTGCCCACTCTGTTACGGAGCAGCCAGAGCCAGCAGGCTTCTGAACACTGTGGGATTTCTCCTTTCAGGTCTGGTTGATCTGAATGAGGTGGGCACCTGGGGGGCTGCTCCTATGCCAGCCTAAATGGATCTTCCCACGTGCGTGCAGCTGCATTCCAAAGAGCCAGACACGCACATACACACAGAGAGAGTGCCACAATGAATGTGAAGGGCAAAACAGATTGACACAGACAAAGCAATACCTTGACAAGTATCCCTGCAGATGTAGCCACTGCTTACACCCATGTGAATGCAGTCCAGGCCTTTCCTGGGTTTCCACATGTCCTGGTTTCAGCTGGGATAGAGTTAATTTTCTTCTTAGTGGCTAGTACAGTGCTGTGTTTTGCCTGTGATGTGAGAACAATGTTGATAGCCACACTGATGTTCTTAGTTGTTGCTGGGTAATGTTTATACTAAAGTCAAGGACTTTTTGGATTCTTGGGCCTTGCCAGCCAGAGTGCTGGGGGAGCACAAGAGACTGGGAAGGGACACAGCCAGGTCAGCTGCCCTGAACCAGCCAAAGAGGTATTCCATACCATGGGACGTCATGCTTGGTGTAGAAAGTAGGAGGGTTAGCTGGGGAGGGATCGTTGCTCGGAGACTGGCTGCGCATCAGTCAGCAGGTGGTGAGCAGTTGTACTGTGCATCACTTGGGGGTTTTTTCTCCTTTTCCCTTTTCCTTTGGATTTTACCTTTTTCCCCCACCTTTCCATCCTAATTGTTACTATTATCATTGTTATTACTGATGTTCTTACCTCTTTATTCTGTTTAAATTATGAAATTGCTCTTATCTCAACCCTCAAGTTTTACATTCCTTTCTGATTCTCCTCCCCAGCCCTCCGGATGAGGGGGAGTGAGCAGGTGGCTGCGTGGTGCTTGGTTGCCGGCCGGCATTAAACCATGAGACCAGAGGATGAGGCTACTGAAACAGAAACACAGCCTCACTCCCTGGATTCATAAGCACAGTATGTTCATAGATGCCTCAGATAGCAGTCTAGAAATGTCATATGTGGGGCTCAAAGCCAAGGCTCCCTCACCAGTGCCTGGTGCAAGCCTTGGGTCTTTCTAGATCTGTGTTTCCTGGGCCCTGAGAGTCCACGTTCAAGTTCGCTTGCGCCTCATACAGACGCACACAGGGATCCCACCAGGAGCGGGCCTAAGGCAGTCTGTGCTTCCAGCTGCCATCCCCAAGGCCCTGAGCCCCGCAATGACCTGCCTTCCCTTGTTCCACTGCACCCTCATCCTTCTTGCTGAGCAGGCAGAGCTTCAGCCCTTTGCTGTGACCCTTTGTGCCCGACTTGTCTGCCTGCAGCCTGCTTCCTCCGGCAGGTGCCGGGCGTGGAAGTCCTGGCCTTGCACACGAGACTGAAGAGGACTGGCGCCTGGTTAGCCACAGAACTGAAACACTTTATTGCAGGGACTCAGCCAGCTGAGCTCTTCCGTTGAGAGGAGCGCGGGCAGGACAGAGCAGGCCTTTGACACTGAGGCTGCCTTTGCATCAGCAGGCATTGCCCCAGCGGGAAATGGTGGTGGTGCGCTGCAGCCAGCCCTGGATCCTCTCCGTCCTGCTGATCAAACCTATTTCCTGCTTAGGTACTGCAGGAGTTCATGCAGCCAAGTAAGGAAATCCCACAGCTTCTGACCTCTAAATGGGAAGGGTATAAACCTTCCTGCTTCTGTTGGTGTTGGCCTGTGAACGGGGGTGGAGGTGAAGGCTGGCTGCGGCCTTGCAGTAGTCGCTACTGCTGTGTGCAGGCCCATCTGTTCCAGGATCCAGTTGTAGAAGTGCTGGGTGGAGGTGTAGACTCCGGGCTTCTTTGCTCTCGCACAGCCCATCCCCCAGCTGGTCAGGCCAACAAGCCAGAAGTAGTCAGCGCTCTTGTCTTGGCACACAAGAGGCCCACCGCTGTCCCCCTGCAGCAGAGGAGAGAGGATGAAGGGGTTGTTGGGTGGCCACCGTCAGCCCAGTGGCTGGCTCCTTCCCTCTCATGGCACTTCCAGAGCTGTATTTAGTGGCCAGCCAAGCTCTGGAGAAGCTTTCCTGGGAGGGGGTGGTGGGCCTGTAAGGCAGGGCTCGCTCTCCCTGCGGCACAGTTGTCCTGCAGGTGCTGCAGAAGGATGTTGCACGTTTGGGATGGTGAAGCTCTGGGCTGCCAAGGGCACTGGGTGGGCTTTGTGGACATAGTGCCAGGCCTCTGGGACAAGGCAGGCAGGCCCTGGGCAAAGGCGTGCAAAAGGGGAAGGGGGGTGAGGCCCTCAGCAGTGGGGACACAGCAATGGGAGTGTGAGTGGCCAGGAAAAGCCCGTGACGGTGCAGGTTTGGGCGGTTGTGGCGGGGCTGCCCGTGCTGCCGGGGCTTGGCTTGTAGCACGCTCCTACCTGGCAGGTGTCGATGCCACCCTGCGGATAGCCAGCACAGATGTTGTGGGTGTGGATGGCCCCTCTGTACCAGCCGCTGCTGTTACAGACCCCGGCATCAATGAGGTGGACCTGGGCCTCCTGCAGCACATACGCCGATCCTCCAGCTGTGAAGAGCACAGAAAGGAATGAACATCCAGCAGCTCATTCCCAGTTCTCCTTCCCTGCGTGACTGAAGCCCTATCCCGGGGCTTGGCTTTGCATGTGGGGAGGCGCTGGACCGCTCCTTCCTTTCTGCCTTGCTCTGGGTCAGTGGCTCACGCCCCCCTCTCTAAGAGGCATACGTCCCCACAGCCTGATTCTGGCTTTCGCCTCTGCTGTCAGGAAGAGCAACCTGCCTCCCCAAGCTGGCCAAGCTTGCACTCGCAACGTGACTACATTTTGGGAGCTCACCTCTTGCAATCCTGGCACCCCAGCCACTGACGTAGCACTCTGTCAGCTCCGAGACTCTCAGCGAGGCATCGGGCACGCAGGCAAGCTGTACGTAGCTGTTGCACTGGACAGGCTGCTCCAGTTCCAGCAAGGCAATGTCGTTTCTTTGCGTGACATTACTGTAGTGCTGGTGAACCAGCAGTCGCTTGATGTTGCGCACCTGGGCCTCAGGTCCCAGCTGGGTCAGCTGGGTGGCACCTACCACCACCTGCCACATGGTGATGTTCCTGGAAGGCAGATGGAGAGAGGGCTCAGAGGGAGCAGAGACACATGCTGCAGCAGCACAGCAGTCGCCCTGCCTTCTGCTTGGCAAGGCAGAGAGGAAAGCAGTGCTTGGGAGGGTGCGACAGACCACGTGCTCCTTGGGCTCAAGCAGTGTCGAGCTGGAGGCTGCTGGGAAGCAGTGGCATGAGCCCAGCCTTCTCCTGAGCAGCCTCTCAGGTGGCTGCGGAGTGCCCAGGCACTGGGCATACTGCAAGGCAACAGGACGGGAGCATCACGTGCTGCTGTGCTCAGGGCACTTGCTAGTGTGTGGGGCTAGCCCCGATCCCTGGTCCTCCTTACCTGGCCTCGATGAAGCACTGGGCTGATGTGAGGACCCACTGTGGGCTGATGAGGGAGCCCCCGCAGATGTGTGCCATGCCTCCTTCCAAGGGAGCCTGGATGCTGACGATCCAGGGCCAGGCCCCTGGCTGGGCATTTTTGACACCCACGACGTGTGACATACTGTTGTTCAAAGCCGCAGGCTGAAGGCCGCAGGTGCCTCTGTAACCAGAAACTCCATTCTGGTTAGCTCCATGGAAGCTTGTGCCATTCCGGCTGAAGGCCAGCTGTCTTCCCTCCCCTCAAGTCATAGCCAGAAGGGCCAAGGAAACCCGTGGGGCATGCGCCCACTCCCCTTTCCCCGCTTTCTGCTTCACCCGTAGATGAGCTGTGCCGGCAGCCTGCGTGCTGTCAGGGAGCTGAGCCTCCCAGACGGCCTTCAAGAACCTCTGGGGAGGCCATGGGGGACAAGCAGGACCCCTCCAGAGAAGCTCACAAGGGTTGCCCAATGTCCCTCCCAGAGCCTCGGGCCACTTACCCACAGCTATCCCATGTGCCGTGCACAGGACAGCACATGGCCAGCAGGACAATGAGGAGGAGGAGAACATCCATCACTACCAGCACATGTGGCAGCTGCAAGAACGAAGGCTTGTCGCCACCACTACGGCCACCGACAGAGTGCCCGCAGGATTCCTGTTGCCTGGGGTTCCCTTGGACGCGGGGCTGATGTCACAGAGTGCCTGGTTCCGGGTGCTGGGCGTGGTGGCGGTGGGGGAGGGATGGGGGGCAACAGGAGGGGTTCCAAGCAGGACTGGAGGCGGAAGCTGGGATCGCACACCCCTGACAGAGCCCCACGCAATGCCCTGCTTGCACGATCAGGGTGGGCAGGCCCCGTGGCAGGCAGCAGCGCCTGGCTCCCAGCTCTGCCTGCTAACAGCTCACAGGGCAACACCCAGCGTGGCCTCGCAGCCTCTTTGGGGAGTTCCCTGCCGCCCTGCTCTCTGCAGCCCTGTGCCACCGGGTCCTTCCCAACAAACAGACACACAACAAAGAACACAATGACTACAGCAGCATGCGCGTGCTTGGGTGTTGAAGAGCCAATCTGTTGATGGCCGCGGCAGCCAAGCAGTGCTGGGCAAGCCAAATAAGCCAAGCACAGCCCAGCAACGTCAACCTTCCTGCACAAAGCACAGTGAAATGCAGGTGCAGCACACTCCTCACTGGCCATGTCAGCCACAGCAACGCGCTCTGGCAGGCGTCGTGTCCTTGCTGTCTGTGAGTTGGATTGCTGTTCTTGGCACCCACTGACCATGGCACTTGTGGGAAGGGCAATCAACATGAAGCTCTAGAGAGAGAGAAGGATGCTCCTGCTCTCAGCCCAACGTGCCATTGTTCGCAGCTTTGCAAATGCTTGTGCTGCGATGGAGAGACGGGATGCAGCTTGATGCAAGCAAATGTCAATTTATTGTACAGAAGCACGGGTATATATACTTTCAGAAATCGCGCTTTTTGAACAGATTGGTTCTTTTGAGATAAGCATTGCATACTAGGCAATCCCTGATTAGTGGTTAACTACCATCAATCAACAGCAAGGTGTTATCTTTCCTTGGCGCCATCCTTGGGGCCATCCATCCCCCACTCCCCTATGCTCTTTCAATTGCTGTCTAGACAAGCTCAAGCACATTCCCCTCAGCTAACTGATTGCCACGCATGGTCCTAGTTTCCAGCCCGCTCCTGCATCTCCACCTTCCTGTTGTAGAAAAAGAACCTTTGAAACCAAACAAGTAAAAACAAGGTATAAGTAATAGAACAAATATAAAAAGCAACTAAGACATATTACAATGTCAAAATAACCCACTGTCTCTGTTCCGTACAATTTTACAATTTCCCTCTTTTTGTTTTTTGAACAGCTAGTACCAGGTTTGCCATGTTCTTCAGGGCCCTTGCAAACATGACAGCAACCAAGGTAACAGCAAACAAACAATACTGCCAATTGAGTGAATGGATGCCAAAAAGGCTGACATTTTCTCAGATTTTGATAACATGTTGCTGCAATGGGGTGCCTAAAATCCACACAGCACATACCATCACAATCCTCACAGCCATGTCCTTGAACCAGCAACAAAAAGCAGTGGCAATTTTGACACAGGTTCTTAACTGCCTAACAAACAAGGTGATTTAACTCTTTAATGCTTTCCCTGAACATACCTCTGGGGTCATTCCCTTCATTCCCTCTTTTTTTATGCAACCAGAGACACTTTACCATAACAGAGAAGCTCCTATTTACATCTCTGAGCCCGGACACAAACCACAGTTGTATGCTCCACCAGGCCCAGGGCAAAAATCATTCATATGCAGACACCTACTAAACACTAGATAACCATGTTTATCATAGCGACTCCCAAAACCCCTCATTTAAGCGTTTCCCACTTGCATTCCTGCCACCAATCCCTCAGACCCCCTCTCACCCTCCCCAAAAATACAATCAATGCATTGGGAGAGATGGGGGGGGGGGGGGAAAGGTCTAGCTATTTTCCCAGATCTATAGGACCTGGATCAAAAGGTTTGTCCGTGTTGTCCTGTTCCTGTGCTTGGTCCTGTGTTGTGAGGGTTGCTGCAACCAGTGACAGAAGCTTTGGGGGCAGAGGAGGTGTGGACAGAATCGCCATTGTTGACAGTGTCTTGAGAAGAGTTGCGCTGTTGGTGGAATTTACAGCTTCGAAGTCTCTAAAGTTTCTTGGCTGCTCACCTGTCTCGATGCAGGTTGTCCGCCTGGTCCAGCCAGCAAGATGATCATTCAGCCAAGACGTCTCCTCCGGAATACATCCCTCTTCCACGAGCTGTCTTTTTTCCATCATTATTCTTCCAAGGCTTTGGAACACCACCATAGGGGTCACCATTTGAGGAGACTGAGGCACGGACTCCCGGATCTGACTAGAAGATCCTTCATGAGTCCATATACTTCTCTCATAGGGGAAGACACCTGACTCCCAAGTTTCCCACAGCTCACCTCTTAATTCCAGAGGGACTTTTTTTTTTCAATTCCTGCTTCCTTTCAGCAGCTCATTCAACATTCTGTGGGATTTTCAGCCTGCCGCTCAACCTGGTGGTTCATAAACCCATCACGTCAGATCCCTAAACGTATCACATCAGGGTCACCAATTTGCTGCGATGGAGAGACAGGATGCAGCTTAATGCAAGCAAATGTCAATTTATTGTATAGAAACATGGGTATACTTTCAGAAATCACACTTTTTAAACAGATTGGTTCTTTTGAGCTAAGCATTCCATACTAGGCAATCCCTGATTGGTGGTCAACTACCATCAATCAACAGCAAGGTGTTATCTTTCCTTGGCGCCATCCTTGGGGCCATCCATCCCCCACTCCCCTATGCTCTCTCAAATGTTGTCTAGACAAGATCGAGCACATTCCCCTCAGCTAGCTGACTGCCATGCATGGTCCCAGTTTCCAGCCCGCTCCTGCAAGCTTGCGTCACTCTCATCTGATCAGTCTGCCTTCTGCCGCTGACTGGAGGAGCCTTGCTCACTCTCCTGCTGGAGTGCAGGAGAGAAGCAGGAGCCAGGCACGTGCATTGCATTTGCACAGCAGGGCTAGGTCCCTGGAGGGTCGAGAGCCGTGGCTTGAAGGATGGCAGCCTCCAAGCTTGTGAAAGGTGCGGCAGCTCCCTGCTGCCATCCTGGCTTCTGTGGTGAGGCATAAGGCGCACAGCGGAGGGAGCAATTGGGTCCCGAGGAGGAGGACCACACAGGCTCTGTCTGAAAGTGGAAGAGCTGCTCTCAAGGCCCTTGAGGTGCAGCAGGGCTTCCTAGGCCCCAGAACTGGCCTCCAAGCAAGCGGGCTCAAGGCTGCTTTGTGTTTTGAAAAGGGACCGGCAGCCGGTTCCCACGTGTCTGCTGAGAGCAGGCAGAAGGCAGCCTTGGAGAAGACAACTTGTCTGCTGGGGAAACCCTGCTCTTTCAGCACCGGTTTTGGCAGGTGGCTAGTGGGGAATGCCGTCAGAGGTGGCCACACTTCACAGACGCTTGAAGGAAGAGATTGGGGTCATTTGGCGGAGAGGACTCTGGCAGGGACAGCAGTTCCCAGGCAAGCCCGTCAGTAATGGCACACAAGTCCAAGGTGACCTAGCTAACAACACCCAAAGACCACGTGTGTTGACAGATGGGGCAAACCTGGGAGCAAAGGGGGGGAAAAATAACTGGGGTTGGCCCTGTCTCTGGGAGGAGAGCAGGGCTGAGAGAGGCAGGACTCAGGGAAGATGAGGGGCACGTATAAGCACGGCAAATGGAGAGAAGGGGGGATCAAGGAGCCAGGATTCAGGCATGTGGATGGCCTGCGGTGTCAGCCGACGTGCTTGCTCAGCCCCAGCATCCCCACCTTGCAAGAGGACCAGGCCTGCCAACCACTGGCCACCTCTCCACCTCCCAGAGGCAGGAAGGACTTGGAGGTGCTTGAGCATGCATGCCCTCAGCTGCTGCCCACCTAGGCATGCCCCCCCTGCGGGAGCTGCAGAAGGGCCTGCCTCTGAAGCTGCCAGGACCGTCCTCCTCTTGCTCTGTGCTTGGGCCCCGGCAAGCCATGGTGCTGCAGCTCCCAGCTCTGTTCCTACCCAGGACTGCAGGGCATGCCTCCAGCTGAACTGGGATCTCTGGAAACATGGGCATGCCCTTTGCTTCCTCTTGATCACGCAGTGAAAGGAGTTCTTATGGCTCTGCGGATGATGCTGGAGCATGCTCCCTCCCCAAGCAAGTCCGGCTTTCTGTCCAGAGGCCTCAGGTGTTCCTCGTAGCACAGAGCGCAACTCCCCTGCACTCCTAGCAGGCTTGGTAATGTCCCCAACACACAGCTTGCTACCTCAGCACTCCAATAGTGAGAGGTGTCACCGAGGCAAAGCCACTGCGGAGCCCTCAGGCTGAGCGTGGTCAGTTGTGGGCAGAAGGGGGTCTGCTGGCTCTGCGACAGGGATCCCATGTGGAGCAACCTGCGGTGACGCAGTTGGAGGCAGACTGAAAAAACACTATGTCTGCGTGGCTGGGTTTGGACAAAATGGCCTTTCTTGTTTATACAAATATTTTATATAGCTTAGACAGTACATGTGTCAGTCCCTGATAGATTTTTGTGTTCGTCTTCTTGCTTGCTATTTGCTGTTGCTGTACGTACCCGTATGCTGTGGCTCTAAATTCCAGTTCTTCACATGCTGTTGACATACCTGACAATTTGTGGCTGTCTTAAGGGTACAAGACTAAGTCTTTGAAGTCAACTAACTTGACTGCAGACCCACTGAATTCCCCAACTTTTCCCCCTTTTTGTTTCTGAACCACTAGTACCATTTTTGCCATGTGCTGCAGGGCTCTTGCAAAGACGATGGCAACCAAGGCAATAGAGATCAAAGAATACTGTCAATTGACTGAATTGATGCCCCAAAGGATGACATTTTCTCAGATTTTGATAACGTATTGCTGCAATGGGGCGCCTAAAATCCATGCAGCACATACCATCACAATCCTCACAGCCGTGTCCTTGAGCCGACATCAAAAGGGCAATAGTTGCTGTTTTGTATGTCATAGTGGCAAATTTGACTCACGTTCTTATCTGCCTAACAAACAAGGTGATTTAACTCTTGAATGCTTTCCCTGCTATGTCTCCCGATAAGAGAAGAACCACTGCAATACGTTCCCGTCAGTTCCATAAATCAACTACATCATTACATGCTTCATCCAAAGTTATATTTTGTTTGAGCACATTATGCTTATCAACATGTTGACGTGTTGATTTGTGCGGGTGTCATGGTCCCATCATGGCCTCCTACTACAATAGCATCAACTTAAAAACAACTATCGACATTCAAAGTGCAAACAATATCAACTTCTTTTGGATTAACATTATACAGAGGTAATCATCCCAAATATCAAGGCTTTCAGTAACATTCTCCGTTCCCCACATTCTTTGTCAAAATCGTACATTCACTTTTTTGCAACAATGTCTGCAAGTCAGTTTTGAGGAAGGGCACACCAAAGAAGGACTGGTTCAGTAAGGAGACCACACATTAGTGTTTGCGTTGACTGGCGGCAGCAGTGCTCCCATGGTCTGGCACGCTAAGCCTAGGCCGCACACAGCGAGCAGGTATCCATCGCGGACCTTCAGCTGTAGAAACACAAGCATAACTCTCCCCCAAGTTAACAATTCACACAGTCCCAACCAATGCCCGGTACAAGGGTCTTTCATGCGTACTAAGGCGCCTTTGTGCTTTTGCGGCTTGTCACCAATTGACACCATGTACCGCACAATGGGAGGCACCGCATGGTCAGCAGAGATTTTCAGAAAGTGCAAAACATAACATGCTTTCTCTAATCGTGCCTCTGGGGTCATTCCCTTCATTCCCCTTTTTTGTTTTTCAAGCTGGCATTTAAGAGTACCATTCATGCGTTCAGCGATGGCTTGGCCCCTAGGGGAATGGGGAATACCAAATTAGTGGGAGATCCCCCATTGGGAAAGGAACTGACTGACGGGCCTGGAATTATAGGCAGGTCCATGGTCCGTTTTGATTTCAAGAGGGACACCGAGCACAGAAAAAGCACGTTGCCAGTGCCGAATGACGTCACGACTGGTCTCACCTGTGTGGGCAGTAGCAATCATTGCACTAGAATGTGTATCTCTTTTTACCATGGACAAAGTTTTGTCTGTCAAACTCATTGCAATGAGTTACATCTGTTTGCCAGAGCTGTAAAGCTTGAAGGCCTCTAGGATTAATTCCCTAATTTGGCACAGAAGTAACATTTTGACAGTCTGGGCAGGCTGCAACAATTCCTGCGTGCAGCTGCCTGAGAGAGACCCTATTGGACAAATTGATGATACAAGGATCGCCAATTCAGATGATAAAATTGGTGGGCTATCACGTCTTGCTGATGGACGTCAGGAACAGGCACCGACAGAGCCACAGAAACTAGAGCGTCAACTCTAGCATTGCCTTCAATTACAAAACCAGGTAGGGGAGTATGGCTACTAACATGCATAACATAATACGGAGAATGGCGTTTCTGAATCTCTTCCCAAACTAAAGTCAAAATTGCAACAAGCTTGGGATTGTTGACATGGCCAAGGACAGCCCTGTCTAACTTGGGAAGGAGGGCTGCCACATATGCCGAATCAGTAACAAGATTAAGAAGGCCTGGAAAATACTGAAATGCCAAAGCCGCAGCCTGTAACTCTATGACTTGCGGGGATCCTTCCTGATATACAATTTGGGAATGCCATTGCCCATGTTTTTTCCAAGCGACTGTGGCTTTTCCCGTTTTTCCAGACCCGCCTGTAAATACTGTATCACCTTTGACTGGTCTTCTCTGACTTCGTTGCTGTGGCTGCAAAGTTAGATTTACAGTCATTTTCAAAAGTGGATGAGGTGGAAATGTGGTACTGAACTTGCCCTGGAAAACTGGCTAAAGCCATTTGAAGGGCAGTAGAGTTTAATAGCGCCCATTCAACATAGAATTGTTGTACAGGGATAATTACTGTTGGTGGATTAAGTCCAGTCAACTCTAAACATCTTTTTCGGATTTTTATGATCAAATCGGCAACAAGTTCGTACAATTCAACAGCACTTTTCTTAGGCTGCAAAGGCAGAAACAACCACTCAGGTACATGCAGTGGATCTTGCCAAGCCTGGTTCCGCTGCGCCAACATAGCATAAGGGGAAGATTGGTCCATTAAAATAAAACCACTTAAAGGAAGCGTGATATCTACACGCCACACATGTCGTGAAGAGATCAACTGTTGACTTCTTTCACAAGTGCCAAGGCTGCAGGCATTAAATACCTTGGGGCTAAAAGATCTGTGTCTCCTTTTAAAAGCTGCAAAAGAGGATGCATTTGTTCATTAGTAAGGCCTAAATAAGGCCGTAGCCAATTTAGCATTCCTGCAAGTTTTTGGACATCATTCAAAGTCTTTACATCCAGATTCAATTTGATAGGTTGTGGAGACACAGTTCCCTTCAGCACATTCATGCCCAGATATTTCCAGGGCTCTTGCCTCTGAACTTCTTCAGGAGCTACATTCAATCCAAATTCTGCTAAACTATGTCTGGCACCCTTCTCAGCTGTCTCCAGCAGCTCTTTGGACGGTGCTGCTAGCAAAATGTCATCCGTGTCATGATTAACAGTAAACATTTTGGTATTTGTCTCTCACTGAGCTCAGGGCTTGGGCTATAAACCATTGACAAATGGTTGGCGAGTTTCTCATGCCCTGAGGCAGCACGGTCCAGTGGTACCTTGTTGTGGGCTCAGAGTTAGTTCCAGTTGGTACTGTAAAAGCAAACTTTGCTTTCTCTTTTGGATCTAAAGGAATGGTAAATAAACCAATCTTTCAGATCAATAACTAAAATATCCCATTCCGTTGGTATGGTGGTGGCAGATGGCAACCCTGGCTGCAAGGACCCCATAGGGGCCATCACTGCATTGACTTTACGCAGGTCATGCAACAATCGCCATTTACCAGACTTCTTTTTTATCACAACTACAGGGGTGTTCTACGGGCTATGTGATTCTTCAGTGTGGCCCGCGTCTAACTGTTCCTTAACCAATTCATGCAGGGCACACAGCTTTTCCTGGGGCAGGGGCCACTGCTCTCCCCATACTGGTTTGTTGACGCAGATGGCTCTTGGACACAATTTATACGACCAATGTGATCAAGTTAGTGCTGATTTATTAAAAGGCTTACAGCAATTTATACTCTTAACAAAAGACACACACGCCACGCATGCGTTGCTATTCAGAGGTGATGGGCTAAAGCTACTTGTCCACGCGTACTCTAGTCATCTATGATTGGTCCTGGCGTGGTGTCTACGTGCTGCTCTCTTGTCACGTAGCATCCTGCTTTATAACTCTCCTCGAGTTGTAGGGTACGATTCCACATGTCAACATCATGGACGTTACCTGTGGTAGAGAGGGGGCGGCTCACAGTGTGGGCACTGGGCACAAGGGATGGTCCATGTGAATAGTGAATGCTGTACCACTTATCTAAAGGATGACGCACCTATGTTTATTTATAGTTGGGAAATGTCCAAGGACCCTTATTGCCACATGACAATGCACAGACTGTTAAGTCCTTGGGTTGGTTTTCTTTAGAAGGGACATTTTGGCTTAGATTCCTGTTGTACATGCAACGTGGCGAAGATGAAGATTTAAACATGGCCGCTAAGGAATAGAGTCTGCGCAGAGACAACTCCTCAAGGACATTGCGCAGGCACGAGATATGTAAATGAATTCTCTGAATAATAATGAATATGTAAACGACTACTTGGAAAACTAATGAATAGGTATGAGTAGCTTGTATAAAGGGGGGGACTGAAAAGTCCCCTCGGTGTGCGTGACTTTGGTGGAGTGATCCCCCATGCACCCAGCACTGCTGAAAAAAGATAACCTCTGCTCACTCGAATATTGGTGATTGATACTTTAAATCACATGCCACGGCCTGAGAGAGGAGAAACAGCACGAGGTTTGTCCCTGAGAGCCGAGTGGGAGAGGAGGTGCCAGGGACGCCCAGCAGCTGTGCCCCGTGCATGGCCACCAAGGGCAGGGACAGCCCCCCGGGCCTCCTGGGCACAGGGGCTGCCTCGGGGCCGGCACCCCAACGCCCTTCCTCTCAAGGGTGCTGGGCAGGGGCAGGGCTGTGCGTGTCACCCCATGTCACAGTGCCATCATTCAGCAACACAGCAGTCACAGTGCCCCGGGGGAGTATAAAAGGGGCATCATCTGTGTCCCCCGGCCAGTGCTGGCCTGGCACCAGGCTGAAGACACCTGAGAGGTAGTCCTTGACGGGCCGGTGGGATTCCCTGGGTGGGGTGAGGGAGGGAGACTGGAACCTGGATGAGGCTGCTGGTGGGGCCACATCCAAAGCTCAGCTGAGGTCTGGAAATCCTTCTCAGCTGGACAACCATGGCAAGGCCAAGGGAATGTCTTCTTGAGGAGCACGGCAGAGTACACTGTCCTCATCCCCTGTGAAGCCAGGGGCAGCAGCCATAAGTTATGGGATGCACAGATGCTGGCGGGATCCTAGAGCTTTGGAGCACCCACTGGTGCCCTCCCAGGTGCAGGAAGGATTCTGGCCCCTGAAGTCGATGGGACCAGGGATATTTGGCCACTCTCAGAAGCCCCTGAGATGGCTCTAGGTCAGAGGGAGAGGCTTGGCATCTCCCAGGAGGCACGACCAGCCCGTGGGACGAGGAGGCAGGTCTCGCTCACATGCTCGGGGAACAGCCCATCACCAGGGCTGGGGTCAGGAGGGAATTTTCCCTGGGGCACATGGGCACTGGCCCCTGGGGGTTATTTGCTTTCCCCTGCAGCACTGAGCACAACCGCTTGTCAGGGCTCCACGGGTCCCTTGGGCCAGGTCACCACCTGCTGCTCATGCCCCACAAAGATGGCCTCTCGTGCCCTGCAGCTGGAGGGAGGAAGGCTTTTTTTCCCCCGCGGTGGGCTAGCAAGTGTCCCTCCCCAGGGTTCCTTTGCCTTTCTCTGCAGCACTGAGTAGGGCCCGTGGCCAGGGCTGCTTTGGGCCATGCTGGCGGGGTGCCTGCTGCTCGTGCTCCAGGAAGGTGGCCCTCATGTCCCGCATCTGGGGGGAGGAACCTTTCGAGGCTCCCGGTGGGGCTGCCAGTGTAGCCCCCATGGGTTGCTGCTTTGCCTCTGTAGCACTGAGCACAGCCCCTGGGCAGGGCTCCTCGGGGCCCTTTGAGCCAGGTTCTCGCCCTCTGCTCTCGCACCTCTGAGGCACCATCGTGCCCTGGCGCTCTGGCTCTCTTGCCCATCGCGAGCTTTAGCAGGAGCGAGCTGTGCAAAAGTCTCATTGATATTCAACCTACAGTGAACGCCAGGAACAGAAGGGAACAGAAGTGTCACGCTGTGCGGTGCCTGGAGTTCTGCGTGAGAAGCTGTGAGCGGGGTTGGAGGGGTCCCTCCAGGAGAGCAGCTCTCTGCAGGGCAGGGCCCCGGCCCAGCCAGGAGGCAGGGGCAGGCACAGGCACAGCTACAACATGGCTCAGGCAGGGACTGAAGGGCCCCGGCTGAGCTGAGACACGTCCCCTGCACCCTTGGCAGGAGATGAGGGCGCTGGGGGTCCCAGGGGAGGCTGGTCCCAGCCACTGAGGCCTATGAGCACCCCCAGGACCCTGGCACCCGTAGACCTGCACTGCCCTAGGCTCTCTTTTAGGCAGTGCTGCCTGGCTGCTTTGGAGACGGAGTGTTGGGCCAGATGGACCACGTCTCTGAGGGAGCACTGTTGTTCTCAGGCTCTTGAGGTTTAGCTTGTTTGTTTGAGGGAAACACATCAGGAGTTACTAAAAATGAGTACAAGCAGGAAAAAAAAGTCCCCAGGGAAATGAGCAAGTACTCCTCACCTGAAAAGTTTGCAGCCCTTCAGCTGAGGAGCATGTCCTGCTTCAGACTGAAGGCTTGGTCTTTGAGCCTCCCTAGGGTCAGACAAGTGAGGGTTTGCCATCCTGTGGAAACCCAGTGAAACTGGATGGACACAGAACACTTTCAAAAGACACACTTTACACTTGCATTTTGCAAATTTCTGCAGATTGTCCAGTTCTCTTGAGTTGATCCACAACTCTACCGCCATCAGGAGATATGTGCCTCCTGCCCACAACCTGACAGAGGAGGCGATGCCTAGGCTGGGACGTGAGTGCCCATGCAATCCCTTCTGCTAGTGCAGGGCTGGAAAGAAATGTCTTCAGAGATTTCCTTGGCAAGTATTGGTAAGGAAAAGAGGAGGAAGGAAAGAGGAGAGCGGAGAAGAGGGAAGAAGAGAGAAGAGAAGATGAAAGATGAGAGTGGCGAGCAGGGAAGAGCAGAGAGGAGGGAAGAGGAAAGCAAATAGAGGAGGAGAGCAAAGAGGATGGAAGAGAGTGGAGAGTACAGAAGAGGAAAGCAGAGTAGAGAAGAGAGATGGGAAGAGGAGAGCAGAGTGAAAATTAGAATGGAGAAATAGGAAGAGGAGAGTGGAGCGGTGGTAGGAGGAGAGCGGAGAGACAGAAGAGGAGGGCGGAGAGGAGAGAAGAGGAGAGAAGAAAGAAGAGAGGGGAGAAGAGGGTAAATGAGAGTGGAGTAAAAAAGAGGAGAGCAGAGAGGGGTGACAAGGAGAACAAAGAAGCTGAAAAAGGAGAGCAGAGAAGTTGGAAGAGGATTGCAGAGAGGACGGAAGAGGAGGCAATAGGCAAGAGGAGGGAAGAAGAGAGCTTATAGAAGGGAAGAGGAGAGCAGTTAAGATGAAAGAGGAGAGTGAAGAGGAGGGAAACTGAGAGCAGAGAGGAGGGAAGATGAGAGCGGAGAGGAAGGAAGATGGGAGTGGATAAAAAGAGCAAGACTGTGGAGAAAATGGAAGAAGTGGAAGAGGAAAGCACAGATGAGAGAAGAGGAGAGCCATGTGGAGAGAAAAGGAGAGCAAAGCAGAGAGAAGAGGAGAGCGGAGAAGGTGGAAGAGAATTGCAGAGAGGATGGAAGAGGAGGCAATAGGAAAACAAAGGTGATGGAAGAGGAGAACAGAGTTATGGTAGGAGAGCAGAGAGAACGGAAGAGGAGTGCAGACAGGAGGGAGGAGAAGTGTGGACAGGAGGGAAGAAGAGTGCGGAGAAAAGGGAAGAGTAGAGTGGAAAGGAGGCATGAGGAGAGCAGAGAGGAGCGAAGAGGGAAGACGAAAGCAAAGAGGATGGAAGAGGAGAGCAGACAGCGGAGATGGATAACAGGGAAGAGGAGAATGGAAAAAGTGGAAAAGACAGGAGAGCGTAGAGGCGGGCAGAGTTGTACAGAATGAAGAGGAGATCGGAGCAGAGAGGAGAGTCGAGTGCAAAGGAGAGCAGAGAGGAGGGAAGAGGAGAGTTGAGCGGAGGGAAGAGGAGAGAGGAGATAAAAGTAAGTAGAGAGTGGAGAAGATGGAAGAGGAGATCAGAGAAGATGGATGAGGAGGCAAGATGGGTGCGGAGAGGAGGGAACAGGTATGCAAAGATAAGAGAAGAGGAGTGTGGAGAGGAGGGAAGAGGAAAGCAAAGCTGATGGAAGAGGTAAGTGTAGAGGAGTGAAGAGGAGAGCAGAGTGAAGAGGAGACCGTAGAAGAGGTAAGAGGAGTGCGGTAAAGAGGTAAGAGGAGTACGCAGAGGATGGATGAGGAGAGCATAAAATGCGTGAGGAGATGTGAGAAGATGGAAGAGGAGATAAGAGGAGATAGATGACGAGAGTAGAGAAGAGGACGGAAGAAGAGGGTGGAGAAGACATAGGTGGAGAGTGGAGAGGACGGAAGAAGAGAGCGGTGAGGAGGAAGCGGAGAGCAAAGCTGATGCAGAAAGTGTAGAGGAGTAAAGAGGAGAGAGAAGTGTAGAGGAGAGCGGAGAGGAGGGAAGAGGAGAGCAGAGAAAATGAAAGAGGAGAGCGGAGAGGAGGGAAGAGGAAAGTGGAGATGAATGGGGAGGAGAGCGCAGTATATAAAAGAAGAACGGTGAAGATGGGAGGGAAGAGCAGAGAAAATGGAAGAGGAGGAAAAGGAAAAGAAGAGAAATAGGAAAAGGAGAGTCATGTGGAGTAAATATGAGAGCAAGCTGAAGGAAGAGGAGAGCAGAACAGAGGGAAGATAAGAGCGGAGATTAGGGAAGAGGAGAGCAGATTGAAGAGGAGACCGGAGAGGAGGCAAGAGGAGGGTGGAGAAGGGGTAATAGGGGAGCATATGTTGGGAGAGGGGTCCGCCAGAGTCAAGAAATTACTCAATATGAGTTATGCATCTTGCTCATCTTTATTGCCTTCTAACACTTCTTATATAGCCTTGATACACAAGCATATTCCCAAAGCAAACATATAATTGGTTATTAGCCCCTAAGCACGCGCTGCTCTCACACCACTAATTATCATGATTAGAACAAACATTCTATCCATGCAGCTATCTGTGTTGCTATGTTTTAGCCTTGCGGTTTGCTACTCCCTTTATTCCTATTCCACTCCCTATCTCCCTTGGCCTTGCACCTGTCTTCCCTAAAAGCTGCAGCTTGTTACAGCCACGGCCTGTTAGCACCACAAAGTTACTTGGTCTCAGGATTCAAGAATAGATCAAGGCTACTTTCTTGTTAACTTCAGCACAATTCTAATTCCAGGCCTATTCTAATTCCAGGCCTGGATTGTGCACTCCAGGCCTGGATTGTGCAGACCCTCAGGCGTTCCATGGCCACGCTTCTGCAGCCATTCTTCTACAAGCATAGAAGATGGGTGAGGAGATGTGAGAAGAGAGGAGAGGAGATCAGAGAAGAGGGATGATGAGAGCAGAGAAGAGGACGGAAGAGGAGGGCGGAGAGGACATAGGTGGTGAGTGGAGAGGATGGAAGAGGAGAGCAGGCAGGAGGGATTAGGAGAGCAGAGAAATGAAAGAACAGAGCGGAGAGGAGCAAAGAGGAAAACGGAGATGAGTGGATAGCAGAGCACAATATATATAAGTAGAACCGAGCAGAACCCTAAAAATCCTATAAAAACTTTAACCCCAGCAACCCTTAACCCTAAAACCCCTTAACGCTCAAAACCTTAAAAACCCTAAAAACAAATAACTTATAAACGCTCACAACCCGAAGAACTATTAACCCTAAAATCTCTAAAACCCCTTAACCATTAAATCCCTTAATCTTAAAAACCCTAATAATGCTTAACCCTAATACCCTTAACCATTAAACCCCTTAACCCTAAAAACCATAAAAACCATTAACCCTCAAATCCCTAAAACTCCTTAAACCTAAAAACTTGTTAAGACCCATAACATTAAAAAAACTCCATTCACTTAATCCTAAAAACCCTAAACCCACTTAACCCTAAACCCTTAAAAATGCTAAAAAAACCTAACCCTAAAACCACCAGAAACCAATAACCCTAAAAAACCCCAAATTACTTAACTCTAAAAACTCTTAACCTAAAAGTTCTTTAAAAACCCTTAACCCTAAAAATCCTAAAAACCCTCTAAGCCTAAAAACCTGTAATCCTAAATCCCCTTAAACCTACAACCCCTCAACAGTAAATAAAATAAAATCTTTTAACCTTAACACCCATGTAAATCTAAAAACCCTAAAAAACATAACAAACATTAACCCTAAAAAACCTTAATTAAAAAAGCACTAAACCCCCTTAATCCTTAACCCAAATAATTGTAAAATCCCTAAAACCACTTTACCCTAAAAAACCTAAAAAAGCTTAAATGTAAAAACCCTAAAAATCCTAAAACGCCTTAACCCCAAATCCCCTAAAATGCCTTAATCCAAAAACCCCTTAGCCCTACAAACCCTAAAACCCATAAAGATCTTAACCCTAAAAACCCTAAAACCCTTAATCCCAAACCACTTAACCCTAACAAACCAAAATCCCCTTTAAACCTAAAAATCGTAAAACCCCTAAAGCCAAAAACCACTTAGAATGCTTAACTCTATAAACACTTAACCCTAAAAACCCTAAAAAAGCTAAATGCCATTAACCCTAAAACCCCTAAAATGCCTTAATCCAAAAACCCCTTAACCCTACAAACCCTAAAAACCCTAACAAACTTAACCCCAAAAACCCTAAAACCCTTAACCCCAGAAATCTTCACCCTAAAAAAACCCAAAAACATCTTTAAACCTAAAACTTGTTAAAACCCTAAAGCCTAAAAACACTTATCCCTGAAAATGCTTAACTCCAAAAACACTAAACCTAAAAAAAACTAAAAAGACTAAATACCCTTAACCCTACAGCCCATTAACAGTAAAAATCCGTAACCCCCAAAGCACTTAACCCTGCAAACCAAAATCCCCTTTAACCCTAAAAACACTAAAGCCCCTAAACCCTAAAAATGCTAACGTCTAGAAACACATAACCCTAAAAACCCTAAAAGCCCTTAACTTTACAGTTCAAATATGTGTCTTATTTTCTACACCTGTGCCTCCTGTTACAATTCCAAAAAATCCACGCCTTGCTCAGCTTGTGCCGTTTGTGAGTTGTGCTCCCCGAGCAGAGCCCAGGCGGCAGGGTGAGGAAGGACTGGGCTCCACAGGAATACCTCAAGTGCCTTGCACACAAGAACTATCTCCACAAGGACCCAACCTGACCTAGGAATTACTGGATGGATAAAATATTTGTTTCTGTACGAGATAACAGTATTAATTGCCATTGTAATCTTTTTAATGATATACAGCTCTGTGTGGAATTGCTTTATGAGAATTATGAACCGAATGATAAAAGGGGTCTGGATTGCTCAAAAAAAAAAGGGGGGGGGGGGGGGGATTTGTGGAGCGGCTAGAAGACAATGGGCACATTATGAGCAATCCAGACCGAGTAACTTTATTGTAACAGCAGGCGGAAGTTGTAGCAAGTTGCAGCTGTTGTGAAGGACATGTGTAAGGCTAAGAGAGACAAAGAAACTGTGTACAAGGACAAGGAGATTGTGAAACTGTGTATGTAGCAAGAAAACAAGGAAGTTGGACTGAAAAATGATGAGCTAAGATGTGAAACAGGATGTCTACCTGACAAGAGAGCAGCGTGTGGACACCATGCCAGGACCAATCATAGATGACTAGAGTACGCGTGGACAAGTAGTTTTAGCCCATCACCTCTGAATAGCAACGCATGCGTGGCGTGTGTGTCTTTTGTTAAGAGTATAAATTGCTGTAAGCCTTTTAATAAATCAGCACTAACTTGATCACATTGGTTGTATAAATTGTGTCCAAGAGCCATCTGCGTCAACAAACCAGTATGGGGAGAGCAGTGGCCCCTGCCCCAGGAAAAGCTGTGTGCCCTGCATGAATTGGTTAAGGAACAGTTAGACGCGGGCCACACTGAAGAATCACATAACCCGTAGAACACCCCTGTAGTTGTGATAAAAAAGAAGTCTGGTAAATGGCGATTGTTGCATGACCTGCGTAAAGTCAATGCAGTGATGGCCCCTATGGGGTCCTTGCAGCCAGGGTTGCCATCTGCCACCACCATACCAACGGAATGGGATATTTTAGTTATTGATCTGAAAGATTGGTTTATTTACCATTCCTTTAGATCCAAAAGAGAAAGCAAAGTTTGCTTTTACAGTACCAACTGGAACTACTCTGAGCCCACAACAAGGTACCACTGGACCGTGCTGCCTCAGGGCATGAGAAACTCGCCAACCATTTGTCAATGGTTTATAGCCCAAGCCCTGAGCTCAGTGAGAGACAAATACCAAAATGTTTACTGTTAATCATGACACGGATGACATTTTGCTAGCAGCACCGTCCAAAGAGCTGCTGGAGACAGCTGAGAAGGGTGCCAGACATAGTTTAGCAGAATTTGGATTGAATGTAGCTCCTGAAGAAGTTCAGAGGCAAGAGCCCTGGAAATATCTGGGCATGAATGTGCTGAAGGGAACTGTGTCTCCACAACCTATCAAATTGAATCTGGATGTAAAGACTTTGAATGATGTCCAAAAACTTGCAGGAATGCTAAATTGGCTACGGCCTTATTTAGGCCTTACTAATGAACAAATGCATCCTCTTTTGCAGCTTTTAAAAGGAGACACAGATCTTTTAGCCCCAAGGTATTTAATGCCTGCAGCCTTGGCACTTGTGAAAGAAGTCAACAGTTGATCTCTTCACGACATGTGTGGCGTGTAGATATCACGCTTCCTTTAAGTGGTTTTATTTTAATGGACCAATCTTCCCCTTATGCTATGTTGGCGCAGCGGAACCAGGCTTGGCAAGATCCACTGCATGTACCTGAGTGGTTGTTTCTGCCTTTGCAGCCTAAGAAAAGTGCTGTTGAATTGTACGAACTTGTTGCCGATTTGATCATAAAAATCCGAAAAAGATGTTTAGAGTTGACTGGACTTAATCCACCAACAGTAATTATCCCTGTACAACAATTCTATGTTGAATGGGCGCTATTAAACTCTACTGCCCTTCAAATGGCTTTAGCCAGTTTTCCAGGGCAAGTTCAGTACCACATTTCCACCTCATCCACTTTTGAAAATGACTGTAAATCTAACTTTGCAGCCACAGCAACGAAGTCAGAGAAGACCAGTCAAAGGTGATACAGTATTTACAGGCGGGTCTGGAAAAACGGGAAAAGCCACAGTCGCTTGGAAAAAACATGGGCAATGGCATTCCCAAATTGTATATCAGGAAGGATCCCCGCAAGTCATAGAGTTACAGGCTGCGGCTTTGGCATTTCAGTATTTTCCAGGCCTTCTTAATCTTGTTACTGATTCGGCATATGTGGCAGCCCTCCTTCCCAAGTTAGACAGGGCTGTCCTTGGCCATGTCAACAATCCCAAGCTTGTTGCAATTTTGATTTTAGTTTGGGAAGAGATTCAGAAACGCCATTCTCCGTATTATGTTATGCGTGTTAATAGCCATACTTCCCTACCTGGTTTTGTAATTGAAGGCAATGCTAGAGTTGACGCTCTAGTTTCTGTGGCTCTGTCGGTGCCTGTTCCTGACGTCCATCAGCAAGACGTGATAGCCCACCAATTTTATCATCTGAATTGGCGATCCTTGTATCATCAATTTGTCCAATAGGGTCTCTCTCAGGCAGCTGCACGCAGGAATTGTTGCAGCCTGCCCAGACTGTCAAAATGTTACTTCTGTGCCAAATTAGGGAATTAATCCTAGAGGCCTTCAAGCTTTACAGCTCTGGCAAACAGATGTAACTCATTGCAATGAGTTTGACAGACAAAAATATGTCCATGGTAAAAAGAGATACACATTCTAGTGCAATGATTGCTACTGCCCACACAGGTGAGACCAGTCGTGACGTCATTCGGCACTGGCAACGTGCTTTTTCTGTGCTCGGTGTCCCTCTTGAAATCAAAACGGACCATGGACCTGCCTATAATTCCAGGCCCGTCAGTCAGTTCCTTTCCCAATGGGGGATCTCCCACTAATTTGGTATTCCCCATTCCCCTAGGGGCCAAGCCATCGCTGAACGCATGAATGGTACTCTTAAATGCCAGCTTGAAAAACAAAAAAGGGGAATGAAGGGAATGACCCCAGAGGCACGATTAGAGAAAGCATGTTATGTTTTGCACTTTCTGAAAATCTCTGCTGACCATGCGGTGCCTCCCATTGTGCGGTACATGGTGTCAATTGGTGACAAGCCGCAAAAGCACAAAGGCGCCTTAGTACGCATGAAAGACCCTTGTACCGGGCATTGGTTGGGACTGTGTGAATTGTTAACTTGGGGGAGAGTTATGCTTGTGTTTCTACAGCTGAAGGTCCGCGATGGATACCTGCTCGCTGTGTGCGGCCTAGGCTTAGCGTGCCAGACCATGGGAGCACTGCTGCCGCCAGTCAACGCAAACACTAATGTGTGGTCTCCTTACTGAACCAGTCCTTCTTTGGTGTGCCCTTCCTCAAAACTGACTTGCAGACATTGTTGCAAAAAAGTGAATGTACGATTTTGACAAAGAATGTGGGGAACGGAGAATGTTACTGAAAGCCTTGATATTTGGGATGATTACCTCTGTATAATGTTAATCCAAAAGAAGTTGATATTGTTTGCACTTTGAATGTCGATAGTTGTTTTTAAGTTGATGCTATTGTAGTAGGAGGCCATGATGGGACCATGACACCCGCACAAATCAACACGTCAACATGTTGATAAGCATAATGTGCTCAAACAAAATATAACTTTGGATGAAGCATGTAATGATGTAGTTGATTTATGGAACTGACGGGAACGTATTGCAGTGGTTCTTCTCTTATCGGGAGACATAGCAGGGAAAGCATTCAAGAGTTAAATCACCTTGTTTGTTAGGCAGATAAGAACGTGAGTCAAATTTGCCACTATGACATACAAAACAGCAACTATTGCCCTTTTGATGTCGGCTCAAGGACACGGCTGTGAGGATTGTGATGGTATGTGCTGCATGGATTTTAGGCGCCCCATTGCAGCAATACGTTATCAAAATCTGAGAAAATGTCATCCTTTGGGGCATCAATTCAGTCAATTGACAGTATTCTTTGATCTCTATTGCCTTGGTTGCCATCGTCTTTGCAAGAGCCCTGCAGCACATGGCAAAAATGGTACTAGTGGTTCAGAAACAAAAAGGGGGAAAAGTTGGGGAATTCAGTGGGTCTGCAGTCAAGTTAGTTGACTTCAAAGACTTAGTCTTGTACCCTTAAGACAGCCACAAATTGTCAGGTATGTCAACAGCATGTGAAGAACTGGAATTTAGAGCCACAGCATACGGGTACGTACAGCAACAGCAAATAGCAAGCAAGAAGACGAACACAAAAATCTATCAGGGACTGACACATGTACTGTCTAAGCTATATAAAATATTTGTATAAACAAGAAAGGCCATTTTGTCCAAACCCAGCCACGCAGACATAGTGTTTTTTCAGTCTGCCTCCAACTGCGTCACCGCAGGTTGCTCCACATGGGATCCCTGTCGCAGAGCCAGCAGACCCCCTTCTGCCCACAACTGACCACGCTCAGCCTGAGGGCTCCGCAGTGGCTTTGCCTCGGTGACACCTCTCACTATTGGAGTGCTGAGGTAGCAAGCTGTGTGTTGGGGACATTACCAAGCCTGCTAGGAGTGCAGGGGAGTTGCGCTCTGTGCTACGAGGAACACCTGAGGCCTCTGGACAGAAAGCCGGACTTGCTTGGGGAGGGAGCATGCTCCAGCATCATCCGCAGAGCCATAAGAACTCCTTTCACTGCGTGATCAAGAGGAAGCAAAGGGCATGCCCATGTTTCCAGAGATCCCAGTTCAGCTGGAGGCATGCCCTGCAGTCCTGGGTAGGAACAGAGCTGGGAGCTGCAGCACCATGGCTTGCCGGGGCCCAAGCACAGAGCAAGAGGAGGACGGTCCTGGCAGCTTCAGAGGCAGGCCCTTCTGCAGCTCCCGCAGGGGGGGCATGCCTAGGTGGGCAGCAGCTGAGGGCATGCATGCTCAAGCACCTCCAAGTCCTTCCTGCCTCTGGGAGGTGGAGAGGTGGCCAGTGGTTGGCAGGCCTGGTCCTCTTGCAAGGTGGGGACGCTGGGGCTGAGCAAGCACGTCGGCTGACACCGCAGGCCATCCACATGCCTGAATCCTGGCTCCTTGATCCCCCCTTCTCTCCATTTGCCGTGCTTATACGTGCCCCTCATCTTCCCTGAGTCCTGCCTCTCTCAGCCCTGCTCTCCTCCCAGAGACAGGGCCAACCCCAGTTATTTTTCCCCCCCTTTGCTCCCAGGTTTGCCCCATCTGTCAACACACATAGTCTTTGGGTGTTGTTAGCTAGGTCACCTTGGACTTGTGTGCCATTACTGACGGGCTTGCCTGGGAACTGCTGTCCCTGCCAGAGTCCTCTCCACCAAATGACCCCAATCTCTTCCTTCAAGCGTCTGTGAAGTGTGGCCACCTCTGACGGCATTCCCCACTAGCCACCTGCCAAAACCGGTGCTGAAAGAGCAGGGTTTCCCCAGCAGACAAGTTGTCTTCTCCAAGGCTGCCTTCTGCCTGCTCTCAGCAGACACGTGGGAACCGGCTGCCGGTCCCTTTTCAAAACACAAAGCAGCCTTGAGCCCGCTTGCTTGGAGGCCAGTTCTGGGGCCTAGGAAGCCCTGCTGCACCTCAAGGGCCTTGAGAGCAGCTCTTCCACTTTCAGACAGAGCCTGTGTGGTCCTCCTCCTCGGGACCCAATTGCTCCCTCCGCTGTGCGCCTTATGCCTCGCCACAGAAGCCAGGATGGCAGCAGGGAGCTGCCGCACCTTTCACAAGCTTGGAGGCTGCCATCCTTCAAGCCACGGCTCTCGACCCTCCAGGGACCTAGCCCTGCTGTGCAAATGCAATGCACGTGCCTGGCTCCTGCTTCTCTCCTGCACTCCAGCAGGAGAGTGAGCAAGGCTCCTCCAGTCAGCGGCAGAAGGCAGACTGATCAGATGAGAGTGACGCAAGCTTGCAGGAGCGGGCTGGAAACTGGGACCATGCATGGCAGTCAGCTAGCTGAGGGGAATGTGCTCGATCTTGTCTAGACAACATTTGAGAGAGCATAGGGGAGTGGGGGATGGATGGCCCCAAGGATGGCGCCAAGGAAAGATAACACCTTGCTGTTGATTGATGGTAGTTGACCACCAATCAGGGATTGCCTAGTATGGAATGCTTAGCTCAAAAGAACCAATCTGTTTAAAAAGTGTGATTTCTGAAAGTATACCCATGTTTCTATACAATAAATTGACATTTGCTTGCATTAAGCTGCATCCTGTCTCTCCATCGCAGCAAATTGGTGACCCTGATGTGATATGTTTAGGGATCTGACGTGATGGGTTTATGAACCACCAGGTTGAGCGGCAGGCTGAAAATCCCACAGAATGTTGAATGAGCTGCTGAAAGGAAGCAGGAATTGAAAAAAAAAGTCCCTCTGGAATTAAGAGGTGAGCTGTGGGAAACTTGGGAGTCAGGTGTCTTCCCCTATGAGAGAAGTATATGGACTCATGAAGGATCTTCTAGTCAGATCCGGGAGTCCGTGCCTCAGTCTCCTCAAATGGTGACCCCTATGGTGGTGTTCCAAAGCCTTGGAAGAATAATGATGGAAAAAAGACAGCTCGTGGAAGAGGGATGTATTCCGGAGGAGACGTCTTGGCTGAATGATCATCTTGCTGGCTGGACCAGGCGGACAACCTGCATCGAGACAGGTGAGCAGCCAAGAAACTTTAGAGACTTCGAAGCTGTAAATTCCACCAACAGCGCAACTCTTCTCAAGACACTGTCAACAATGGCGATTCTGTCCACACCTCCTCTGCCCCCAAAGCTTCTGTCACTGGTTGCAGCAACCCTCACAACACAGGACCAAGCACAGGAACAGGACAACACGGACAAACCTTTTGATCCAGGTCCTATAGATCTGGGAAAATAGCTAGACCTTTCCCCCCCCCCCCCATCTCTCCCAATGCATTGATTGTATTTTTGGGGAGGGTGAGAGGGGGTCTGAGGGATTGGTGGCAGGAATGCAAGTGGGAAACGCTTAAATGAGGGGTTTTGGGAGTCGCTATGATAAACATGGTTATCTAGTGTTTAGTAGGTGTCTGCATATGAATGATTTTTGCCCTGGGCCTGGTGGAGCATACAACTGTGGTTTGTGTCCGGGCTCAGAGATGTAAATAGGAGCTTCTCTGTTATGGTAAAGTGTCTCTGGTTGCATAAAAAAAGAGGGAATGAAGGGAATGACCCCAGAGGTATGTTCAGGGAAAGCATTAAAGAGTTAAATCACCTTGTTTGTTAGGCAGTTAAGAACCTGTGTCAAAATTGCCACTGCTTTTTGTTGCTGGTTCAAGGACATGGCTGTGAGGATTGTGATGGTATATGCTGTGTGGATTTTAGGCACCCCATTGCAGCAACATGTTATCAAAATCTGAGAAAATGTCAGCCTTTTTGGCATCCATTCACTCAATTGGCAGTATTGTTTGTTTGCTGTTACCTTGGTTGCTGTCATGTTTGCAAGGGCCCTGAAGAACATGGCAAACCTGGTACTAGCTGTTCAAAAAACAAAAAGAGGGAAATTGTAAAATTGTACGGAACAGAGACAGTGGGTTATTTTGACATTGTAATATGTCTTAGTTGCTTTTTATATTTGTTCTATTACTTATACCTTGTTTTTACTTGTTTGGTTTCAAAGGTTCTTTTTCTACAACAGGAAGGTGGAGATGCAGGAGCGGGCTGGAAACTAGGACCATGCGTGGCAATCAGTTAGCTGAGGGGAATGTGCTTGAGCTTGTCTAGACAGCAATTGAAAGAGCATAGGGGAGTGGGGGATGGATGGCCCCAAGGATGGCGCCAAGGAAAGATAACACCTTGCTGTTGATTGATGGTAGTTAACCACTAATCAGGGATTGCCTAGTATGCAATGCTTATCTCAAAAGAACCAATCTGTTCAAAAAGCGCGATTTCTGAAAGTATATATACCCGTGCTTCTGTACAATAAATTGACATTTGCTTGCATCAAGCTGCATCCCGTCTCTCCATCGCAGCACAAGCATTTGCAAAGCTGCGAACAATGGCACGTTGGGCTGAGAGCAGGAGCATCCTTCTCTCTCTCTAGAGCTTCATGTTGATTGCCCTTCCCACAAGTGCCATGGTCAGTGGGTGCCAAGAACAGCAATCCAACTCACAGACAGCAAGGACACGACGCCTGCCAGAGCGCGTTGCTGTGGCTGACATGGCCAGTGAGGAGTGTGCTGCACCTGCATTTCACTGTGCTTTGTGCAGGAAGGTTGACGTTGCTGGGCTGTGCTTGGCTTATTTGGCTTGCCCAGCACTGCTTGGCTGCCGCGGCCATCAACAGATTGGCTCTTCAACACCCAAGCACGCGCATGCTGCTGTAGTCATTGTGTTCTTTGTTGTGTGTCTGTTTATTGGGAAGGAGCCGGTGGCACAGGGCTGCAGAGAGCAGGGCGGCAGGGAACTCCCCAAAGAGGCTGCGAGGCCACGCTGGGTGTTGCCCTGTGAGCTGTTAGCAGGCAGAGCTGGGAGCCAGGCGCTGCTGCCTGCCACGGGGCCTGCCCGCCCTGATCGTGCAAGCAGGGCATTGCGTGGGGCTCTGTCAGGGGTGTGCGATCCCAGCTTCCGCCTCCAGTCCTGCTTGGAACCCCTCCTGTTGCCCCCCATCCCTCCCCCACCGCCACCACGCCCAGCACCTGGAACCAGGCACTCTGTGACATCAGCCCCGCGTCCAAGGGAACCCCAGGAACGGGAATCCTGCGGGCACTCTGTCGGTGGCCGTACTGGTGGCAACAAGCCTTCGTTCTTGCAGCTGCCACATGTGCTGGTAGTGATGGATGTTCTCCTCCTCCTCGTTGTCCTGCTGGCCATGTGCTGTCCTGTGCACGGCACATGGGATAGCTGTGGGTAAGTGGCCCGAGGCTCTGGGAGGGACATTGGGCAACCCTTGTGAGCTTCTCTGGAGGGGTCCTGCTTGTCCCCCATGGCCTCCCCAGAGGTTCTTGAAGGCCGTCTGGGAGGCTCAGCTCCCTGACAGCACGCAGGCTGCCGGCACAGCTCATCTACGGGTGAAGCAGAAAGCGGGGAAAGGGGAGTGGGCGCATGCCCCACGGGTTTCCTTGGCCCTTCTGGCCATGACTTGAGGGGAGGGAAGACAGCTGGCCTTCAGCCGGAATGGCACAAGCTTCCATGGAGCTAACCAGAATGGAGTTTCTGGTTACAGAGGCACCTGCGGCCTTCAGCCTGCGGCTTTGAACAACAGTATGTCACACGTCGTGGGTGTCAAAAATGCCCAGCCAGGGGCCTGGCCCTGGATCGTCAGCATCCAGGCTCCCTTGGAAGGAGGCATGGCACACATCTGCGGGGGCTCCCTCATCAGCCCACAGTGGGTCCTCACATCAGCCCAGTGCTTCATCGAGGCCAGGTAAGGAGGACCAGGGATCGGGGCTAGCCCCACACACTAGCAAGTGCCCTGAGCACAGCAGCACGTGATGCTCCCGTCCTGTTGCCTTGCAGTATGCCCAGTGCCTGGGCACTCCGCAGCCACCTGAGAGGCTGCTCAGGAGAAGGCTGGGCTCATGCCACTGCTTCCCAGCAGTCCCCAGTTCGAAATTCCTTGAGCGCAAGGAGCACGTGGTCCGTTTCAACCTCCCTAGTGCTTCTCTCCTCTCTGCCTTGCCAAGCAGAAGGCAGGGCAACTGCTGTGCTGCTGCAGCATGTGTCTCTGCTCTCTCTGAGCCCTCTCTCCATCTGCCTTCCAGGAACATCACCATGTGGCAGGTGGTGGTAGGTGCCACCCAGCTGACCCAGCTGGGACCTGAGGCCCAGGTGCGCAACATCAAGCTACTGCTGGTTCACCAGCACTACAGTAATGTCACGCAAAGAAACGACATTGCCTTGCTGGAACTGGAGCAGCCTGTCCAGTGCAACAGCTACGTACAGCTTGCCTGCGTGCCCGATGCCTCGCTGAGAGTCTCGGAGCTGACAGAGTGCTACGTCAGTGGCTGGGGTGCCAGGATTGCAAGAGGTGAGCTCCCAAAATGTAGTCACGTTGCGAGTGCAAGCTTGGCCAGCTTGGGGAGGCAGGTTGCTCTTCCTGACAGCAGAGGCGAAAGCCAGAATCAGGCTGTGGGGACGTATGCCTCTTAGAGAGGGGGGCGTGAGCCACTGACCCAGAGCAAGGCAGAAAGGAAGGAGCGGTCCAGCGCCTCCCCACATGCAAAGCCAAGCCCCGGGATAGGGCTTCAGTCACGCAGGGAAGGAGAACTGGCAATGAGCTGCTGGGTGTTCATTCCTTTCTGTGCTCTTCACAGCTGGAGGATCGGCGTATGTGCTGCAGGAGGCCCAGGTCCACCTCATTGATGCCGGGGTCTGTAACAGCAGCGGCTGGTACAGAGGGGCCATCCACACCCACAACATCTGTGCTGGCTATCCGCAGGGTGGCATCGACACCTGCCAGGTAGGAGCGTGCTACAAGCCAAGCCCCGGCAGCACGGGCAGCCCCGCCACAACCGCCCAAACCTGCACCGTCACGGGCTTTTCCTGGCCACTCACACTCCCATTGCTGTGTCCCCACTGCTGAGGGCCTTACCCCCCTTCCCCTTTTGCACGCCTTTGCCCAGGGCCTGCCTGCCTTGTCCCAGAGGCCTGGCACTATGTCCACAAAGCCCACCCAGTGCCCTTGGCAGCCCAGAGCTTCACCATCCCAAACGTGCAACATCCTTCTGCAGCACCTGCAGGACAACTGTGCCGCAGGGAGAGCGAGCCCTGCCTTACAGGCCCACCGCCCCCTCCCAGGAAAGCTTCTCCAGAGCTTGGCTGGCCACTAAATACAGCTCTGGAAGTGCCATGAGAGGGAAGGAGCCAGCCACTGGGCTGACGGTGGCCACCCAACAACCCCTTCATCCTCTCTCCTCTGCTGCAGGGGGACAGCGGTGGGCCTCTTGTGTGCCAAGACAAGAGCGCTGACTACTTCTGGCTTGTTGGCCTGACCAGCTGGGGGATGGGCTGTGCGAGAGCAAAGAAGCCCGGAGTCTACACCTCCACCCAGCACTTCTACAACTGGATCCTGGAACAGATGGGCCTGCACACAGCAGTAGCGACTACGGCAAGGCCGCAGCCAGCCTTCACCTCCACCCCCGTTCACAGGCCAACACCAACAGAAGCAGGAAGGTTTATACCCTGCCCTCTTCCAGTGCAGAAGCTGTGGGATTTCCTTTCTTGGCTGCAGAAGTTGGTGCAGTTCCTAATAGGAGAAAAGGTTTGATCAGCAGGACGGAGAGGATCCAGGGCTGGCTGCAGTGCACCACCACCATTTCCCGCTGGGGCAATGCCTGCTGATGCAAAGGCAGCCTCAGTGTCAAAGGCCTGCTCTGTCCTGCCCGCGCTCCTCTCAACGGAAGAGCTCAGCTGGCTGAGTCCCTGCAATAAAGTGTTTCAGTTCTGTGGCTAACCAGGCGCCAGTCCTCTTCAGTCTCGTGTGCAAGGCCAGGACTTCCACGCCTGGCACCTGCCAGAGGAAGCAGGCTGCAGGCAGACAAGTCGGGCACAAAGGGTCACAGCAAAGGGCTGAAGCTCTGCCTGCTCAGCAAGAAGGATGAGGGTGCAGTGGAACAAGGGAAGGCAGGTCATTGCGGGGCTCAGGGCCTTGGGGATGGCAGCTGGAAGCACAGACTGCCTTAGGCCCGCTCCTGGTGGGATCCCTGTGTGCATCTGTATGAGGCGCAAGCGAACTTGAACGTGGACTCTCAGGGCCCAGGAAACACAGATCTAGAAAGACCCAAGGCTTGCACCAGGCACTGGTGAGGGAGCCTTGGCTTTGAGCCCCACATATGACATGGACTTAATTTCTAGACTGTTATCTGAGGCATCTACGAACATACTGTGCTTATGAATCCAGGGAGTGAGGCTGTGTTTCTGTTTCAGTAGCCTCATCCTCTGGTCTCATGGTTTAAAGCCGGCCAGCAACCAAGCACCACGCAGCCACCTGCTCACTCCCCCTCATCCGGAGGGCTGGGGAGGAGAATCAGAAAGGAATGTAAAACTTGAGGGTTGAGATAAGAGCAATTTCATAATTTAAACAGAATAAAGAGGTAAGAACATCAGTAATAACAATGATAATAGTAACAATTAGGATGGAAAGGTGGGGGAAAAGGGTAAAATCCAAAGGAAAAGGGAAAAGGAGAAAAAACCCCCAAGTGATGCACAGTACAACTGCTCACCACCTGCTGACTGATGCGCAGCCAGTCTCCGAGCAACGATCCCTCCCCAGCTAACCCTCCTACTTTCTATACCAAGCATGACGTCCCATGGTATGGAATACCTCTTTGGCTGGTTCAGGGCAGCTGACCTGGCTGTGTCCCTTCCCAGTCTCTTGTGCTCCCCCAGCACTCTGGCTGGCAAGGCCCAAGAATCCAAAAAGTCCTTGACTTTAGTATAAACATTACCCAGCAACAACTAAGAACATCAGTGTGGCTATCAACATTGTTCTCACATCACAGGCAAAACACAGCACTGTACTAGCCACTAAGAAGAAAATTAACTCTATCCCAGCTGAAACCAGGACATGTGGAAACCCAGGAAAGGCCTGGACTGCATTCACATGGGTGTAAGCAGTGGCTACATCTGCAGGGATACTTGTCAAGGTATTGCTTTGTCTGTGTCAATCTGTTTTGCCCTTCACATTCATTGTGGCACTCTCTCTGTGTGTATGTGCGTGTCTGGCTCTTTGGAATGCAGCTGCACGCACATGGGAAGATCCATTTAGGCTGGCATAGGAGCAGCCCCCCAGGTGCCCACCTCATTCAGATCAACCAGACCTGAAAGGAGAAATCCCACAGTGTTCAGAAGCCTGCTGGCTCTGGCTGCTCCGTAATGGAGTGGGCAAGGAAACCCAAAGCAACTCTGCAGCAGAGATCACCGGGTGGGCAGGGAGGCAGCACTTGCTCTGTCATATAAACTCCCAAATTAGGGGCCTCTGAGTGAGTGCTAAACTCTCATTTTGTGTTGAACTGCATGTTTAAAACTTGTGTGCACAAAGGTGAGGTCAAGCTGACCCCCTGTAAAGTTGTCAAAATTGATGACTGAAGAGATTCCTAATTAAGGGATTCAGCCTTGGGAAGGACGGGAGAGAACGAAGAGATGGTGAAAAGAGTGGCTCACGTCACTAGTGACATCGCAATGGCACCACGAAGCCCCGCTGGCTGTGGGCATACTCCCTGGATACCGACCGGCACCAGCCCCCAGCGGGAGGGTGACCATCTCACTGCAGCACTGGCCCCGCATCACCACCACCATGTGCCAGCGGGTCTGCTGGGCACTGCCCCCATGCAGGAGACAGAACAGGAGCCCCCGGACCAGCTGCCAGTGCTGATGATGCAGTGGCACAGGGGCAGAGGTGCTGCTGGTTTTGGCAGTGGCGTTGGTAATGGCACTGGTGCCGGCTGGCCCCACGGCCGAGGGCTGGGAGCAGTGATGGCTGCAACCGCTCAGCGCTGGTGAGGTGGAGATGTGCTGACATGTAGAGATGGGCTGAAGCGGTTGCCATCCTTTGGCCCAAAGGCACTTGCATGCTTCCACTCATTTGCCTGCCTGTGTGTGTGTGTGTTCTACCCGTTCTTTAAAAAATTGGCCAGAAAGAAAGGAAAGCATTTATGCACGCTCGACACAAAGTAAAGTTTGGCCTTGTGGCCCCTCTTGAGGCCAACCAACCGGCAGACATCCCCTAAGGATTCTCACAGGAGTCAAAGGCTTCACCATCCCCTCTCTGGAGGAAGAGGAAGTGCATGTTGCTGAAGCGACCACAGAGCATCTGCTCTGCTGTTCAGTGGATGAGCAGGTCAGCGGCAGCATGAGAAATGTTTCGAACCTGTTGACTGAACCAGTCCTTGTTTGGTGTGCCCTTCCACCTATGTATAATGTTAATCCAAAAGAAGTTGATATTCTTTTCACTTTGAATGCCAATAATTGTCTTTCTGTAGATACTAATGTAGTAGGAGGCTATGATGGGAACGTATTGCAGCGGTTCTTCTCTTATCCAGATTAACAGCAGGGAAAGCATTAAAGAGTTAAACCACCTTGTTTGGTAGGCAGTTCAGAATGTGAGTCAAAATTGCCACTGCTTTTTGTTGTTGGTTCAAGGACATGGCTGTGAGGATTTTGATGGTATGTGCTGGGTGGATTTTAGGCGCCCCATTGCAGCAACATGTTACCAAATCTGACAAAATGTCAGCCTTTTTGGCATCCATTCACTCAATTGGCAGTATTGCTTGTTTGCTGTTACCTTGGTTGCTGTCATGTTGTCAAGGGCCCTGCAGAACATGGCAAACCTGGTACTAGCTGTTCAAAAACAAAAAGGGGAAATTGTAAAATTGTACGGAACAAAGACAGTGGGTTATTTTGACATTGATAATATGTCTTAGTTGGTTTTTTATTTGTTCTATTACTTGTGCCTTGTTTTTGTTCGGTTTCAGGGGTTCTTTTGTGCAACAGGAAGGGGGCGATGCAGGAGCGGGCTGGAAACTAGGACCATGAGTGGCAATCAGTTAGCGGAGGGGAATGTGCTGGAGCTTGTCTAGACAACAATTAACATGATGAGGCATGTTTGCAGAGCACAGGGGAGTGGGAGACGGATGGCGCCAAGGAAGGCGCCAAGGAGCGGTAACACCTTGTGGTTAATTGCTGGTAGTTAACCACCAATCAGGGATTGCCTAGTATGCAAGGCTTAGCTTCAAGAACCAATCTGTTTAAAACACGCAGTTTCTGAAAGTGTATAAAAACACGTGCTTCTGTACAATAAATTGACATTTGCTTGCATCAAGCTGCGCCCCGTCTCTTCATTCGCCGCACAGGATAGGGGGCTGGAGTGGCCGTAGAGCACCCGGTGGGTGAGGCTGCTGCGGAGCTGAATTTTGGCGACTTATCTCACAGGAGGCACCTGATGCCCCAGCAAACCTGAGGTCAGGCTGAGACCAGGCACAGCTCATCACGTGGCTTCTGCACCACTGAGGCAGAAAAATGGGCTCGATGGGGCAGCGCCGGGCAAGGCTGTAGGACCCCACAGGCCTGGGGCAAGAACAGCTGACCCTCCCCAGCACATCTCTGCTCCCCTGCCCTGCCCAGGCACCCCCAGACCCTCTGCCCACACCCGGAGAAGAGCCCTCCCTTGCTGTGGTATGACATCCCCAGGGGCCGGGGATGGGTCCCCGTGTCCCCTACCTGTGGCCGTGATGCTGACGTTGCTACTGCTTGATGATGGCACCCGGGTGCCCAGTGAGGCAGGGGTCAGCGGCGGCAGCAATGGGATGGCCGTAATTCTCCTGGAGAAGGCAGGAGCCACGGGTGGGTGACAGGGGGCAAACAACCAACCCTGGCTCAAAGCAGCGCCCCAAAGCCCACAGGCTTGTAGCCAAAGGCATCCCCTGCCTGCTGCTGCCACGAAAGGGTCCCCACCCCCCCACAGGCACGTAGGGCTGCAGAGGGACCTTGGCAGGGTTGGTCCCCCCAGGCAGACACCCTCACACCTGTGGCTGCCCAGGGCGCGCAGGGGTGCGAGGGGAAGGGCGCAGGCTCCCATGCCTGCCATCCAAACCAGCCCTCACACCGCTTTCATCCCTTCGTCAGCGCTAATTACCCCCCTGCGCCTTGCCAGGAGAGCAGGTCACAACCCAGCTCCCCAGCACTGCATGTCACACCCCTGCTTGGGGAGATGAGCCGTCCCCCCCCAGCCTTGCTCCAGAAAGCCTCTGCACCCACTCCCACTTCTGGTTTGGGAGGGCTCTGTCCTGCACGTGCCCCCTCCTCCTGCCTCCTTTCATGTCAGGAACCTGCTACCGGTGGGAGGAAAAGGCACTGATTCCTGATCAGCATCCCCACACTTTGCTGGCTAAAGTGCTCCGATGCCAGGGTACCTCGCGAGCACCAGCTGGGATAGCTGGAAGGAACAGGGCGAGATGCCCAAAGCCATCCCCATCCCCACTGCACTCACCCAGCCGCATCATGGGCCTCTGTCGGCAGCACCTTCTCCTTGAGCTGCTCCAGCGTGTCCTTCCAGTGTGCCGTATTATCCTCTGTAATGTGTACCCTCGAGAACTTGGTGTGTGGGTTAGGAGGAAAAATCCACCGTGCATCCAGCATGGCAATAAACCACTGTCAGCTTCCTAAACTGTCCTTTGGCTCAGAGAGCTTTCTTGGTTATGATTTTCGGTAACAGAACATGGTGACCAAACGGGACCCGCTTTCCGGAATCTCGACAGACCAGAGAAATCGTGAGCACCGCAAGCACGCACCGGAGTAGTTTTGCCAGGGTTCTGAGATTCCCTGGCCAGGTGAATCTCCGTGACAGCTCTCTGGGATAACAGCGACATGGTCATAAACACTGAGGTTGCTTACAAAGAAGTCGTATCGCATTGCAGGTTGAAGTCCCCCTGGTGGGTCAGAGTCCCCCCGGGATATTTGAAGTGCACAATTGTCCAATCCATATGCTGTTACGCGGATGCCCAGAGCCCAGATTTTGCCTCACGCTCAGGTGAAACTTTGTTGGATTTTGTTTGCTGGATTTTGCCTCTGTCCAGTTTTGTTTGCAGGGTCTGGTTTAGGTATTGAGCGTTTATGATTTTGAAACTTTGTACACATGGGATCTGGTCATTCTGCTAGAGGGAGTTGGTTCTTCAGAGTTCTTTTGGGTTGTTTATTAAGATGCTGGAGCAAGTTTTGGGGTGACCCCCCCACTCAGACAAAATGGGCCGAATATTGTCATCACTGGTGGCCCTTGTATACCTTAGGTGATCAAGAGAAATGGCCTAGGAAAGGGAAGCATAATCTCCAATACAGCATGGCAGTTCATGTTCTTTTGGTACATGCAAAGGACAATGGGAAGAAGTCCCATAAGTGGGTTTGGTTTTTTGGCCTTGAGAAACAATCATGGAACAAGAAGTAAATAGACACTCATGATACTTGATGGTAATGTATTGATAATGATGGAGGGGAAGTTAATTATTAATTGCCTTGGTGTTGTTCTGCTTGTAGTGTTGGGAAAAGGTGTTTGAAAGGGGAGAATGAAGAAGAGGATGTGCAATTTCTGGTTTCAGGGCAGTGTTGCTGGTAATAGGGAGAGATTTTGCTGAAGGTAAAAGAATGGTGTTGGGGAAAGCTCAGGAAGAGGATGCGAGGATAAATGGCTTTCGCTGCTTTGTTTGTGGGGCAGTCAGAGCTGCCTCCCTGCCCACCCGGTGATCTCTGCTGCAGAGTTGCTTTGGGTTTCCTTGCCCACTCCGTTACGGAGCAGCCAGAGGCAGCAGGCTTCTGAACACTGTGGGATTTCTCCTTTCAGGTCTGGTTGATCTGAATGAGGTGGGCACCTGGGGGGCTGCTCCTATGCCAGCCTAAATGGATCTTCCCACGTGCGTGCAGCTGCATTCCAAAGAGCCAGACACGCACATACACACAGAGAGAGTGCCACAATGAATGTGAAGGGCAAAACAGATTGACACAGACAAAGCAATACCTTGACAAGTATCCCTGCAGATGTAGCCACTGCTTACACCCATGTGAATGCAGTCCAGGCCTTTCCTGGGTTTCCACATGTCCTGGTTTCAGCTGGGATAGAGTTAATTTTCTTCTTAGTGGCTAGTACAGTGCTGTGTTTTGCCTGTGATGTGAGAACAATGTTGATAGCCACACTGATGTTCTTAGTTGTTGCTGGGTAATGTTTATACTAAAGTCAAGGACTTTTTGGATTCTTGGGCCTTGCCAGCCAGAGTGCTGGGGGAGCACAAGAGACTGGGAAGGGACACAGCCAGGTCAGCTGCCCTGAACCAGCCAAAGAGGTATTCCATACCATGGGACGTCATGCTTGGTGTAGAAAGTAGGAGGGTTAGCTGGGGAGGGATCGTTGCTCGGAGACTGGCTGCGCATCAGTCAGCAGGTGGTGAGCAGTTGTACTGTGCATCACTTGGGGTTTTTTTCTCCTTTTCCCTTTTCTTTTGGATTTTACCCCTTTCCTCCACCTTTCCATTTTAATTATTACTATTATCATTGTTATTACTGATGTTCTTACCTCTTTATTCTGTTTAAATTATGAAATTGTTCTTATCTCAACCCTCAAGTTTTACATTCCTTTCTGATTCTCCTCCCCCGCCCTCCGGATGAGGGGGAGTGAGCAGGCGGCTGCGTGGTGCTTGGTTGCCGGCCGGCATTAAACCATGAGACCAGAGGATGAGGCTACTGAAACAGAAACACAGCCTCACTCCCTGGATTCATAAGCACAGCGTGTTCGTAGATGCCTCAGATAACAGTCTAGAAATTAAGTCCATGTCATATGTGGGGCTCAAGGCCAAGGCTCCCTCACCAGTGCCTGGTGCAAGCCTTGGGTCTTTCTAGATCTGTGTTTCCTGGGCCCTGAGAGTCCGCGTTCAAGTTCGCTTGCGCCTCATACAGACGCACACAGGGATCCCACCAGGAGCGGGCCTAAGGCAGTCTGTGCTTCCAGCTGCCATCCCCAAGGCCCTGAGCCCCGCAATGACCTGCCTTCCCTTGTTCCACTGCACCCTCATCCTTCTTGCTGAGCAGGCAGAGCTTCAGCCCTTTGCTGTGACCCTTTGTGCCCGACTTGTCTGCCTGCAGCCTGCTTCCTCCGGCAGGTGCCGGGCGTGGAAGTCCTGGCCTTGCACACGAGACTGAAGAGGACTGGCGCCTGGTTAGCCACAGAACTGAAACACTTTATTGCAGGGACTCAGCCAGCTGAGCTCTTCCGTTGAGAGGAGCGCGGGCAGGACAGAGCAGGCCTTTGACACTGAGGCTGCCTTTGCATCAGCAGGCATTGCCCCAGCGGGAAATGGTGGTGGTGCGCTGCAGCCAGCCCTGGATCCTCTCCGTCCTGCTGATCAAACCTATTTCCTGCTTAGGTACTGCAGGAGTTCATGCAGCCAAGTAAGGAAATCCCACAGCTTCTGCACTGGAAGTGGGCAGGGTGTAAACCTTCCTGCTTCTGTTGGTGTTGGCCTGTGAACGGGGGTGGAGGTGAAGGCTGGCTGCGGCCTTGCAGTAGTCGCTACTGCTGCGTGCAGGCCCATCTGTTCCAGGATCCAGTTGTAGAAGTGCTGGGTGGAGGTGTAGACTCCAGACTTCTTTGCTCTCGCACAGCCCATGCCCCAGCTGGTCACACCAACAAGCCAGACATAGTCCGCGCTCTTCTCTTGGCACACAAGAGGCCCACCGCTGTCCCCCTGCAGCAGAGGAGAGAGGATGAAGGGGTTGTTGGGTGGCCACCGTCAGCCCAGTGGCTGGCTCCTTCCCTCTCATGGCACTTCCAGAGCTGTATTTAGTGGCCAGCCAAGCTCTGGAGAAGCTTTCCTGGGAGGGGGCGGTGGGCCTGTAAGGCAGGGCTCGCTCTTCCTGCGGCACGTTGGTGCTGCAGGTGTGTCAGGAGGCTGTGTCTGGCTTGGGATGGTGAAGCTCTGGGCTGCCAAGGGCACTGGGTAGGCATTGTGAACAAAGTGCCAGGCCTCTGGGACAAGGCAGGCAGGCCCTGGGAAAAGGCCCTACCCATGGGGAAATGGGTTTAGGCCCTCAGCAGTGGGGACACAGCAATGGGAGTGTGAGTGGCCAGGAAAAGCCCGTGACGGTGCAGGTTTGGGCGGTTGTGGCGGGGCTGCCCGTGCTGCCGGGGCTTGGCTTGTAGCACGCTCCTACCTGGCAGGTGTCAATGCCACCCTGCGGATAGCCAGCACAGATGTTGTGGGTGTGGATGGCCCCTCTGTACCAGCCGCTGCTGTTACAGACCCCGGCATCAATGAGGTGGACCTGGGCCTCCTGCAGCACATACGCCGATCCTCCAGCTGTGAAGAGCACAGAAAGGAATGAACACCCAGCAGCTCATTGCCAGTTCTCCTTCCCTGCGTGACTGAAGCCCTATCCCGGGGCTTGGCTTTGCATGTGGGGAGGCGCTGGACTGCTCCTTCCTTTCTGCCTTGCTCTGAGTCAGTGGCTCACGCCCCCCTCTCTAAGAGGCATACGTCCCCACAGCCTGATTCTGGCATTCGCCTCTGCCGTCAGGAAGAGCAACCTGCCTCCCCAAGCTGGCCAAGCTTGCACTCGCAACGTGACTACATTTTGGGAGCTCACCTCTTGCAGTCCTGGCACCCCAGCCACTGACGTAGCACTCTGTCAGCTCCGAGACTCTCAGCGAGGCATCGGGCACGCAGGCAAGCTGTACGTAGCTGTTGCACTGGACAGGCTGCTCCAGTTCCAGCAAGGCAATGTCATTCCTCTGTGTGATATTATTGAAGTGCTGGTGAACCAGCAGCTGCTTGATGTTGCGCACCTGGGCCTCAGGTCCCAGCTGGGTCAGCTGGGTGGCACCTACCACCACGTTCCACGTGGTGATGTTCCTGGAAGGCAGATGGAGAGAGGGCTCAGAGGGAGCAGAGCCACATGCTGCAGCAGCACAGCAGTTGCCCTGCCTTCTGCTTGGCAAGGAAGAGAGAAGAGCAGCACTAGGGAGGGTGCGACAGAGCACGTGCTTCTTGGGCTCAAGGAATGTCGAACTGGAGACTGCTGGGAAGCAGTGGCATGAGCCCAGCCTTCTCCTGAGCAGCCTCTCAGGTGGCTGCGGAGTGCCCAGGCACTGGGCGTACTGCAGGGCAACAGGACATGCTGCAGCACGTGCTGGTGTGCTCAGGGCACCTGCTAGAGTGTGGGGCTAGCCCTGATCCCTGGTCTTCCTTACCTGGCCTCGATGAAGCAGTGGGCTGCTGTGAGGACCCACTGTGGGCTGATGAGGGAGCCCCCGCAGATGTGTGCCATGCCTCCTTCCAAGGGAGCCTCGATGCTGACGATCCAGGGCCAGGCCCCTGGCTGGGCATTTCGGACACCCACGACGTGTGACATACTGTAGTTCAAAGCCGCAGGCCGAAGGCCGCAGGTGCCTCTGTAACCAGAAACCCCATTCTGGTTAGCTCCATGGAAGCTTGCGCCATTCCGGCTAAAGGCCAGCTGTCTTCCCTCCCCTCAAGGCATGGCCAGAGGGCCCGAGGAAACCCGTGGGGTGTGTGCCCGCTCCCCTTCCCCCGCTTTCTGCTTCAGACCATAGACGAGCTGTGCAGCTGGCAAGGAGCTGAGCCTCCCAGATGGCCTTCAAGAGCCACTGGGGTGGCCATGGGGGACAAGCAGGACCCCTCCAGAGAAGCTCACAAGGGTTGCCCAATCTCCCTCTCAAAGCCTCGGGCCACTTACCCACAGCTGTCCCATGTGCCGTGCACAGGACAGCACATGGCCAGCAGGACAACGAGGAGGAGAACATCCATCACTACCAGCAACATGTGGCAGCTGCAAGAACGAAGACTTGTCGCCACCACTACGGCCACCGACAGAGTGCCCGCAGGATTCCCGTTCCTGGGGTACCCTTGGACACGGGGCTGATGTCACAGAGTGCCTGGTTCCAGGTGCTGGGCGTGGTGGCGGTGGGGGAGGGATGGGGGGCAACAGGAGGGGTTCCAAGCAGGACTGGAGGCGGAAGCTGGGATTGCACACCCCTGACAGAGCCCCACGCAATGCCCTGCTTGCACGATCAGGGTGGGCAGGCCCCGTGGCAGGCAGCAGCGCCTGGCTCCCAGCTCTGCCTGCTAACAGCTCACAGGGCAACACCCAGCGTGGCCTCGCAGCCTCTTTGGGGAGTTCCCTGCCGCCCTGCTCTCTGCAGCCCTGTGCCACCGGCTCCTTCCCAATAAACAGACACACAACAAAGAACACAATGACTACAGCAGCATGCGCGTGCTTGGGTGTTGAAGAGCCAATCTGTTGATGGCCGTGGCAGCCAAGCAGTGCTGGGCAAGCCAAATAAGCCAAGCACAGCCCAGCAACGTCAACCTTCCTGCACAAAGCACGGTGAAATGCAGGTGCAGCACACTCCTCACTGGCTATGTCAGCCACAGCAACGCGCTCTGAGGTGGCCACCTCTCCACCTCCCAGAGGCAGGAAGGACTTGGAGGTGCTTGAGCATGCATGCCCTCAGCTGCTGCCCACCTAGGCATGCCCCCCCTGCGGGAGCTGCAGAAGGGCCTGCCTCTGAAGCTGCCAGGACCGTCCTCCTCTTGCTCTGTGCTTGGGCCCCGGCAAGCCATGGTGCTGCAGCTCCCAGCTCTGTTCCTACCCAGGACTGCAGGGCATGCCTCCAGCTGAACTGGGATCTCTGGAAACATGGGCATGCCCTTTGCTTCCTCTTGATCATGCAGTGAAAGGAGTTCTTATGGCTCTGCGGATGATGCTGGAGCATGCTCCCTCCCCAAACAAGTCCGGCTTTCTGTCCAGAGGCCTCAGGTGTTCCTCGTAGCACAGAGCGCAAAGTTCACTCCCCTGCACTCCTAGCAGGCTTGGTAATGTCCCCAACGCACAGTTTGCTACCCCAGCACTCCGATAGTCAGTGGTGTCACCGAGGTGAAGCCACCGCGGAGCCCTCAGGCTGAACATGGTCAGTTGTGGGCGGAAAGGGGTCTGGTGGCTCTGCGACAGGGATCCCATGTGGAGCAACCTGCGGTGACACAGTTGGAGGCAGACTGAAAAAACACTATGTCTGCGTGGCTGGGTTTGGACAAAATGGCCTTTCTTGTTTATACAATTTTTTTATGTATCTTAGACAGTACATGTGTCAGTCCCTGACAGGTTTTTGTGTTCTTCTTCTTGCTTGCTATTTGCTGTTGCTGTAGGTGCCCGTAGGCTGTGGTTCTAAATTCAAGTCCTTCACATCCTGTTGACATACCTGACAATTTGTGGCTGTCTTATGTAGGACAAGGCCTCAAGGACAAGAGTCCAAGTGCTGATAGCCTGATGAATAGAGTTAGAACTTGTAGGGCACAAGCCCTGGGAACAAAGGAACAAGCTAACTGCAGACCCCTGAGCCGTTACAGTTGAGGAGGCAACCAGACGGACAGAGAAACAAGTAGCCAGATAAGGGAACGCATAGTGCCGATAAGTAACTTTGTTAATCAAGAAAGCCGGGTAGAAAGAAGCCCCCTAATTTTGGAATAGAAATTGTTGCTAGGTCAAGGTAAACCAATAAGTTCCTATTGTTTTAACGGTGTGCCTTAAATATCAACCAATCAGTGTTTTTTACGCTTAAGATTTAACCAATCAGTGTGTAATATGTAGAAGGTAGAAACGTATATATGTGTAAGAAAATCACTAATAAAAGGACAACTTGCTTGCATCAAGCTGCGTCCCGTCTCTTCATTTGCCGCACCAAGCCTGCTAGGAGTGCAGGGGAGTTGCGCTCTGTGCTACGAGGAACACCTGAGGCCTCTGGACAGAAAGCCGGACTTGTTTGGGGAGGGAGCATGCTCCAGCATCATCCGCAGAGCCATAAGAACTCCTTTCACTGCATGATCAAGAGGAAGCAAAGGGCATGCCCATGTTTCCAGAGATCCCAGTTCAGCTGGAGGCATGCCCTGCAGTCCTGGGTAGGAACAGAGCTGGGAGCTGCAGCACCATGGCTTGCCGGGGCCCAAGCACAGAGCAAGAGGAGGACGGTCCTGGCAGCTTCAGAGGCAGGCCCTTCTGCAGCTCCCGCAGGGGGGGCATGCCTAGGTGGGCAGCAGCTGAGGGCATGCATGCTCAAGCACCTCCAAGTCCTTCCTGCCTCTGGGAGGTGGAGAGGTGGCCAGTGGTTGGCAGGCCTGGTCCTCTTGCAAGGTGGGGACGCTGGGGCTGAGCAGGCACGTCGGCTGACACCGCAGGCCATCCACATGCCTGAGAGGCTCTCTCTCCCCTCTTGCTTGTCACCTCGTCCAGCTTCAGGTTCACTAGTGAGCTGTGCACGCGCACAGGGCTCCCAGCAGCAGCTGGCCCGAGACACTGGGGCTTTCCAAGTGCTGGCTGCCTGTGGCCTGTCTTGCCGTCGGCCTTTGCTAGCAGCCAGGCCTGGGGACCCACCGTGTGGCAGGTGCAGAATGGGACCACACAGGAAGGGCTTTGGGGTGGCTCTCCAAAAGAAGCCAGTGGGTACTGTGGTGATTAGGCGCAGGGCTCAGGCAAGCAAGGCAGCCAGCACTTTGCTTCTGTGTGACCGGCTCCTTGATCCCCCCTTCTCTCCATTTGCCGTGCTTATACGTGCCCCTCATCTTCCCTGAGTCCTGCCTCTCTCAGCCCTGCTCTCCTCCCAGACACGGGGCCAAGCCCGGTTATTTCCCACCCCCCCCTTTGCTCCCAGGTTTGCCCCATCTGTCAACACACGTGGTCTTTGGGTGTTGTTAGCTAGGTCACCTTGGACTTGTGTGCCATTACTGACGGGCTTGCCTGGGAACTGCTGTCCCTGCCAGAGTCCTCTCCGCCAAATGACCCCAATCTCTTCCTTCAAGCGTCTGTGAAGTGTGGCCACCTCTGATGGCATTCCCCACTAGCCACCTGCCAAAACCGGTGCTGAAAGAGCAGGGTTTCCCCAGCAGACAAGTTGTCTTCTCCAAGGCTGCCTTCTGCCTGCTCTCAGCAGACACGTGGGAACCGGCTGCCGGTCCCTTTTCAAAACACAAAGCAGCCTTGAGCCCGCTTGCTTGGAGGCCAGTTCTGGGGCCTAGGAAGCCCTGCTGCACCTCAAGGGCCTTGAGAGCAGCTCTTCCACTTTCAGACAGAGCCTGCGTGGTCCTCCTCCTCGGGACCCGATTGCTCCCTCCGCTGTGCGCCTTATGCCTCGCCACAGAAGCCAGGATGGCAGCAGGGAGCTGCCGCACCTTTCACAAGCTTGGAGGCTGCCAACCTTCAAGCCATTGCCCTCGACCCTCCAGGGACCTAGCCCTGCTGTGCAAATGCAATGCACGTGCCTGGCTCCTGCTTCTCTCCTGCACTCCAGCAGGAGAGTGAGCAAGGCTCCTTCAGTAAGCGGCAGAAGACAGACTGACGAGGTGAGACTGATGCAAGCTCTTGCAAAGCTGTGAACAATGGCACGTTGGGCTGCGAGCAGGAGCATCCTTCTCTCTCTAGAGCTTCACGTTGATTGCCCTTGCCACAAGTGCCATGGTCAGTGGGTGCCCAGAACAGCAATCCAACCCACAGACAGCAAGGATATGACACCTGCCAGAGCGCGTTGCTGTGGCTGACATAGCCAGTGAGGAGTGTGCTGCACCTGCATTTCACTGTGCTTTGTGCAGGAAGGTTGACGTTGCTGGGCTGTGCTTGGCTTATTTGGATTGCCGAGCACTGCTTGGCTGCCATGGCCATCAACAGATTGGCTCTTCAACACCCAAGCACGCACATGCTGCTGTAGTCATTGTGTTCTTTGTTGTGTGTCTGTTTATTGGGAAGGAGCCGGTGGCACAGGGCTGCAGAGAGCAGGGCGGCAGGGAACTCCCCAAAGAGGCTGCGAGGCCACGCTGGGTGTTGCCCTGTGAGCTGTTAGCAGGCAGAGCTGGGAGCCAGGCGCTGCTGCCTGCCACGGGGCCTGCCCACCCTGATCGTGCAAGCAGGGCATTGCGTGGGGCTCTGTCAGGGGTGTGCGATCCCAGCTTCCGCCTCCAGTCCTGCTTGGAACCCCTCCTGTTGCCCCCCATCCCTCCCCCACCGCCACCACGCCCAGCACCTGGAACCAGGCACTCTGTGACATCAGCCCCGTGTCCAAGGGAACCCCAGGCAACAGGAATCCTGCGGGCACTCTGTCGGTGGCCGTAGTGGTGGCGACAAGCCTTCGTTCTTGCAGCTGCCACATGTTGCTGGTAGTGATGGATGTTCTCCTCCTCCTCGTTGTCCTGCTGGCCATGTGCTGTCCTGTGCATGGCACATGGGATAGCTGTGGGTAAGTGGCCCGAGGCTCTGGGAGGGACATTGGGCAACCCTTGTGAGCTTCTCTGGAGGGGTCCTGCTTGTCCCCCATGGCCACCCCAGTGGCTCTTGAAGGCCATCTGGGAGGCTCAGCTCCTTGCCATCACCCAGGCTGCCGGCACAACTCGTCTACGGGCTGAAGCAGAAAGCAGGGAAAGGGGAGCGGGCACGCACCCCACGGGTTTCCTCGGCCCTTCTGGCCATGCCTTGAGGGGAGGGAAGACAGCTGGCCTTTAGCCGGAATGGCACAAGCTTCCATGGAGCTAACCAGAATGGAGTTTCTGGTTACAGAGGCACCTGCGGCCTTCGGCCTGCGGCTTTTCACTACGGCATGTCGCGCGTTGTGGGTGGCACAGATGCCCAGCCAGGGGCCTGGCCCTGGATCGTCAGCATCGAGGCTCCCTTGGAAGGAGGCACGGCGCACATCTGCGGGGGTTCCCTCATCAGCCCACAGTGGGTCCTCACATCAGCCCACTGCTTCATCGAGGCCAGGTAAGGAGGACCAGGGATCGGGGCTAGCCCCACACTCTAGCAGGTGCCCTGAGCACAGCAGCACGTGCTGCAGCATGTCCTGTTGCCCTGCAGTACGCCCAGTGCCTGGGCACTCCGCAGCCACCTGAGAGGCTGCTCAGGAGAAGGCTGGGCTCATGCCACTGCTTCCCAGCAGCCTCCAGCTCGACACTGCTTGAGCCCAAGGAGCACGTGGTCTGTCGCACCCTCCCAAGCACTGCTTTCCTCTCTGCCTTGCCAAGCAGAAGGCAGGGCGACTGCTGTGCTGCTGCAGCATGTGGCTCTGCTCCCTCTGAGCCCTCTCTCCATCTGCCTTCCAGGAACATCACCATGTGGCAGGTGGTGGTAGGTGCCACCCGGCTGACCCAGCTGGGACCTGAGGCCCAGGTGCGCAACATCAAGCAGCTGCTGGTTCACCAGCACTTCAGTAATATCACACGGAGGAACGACATTGCCTTGCTGGAACTGGAGCAGCCTGTCCAGTGCAACAGCTACGTACAGCTTGCCTGCGTGCCCGATGCCTCGCTGAGAGTCTCGGAGCTGACAGAGTGCTACGTCAGTGGCTGGGGTGCCAGGACTGCAAGAGGTGAGCTCCCAAAATGTAGTCACGTTGCGAGTGCAAGCTTGGCCAGCTTGGGGAGGCAGGTTGCTCTTCCTGACAGCAGGGGCGAAAGCCAGAATCAGGCTGTGGGGACGTATGCCTCTTAGAGAGGGGGGCGTGAGCCACTGACCCAGAGCAAGGCAGAAAGGAAGGAGCGGTCCAGCGCCTCCCCACATGCAAAGCCAAGCCCCGGGATAGGGCTTCAGTCACGCAGGGAAGGAGAACTGGCAATGAGCTGCTGGGTGTTCATTCCTTTCTGTGCTCTTCACAGCTGGAGGATCGGCGTATGTGCTGCAGGAGGCCCAGGTCCACCTCATTGATGCCGGGGTCTGTAACAGCAGCGGCTGGTACAGAGGGGCCATCCACACCCACAACATCTGTGCTGGCTATCCGCAGGGTGGCATCGACACCTGCCAGGTAGGAGCATGCTACAAGCCAAGCCCCGGCAGCACGGGCAGCCCCGCCACAACCGCCCAAACCTGCACCGTCACGGGCTTTTCCTGGCCACTCACACTCCCATTGCTGTGTCCCCACTGCTGAGGGCCTAAACCCATTTCCCCATGGGTAGGGCCTTTGCCCAGGGCCTGCCTGCCTTGTCCCAGAGGCCTGGCACTTTGTTCACAATGCCCACCCAGTGCCCTTGGCAGCCCAGAGCTTCACCATCCCAAGCCAGACACAGCCTCCTGACACACCTGCAGCACCAACGTGCCGCAGGAAGAGCGAGCCCTGCCTTACAGGCCCACCGCCCCCTCCCAGGAAAGCTTCTCCAGAGCTTGGCTGGCCACTAAATACAGCTCTGGAAGTGCCATGAGAGGGAAGGAGCCAGCCACTGGGCTGACGGTGGCCACCCAACAACCCCTTCATCCTCTCTCCTCTGCTGCAGGGGGACAGCGGTGGGCCTCTTGTGTGCCAAGACAAGAGCGCTGACTACTTCTGGCTTGTTGGCCTGACCAGCTGGGGGATGGGCTGTGCGAGAGCAAAGAAGCCCGGAGTCTACACCTCCACCCAGCACTTCTACAACTGGATCCTGGAACAGATGGGCCTGCACACAGTAGTAGCGACTACGGCAAGGCCGCAGCCAGCCTTCACCTCCACCCCCGTTCACAGGCCAACACCAACAGAAGCAGGAAGGTTTATACCCTGCCCACTTCCAGTGCAGAAGCTGTGGGATTTCCTTTCTTGGCTGCAGAAGTTGGTGCAGTTCCTAATAGGAGAAAAGGTTTGATCACCGGGACGGAGAGGATCCAGGGCTGGCTGCAGCGCACCACCACCATTTCCCGCTGGGGCAATGCCTGCTGATGCAAAGGCAGCCTCAGTGTCAAAGGCCTGCTCTGTCCTGCCCGCGCTCCTCTCAACAGAAGAGCTCAGCTGGCTGAGTCCCTGCAATAAAGTGTTTCAGTTCTGTGGCTAACCAGGCGCCAGTCCTCTTCAGTCTTGTGTGCAAGGCCAGGACTTCCACGCCCGGCACCTGCCGGAGGAAGCAGGCTGCAGGCAGACAAGTCGGGCACAAAGGGTCACAGCAAAGGGCTGAAGCTCTGCCTGCTCAGCAAGAAGGATGAGGGTGCAGTGGAACAAGGGAAGGCAGGTCATTGCGGGGCTCAGGGCCTTGGGGATGGCAGCTGGAAGCACAGACTGCCTTAGGCCCGCTCCTGGTGGGATCCCTGTGTGCGTCTGTATGAGGCGCAAGCGAACTTGAATGCGGACTCTCAGGGCCCAGGAAACACAGATCTAGAAAGACCCAAGGCTTGCACCAGGCACTGGTGAGGGAGCCTTGGCCTTGAGCCCCACATATGACATGGACTTAATTTCTAGACTGTTATCTGAGGCATCTACGAACACGCTGTGCTTATGAATCCAGGGAGTGAGGCTGTGTTTCTGTTTCAGTAGCCTCATCCTCTGGTCTCATGGTTTAATGCCGGCCGGCAACCAAGCACCACGCAGCCGCCTGCTCACTCCCCCTCATCCGGAGGGCTGGGGAGGAGAATCAGAAAGGAATGTAAAACTTGAGGGTTGAGATAAGAACAATTTCATAATTTAAACAGAATAAAGAGGTAAGAACATCAGTAATAACAATGATAATAGTAATAATTAAAATGGAAAGGTGGAGGAAAGGGGTAAAATCCAAAGGAAAAGGGAAAAGGGGAGAAAACCCCCAAGTGATGCACAGTACAACTGCTCACCACCTGCTGACTGATGCGCAGCCAGTCTCCGAGCAACGATCCCTCCCCAGCTAACCCTCCTACTTTCTATACCAAGCATGACGTCCCATGGTATGGAATACCTCTTTGGCTGGTTCAGGGCAGCTGACCTGGCTGTGTCCCTTCCCAGTCTCTTGTGCTCCCCCAGCACTCTGGCTGGCAAGGCCCAAGAATCCAAAAAGTCCTTGACTTTAGTATAAACATTACCCAGCAACAACTAAGAACATCAGTGTGGCTATCAACATTGTTCTCACATCACAGGCAAAACACAGCACTGTACTAGCCACTAAGAAGAAAATTAACTCTATCCCAGCTGAAACCAGGACATGTGGAAACCCAGGAAAGGCCTGGACTGCATTCACATGGGTGTAAGCAGTGGCTACATCTGCAGGGATACTTGTCAAGGTATTGCTTTGTCTGTGTCAATCTGTTTTGCCCTTCACATTCATTGTGGCACTCTCTCTGTGTGTATGTGCGTGTCTGGCTCTTTGGAATGCAGCTGCACGCACGTGGGAAGATCCATTTAGGCTGGCATAGGAGCAGCCCCCCAGGTGCCCACCTCATTCAGATCAACCAGACCTGAAAGGAGAAATCCCACAGTGTTCAGAAGCCTGCTGCCTCTGGCTGCTCCGTAACGGAGTGGGCAAGGAAACCCAAAGCAACTCTGCAGCAGAGATCACCGGGTGGGCAGGGAGGCAGCTCTGACTGCCCCACAAACAAAGCAGCGAAAGCCATTTATCCTCGCATCCTCTTCCTGAGCTTTCCCCAACACCATTCTTTTACCTTCAGCAAAATCTCTCCCTATTACCAGCAACACTACCCTGAAACCAGAAATTGCACATCCTCTTCTTCATTCTCCCCTTTCAAACACCTTTTCCCAACACTACAAGCAGAACAACACCAAGGCAATTAATAATTAACTTCCCCTCCATCATTATCAATACATTACCATCAAGTATCATGAGTGTCTATTTACTTCTTGTTCCATGATTGTTTCTCAAGGCCAAAAAACCAAACCCACTTATGGGACTTCTTCCCATTGTCCTTTGCATGTACCAAAAGAACATGAACTGCCATGCTGTATTGGAGATTATGCTTCCCTTTCCTAGGCCATTTCTCTTGATCACCTAAGGTATACAAGGGCCACCAGTGATGACAATATTCGGCCCATTTTGTCTGAGTGGGGGGGTCACCCCAAAACTTGCTCCAGCATCTTAATAAACAACCCAAAAGAACTCTGAAGAACCAACTCCCTCTAGCAGAATGACCAGATCCCATGTGTACAAAGTTTCAAAATCATAAACGCTCAATACCTAAACCAGACCCTGCATACAAAACTGGACAGAGGCAAAATCCAGCACCCTGGCAAAACTACTCCGGTGCGTGCTTGCGGTGCTCACGATTTCTCTGGTCTGTCGAGATTCCGGAAAGCGGGTCCCGTTTGGTCACCATGTTCTGTTACTGAAAATCATAACCAAGAAAGCTCTCTGAGCCAAAGGACAGTTTAGGAAGCTGACAGTGGTTTATTGCCATGCTGGATGCACGGTGGATTTTTCCTCCTAACCCACACACCAAGTTCTCGAGGGTACACATTACAGAGGATAATACGGCACACTGGAAGGACACGCTGGAGCAGCTCAAGGAGAAGGTGCTGCCGACAGAGGCCCATGATGCGGCTGGGTGAGTGCAGTGGGGATGGGGATGGCTTTGGGCATCTCGCCCTGTTCCTTCCAGCTATCCCAGCTGGTGCTCGCGAGGTACCCTGGCATCGGAGCACTTTAGCCAGCGAAGAGTGGGGATGCTGATCAGGAATCAGTGCCTTTTCCTCCCACCGGTAGCAGGTTCCTGACATGAAAGGAGGCAGGAGGAGGGGGCACGTGCAGGACAGAGCCCTCCCAAACCAGAAGTGGGAGTGGGTGCAGAGGCTTTCTGGAGCAAGGCTGGGGGGTGACGGCTCATCTCCCCAAGCAGGGGTGTGACATTCAGTGCTGGGGAGCTGGGTTGTGACCTGCTCTCCTGGCAAGGCGCAGGGGGGTAATTAGCGCTGACGAAGGGATGAAAGCGGTGTGAGGGCTGGTTTGGATGGCAGGCATGGGAGCCTGCGCCCTTCCCCTCGCACCCCTGCGCGCCCTGGGCAGCCACAGGTGTGAGGGTGTCTGCCTGGGGGGACCAACCCTGCCAAGGTCCCTCTGCAGCCCTACGTGCCTGTGGGGGGGGTGGGGACCCTTTCGTGGCAGCAGCAGGCAGGGGATGCCTTTGGCTACAAGCCTGTGGGCTTTGGGGCGCTGCTTTGAGCCAGAGTTGGTTGTTTGCCCCCTGTCACCCACCCGTGGCTCCTGCCTTCTCCAGGAGAATTACGGCCATCCCATTGCTGCCGCCGCTGACCCCTGCCTCACTGGGCACCCGGGTGCCATCATCAAGCAGTAGCAAACTCAGCATCACAGCCACAGGTAGGGGACACGGGGACCCATCCCCGGCCCCTGGGGATGTCATACCACGGCAAGGGAGGGCTCTTCCCAGGTGTGGGCAGAGGGTCTGGGGGTGCCTGGGCAGGGCAGGGGAGCAGAGATGTGCTGGGGAGGGTCAGCTGTTCTTGCCCCAGGCCTGTGGGGTCCTACAGCCTTGCCCGGCGCTGCCCCATCGAGCCCATTTTTCTGCCTCAGTGGTGCGGAAGCCACGTGATGAGCTGTGCCTGGTCTCAGCCTGACCTCAGGTTTGCTGGGGCATCAGGTGCCTCCTGTGAGATAAGTCGCCAAAATTCAGCTCCGCAGCAGCCTCACCCACCGGGTGCTCTACGGCCACTCCAGCCCCCTATCCTGTGCGGCGAATGAAGAGACGGGGCGCAGCTTGATGCAAGCAAATGTCAATTTATTGTACAGAAGCACGTGTTTTTATACACTTTCAGAAACTGCGTGTTTTAAACAGATTGGTTCTTGAAGCTAAGCCTTGCATACTAGGCAATCCCTGATTGGTGGTTAACTACCAGCAATTAACCACAAGGTGTTACCGCTCCTTGGCGCCTTCCTTGGCGCCATCCGTCTCCCACTCCCCTGTGCTCTGCAAACATGCCTCATCATGTTAATTGTTGTCTAGACAAGCTCCAGCACATTCCCCTCCGCTAACTGATTGCCACTCATGGTCCTAGTTTCCAGCCCGCTCCTGCATCGCCCCCTTCCTGTTGCACAAAAGAACCCCTGAAACCGAACAAAAACAAGGCACAAGTAATAGAACAAATAAAAAACCAACTAAGACATATTATCAATGTCAAAATAACCCACTGTCTTTGTTCCGTACAATTTTACAATTTCCCCTTTTTGTTTTTGAACAGCTGGTACCAGGTTTGCCATGTTCTGCAGGGCCCTTGACAACATGACAGCAACCAAGGTAATAGCAAACAAGCAATACTGCCAATTGAGTGAATGGATGCCAAAAAGGCTGACATTTTGTCAGATTTGGTAACATGTTGCTGCAATGGGGCGCCTAAAATCCACCCAGCACATACCATCAAAATCCTCACAGCCATGTCCTTGAACCAACAACAAAAGCAGTGGCAATTTTGACTCACATTCTGAACTGCCTAACAAACAAGGTGATTTAACTCTTTAATGCTTTCCCTGCTGTTACTCTGGATAAGAGAAGAACCGCTGCAATACGTTCCCATCATAGCCTCCTACTACATTAGCATCTACAGAAAGACAATTATTGACATTCAAAGTATAAACAATATCAACTTCTTTTGGATTAACATTATACATAGGTGGAAGGGCACACCAAACAAGGACTGGTTCAGTCAACAGGTTCGAAACATAGCATGCTTTCTCTGAACATACGTCTGGGGTCATTCCCTTCATTCCCTCTTTTTTTATGCAACCAGAGACACTTTACCATAACAGAGAAGCTCCTATTTACATCTCTGAGCCCGGACACAAACTGCAGCTGTATGCTCCACCAGGCTCAGGGCAGAAATCGTTCATGTAGTTACATAGCTATATATCTCTACAAGTATGCAGATACCTATTAAACACTAGATAACCATGTTTATCTTTCCTAGTCTCCTTCACAATACCTAGCTGTTCTCTCATCTATTGTTAGGTCAAATAATTCTCTAGTTTCCTCTCCTATCTCTCTCTTCAGACATTTTCTATCCTCTTTTTTGCTTGTTAATTGCGACAAGGCAAGGGTTGTTTGTAGCTGGGTGACCATGACCTGCTTTATGTTACAATCAACTAAACACTGAATACAGGAAAAAAAGGTATGGGAGACATAAGGCAAACATCAATAAGGTGGTTAAAGATAATTATAATAAATCCCATAATACTTTTGAGTCATGGCCCAAAGTTTCCCAGCTGTGAGAAGAGACCAAAGGCATCCCGCCCCTGGCTCTGTTGCAGATCTTTGTTTTAAGGCTTTTGAGTTTTGTATACTTTTGTAAATTAATTCACAGTGGCCACTCAGATTCACGTAACACATCCTATCAAAGTCTTCACACTTGTGTCCCTGTGCTAATAATAAAAATCAATAGCAACTCGGTTCTGTAGCAACATATGATGGACAGAATCAACATCTGTTAATAAGCCAGAAAAAAAATATAGTATTTGTAGTATTACTTTGTTTAGCAAGCTAGCAGCCTAATTTACTAAGCAAGTTAAAAGCGAGTACTATTCTTACAGAAGAGATTAGAGAAGCAAAAATCTGTTATGCTGCATTCCAGAACTCAGCCTGAGAATTACAGTCTGCTGTGAGTTCTGCGTTACAATCATTTGACACATGTTGGGGTTGCGATTGTGAAAGTTGCCCGTTTACAGTTTTCATTGGCATTATCACAGCTAGTTGTTTTAAAAGCAACTCTTGAGCTTCCTGATGTTCGACTTGTTGCAAAATATTCTGAAGACAATCAATCAAGTTAGTATTAAAGTTAGTGACTCTCTAGGACCCTGCAAGACTGTGGCAAGACTCCCGCATCTGGACTGCCTTAATAGCCATCTCATTCATTTGCAAACAGTTGTCCCTGGGATACCTTGCCTGAATCACAGAATCAGCACAGTTAATTGCTCCAGCTAACTGCTCATAGTTAACAGCAATTCCCCGATTAAGGTTTTCAGTCAAGGCCACTACACATAGCTCACAAAAATCAAATAACCACATCATATACTGTATCAGTTAGTACCATACAAAGCAATAACTTCCAATCATGCAGTGTGAGTGTATAAAGCTCTGCCATCACTTCAAGAAGGGACATAGCAAATGTATTATGAATCCTCCCTTCCCGCACTGCTTTGCTTAATTCTTTAACAGCCTCGTATTGCGCAGGCTGCCACTCTGCAGGTTGATTTGTCTGACAAAATACTGAACATGCCCTAGCGACTCCCAAAACCTATCACTGAAGTATTTCCCACTTGCATTCCTGCCACCAATCCCTCAGACTCCCTTTCACCCTCCCCCAAAATACAATCAATGCATCAGGAGAGACAAGGGGGTGGGGGAAAGGTCTAGCTCCTTTTCCAGATCTATAGGACGTGGATCAAAAGGTTTATCAGTGTCAATGGAATCATTGTCCGAGTTGTCCTGTTCCTGTGCTTGGTCTAAACGTATTACCTTTGTTAAGTGGTTTGATCCAGGGCGATATTGTCCGTTCCGAGCGCTGTAAAAAGCGAAATCTAGATGCTAGATCCTGAATTTGGTTACCTGACGTTAATGCAAAACAGAAATCATCACGCAGTTTTTATTTCATTCTGTAGGGTCGGTGTCGGTATCAGTTGTCTGCGGTAAAGGTTCAGGGAAAGGTCGTACATTCTTTGCTGGGATCCATCTGGGTCCTCTTTCTGTGGAGACACAAGCGTAACCTTTTCCCCATGTAACAAGAGGATATGGTCCCATAATTTTACCTGTTTCTGGTTCTCGAACCAATACTGGGGCTTTAACCCGTGCCTCGAAGGAGGTATTTGCAGTAAAATGTCGAACTGTCGGTGGGTTGTTATCTATTAAAGAACAATTTAAAAAATTAAAAACATACAATGCTTTCTGTAACCGTTCCTCCGGAATAGCCATTCCCCCTTTTTGTTGTTGTAATAGACGTTTTAGAGACTGATGAGACCGTTCAACGAGAGATTGACCGGTGGGGGAATGAGGAATGCCAGTAATATGAGTTATACCCCATAGGGCAAAAAAGGTTTTTATAGTTGTTGAAACATAAGCTGGACCATTATCTGTCTTTATCTTTGAGGGAATACCCAAAGTAGCAAAAGCACGCATTAAATGTCTACGAACATCTCGGGCCTTTTCTCCTGTGTGACAAGAGGCAAACAAGGCACCTGAAAATGTATCAATGGAAGAGTGGATATATTTAAGGTTACCAAATTCAGAATAATGTGTGACATCTGTTTGCCATAATTGTAGGCTTTGTAATCCTCTAGGGTTAAGTCCTGCAGCAATTGATGGGAAAGAATGTTTTTGACAATCAGGACAGACAGCAATAATATTTGACGCTTGTTGAGAAGTAAGGTCAAACTGTCGCTTAAGAGCTCCAGCATTTTGATGGAAAAAAGAGCGACTCAGTTTAGCTTGTGCAATGCGGTCTGGCAATACTTGAACTGGTAACGTCAACAGATCAGCTCGTCGATTGCCTTCTGCCAGAAAACCAGGTAGTGAGGTATGAGATCTAATATGCATAACAAAATAAGGTGCAGATCGAGAGTCCAAAAGGAAAATAAGTTCCTGTAACAGGGTAAAAAGTTGTGAATGTGAAACATTCCGCAGCACAGAAGCTTTGGCTCGTGTAACAATACCTGCAACATAAGCTGAATCAGTAACAAGCTTGAGTGGTACGTTCCATTTTCGGAAAACGCAAACAACTGCATTCAGTTCTCCTATTTGAGGTGAACCGGAGACTGTCTCTATGTCCGAGTCCCATCGTCTCCGTTGATCATCCCACCATAGGAGAACAGATTTATGTGATTTGCCTGATCCATCTGTAAAGACAGTAAGTGCCTGTAAGGGTTGTTCGCTTCTTTTGGGTTTTAACATCAGACAAAAGTCAATGTTAAACAGTGTGTGTGAAGGTGGATGAGAACTTAGTTGACCTGTATAGTCAGCAAGTGCCATAACAAAGGTGTCTGATTGCTGATAAAGCCATTGTAAGTATACCGTTGTTATTGGTAGACAAATACAGACAAAATCCTTCCCTGATAAGGTTAACAGGCGTGATCTAGCTTTAACAATCAGAGAGGCAAACATTTCATGTTGTGCCAAAATAGTTTTTGTAGACTGGTTAGGTAAAAAGATCCATTCAATAATTAACAGGGGGTCTGAGTTCTGAAGGTCCCATTGCAATATCAGGGCATGAGGCTGTCGTACAGGGTTTAAAATAATCAAGTTAAAAGGTAGTTCAGGGGCCCATCGGTGGGCCTGTCGAGAAGCAATAGCTGAGGCAACCTTTTGTAAAGATGCATCTGCTTCAGAGTTAAGATTACGTGGGGAACAAAGATTAGTGTCCCCTTTTAAGTAGGTCAAACAGAGGACCCAAGTCTGTATTAGAAATTCCCAATAGTGGTCGAACCCAATTTATTGTTCCCAGTAATTTTTGTGCATCGTGCAGGTTTTTTACATTGGTATTGATCTGCAATGGTTGAGGAACAATAGTTTGTGCTCTTATTCGCCAGCCCAGATATTTCCAAGGGGGAAACTTCTGGACTTTTTCTGGTGCTATAGAGAGACCTGCCGAATTCACGGCATCTGCGACAAGGGCTACAGCTTCCTCCATGACTTTGTGATGTTGTGCTGCCACTAAAAGTTCATCCATATAATGATACAATAACACAGTAGGCATAGCGTTTCGGACAGGACTGAGTATTTTCGCAACATACCATTGACACATTGTAGGGCTATTTTTCATACCTTGTGGCAGTACAACCCACTGATATCTGTGCAACGGAGCTTGCATGTTGATGCTTGGAATTGAAAAGGCAAATTTTGGGGCATCATCTGGATGCAACGGGATACTGAAAAAACAATCTTTAAGATCTATGACAGTTAGATGCCAATGTCGAGGGATCATAGCTGGGGACGGGAGCCTGGGTTGGAGGGCTCCCATATCTTCCATAGCATCATTAATTTTTCTGAGATCATGGAGCAAGCGCCACTTGCCAGTTTGTTTTTTAATAACAAAACCTGGTGAATTCCATGGGCTAGTAGAAGGTTCAATGTGTCCTTGGGACAGTTGTTCTGAGACTAAGTTTTGAAGTGCGCGAAGTTTTTCCAAAGGAAGGGGCCATTGATCCACCCAAATAGGAGCATCAGTTTTCCAGGTTATTTTTAGGGTGTCGCGCACTTCAATGGCCCCATCTAAAAATGTGTTTGGATAGACATCCCCCATTGTGACAATACGTCACGTCCCCACAAAACCATAGGGACTGGTAGCACAAAAGGTTTAACAGAAGCCACATGTCCCTCTGGTCCTTGAATTCGAATTAGTTCCAAACTCTGACGACTGTTACCGGTCCCCCCTATCCCAGCCAGTGTCTGAGAGACATTAGTCAGTGGCCATTGCGGAGGCCATTTGGCTTGAGAAATTACTGTGACATCAGCTCCAGTGTCAATGATTCCATTTAGTGCTATTTGTTGGTCATTGTAAATAAGGGTACACTGATACATAGGTCGCTGTGGAGAAATAGATTGTACCCACAAAATGTGAGGTAACCCTGTGGATCCAAAACCTGCTCTCCTCTGCGGAGGATGATCAGTGATAAGAGAGCTTACCCTTGCCGGAATCAGAATCAATTGCGCTATTCGACTACCCTGAGGTATCGTACAAGGTGGAAACGGAGTCCATGCCATGATTTTGATTTCGTCCACGCTGTCAGAGTCAATAACACCTGGTAAAACAAAGAGACCAGACGATGTTGTGGAAGATCTACCAATTAATAGAGCTTGTGTATCGGGGGGTAATGGTCCTTTGACATTTGTTGATAATAAATGAACCGAGGAATCGAGCAGTGTTACTGTGTGTGAGGTTGCCAGGTCCAATCCGGCGCTGCCTGAGGTTGCTGGACAGGGACTTGAGGTGTCGGTGCTTCTCTCCGAGGTTGTTGAAATGTCAGCTGTGGCGCTTGTGTCTGCGCGCGTCGCTGCCCCGCGCTCCGCGGTCGGTTTCCCTGTATCGGTTGTCCCTGGAAGTCATACTTAGATCGACATTGATTAGCATAATGACGCCCTTTCTGACATGTCGGACAAACTCCAGGACCAGGAGGTTGTTGTCTATTCCCTGCAGCCCAAGCAAGACAATTTCTCTTTAGATGACCAGGCTTACCACAACCATAGCAATTCCCCACACCACGCATCGCTGCAAAAGCAGCAGCCATAGCTTCAAACTTGTGGTCAACCGTACCGATTCGGTTCCATGCTTTCACTATTTCCACCAAAGTGGGGTTCGGGTTGGGAAGAGACTTCAATAGCCTTTTACAATCAACATTAGCATTTTCAACAGGTAGTTTTGTTAACAATATATCCCGAGCTTCCGCATTATCTACTTGACGTTCCAAAGCCTGTTTTAGTCTATCAATAAACTGCATATAAGGTTCTCGAGACTCCTGAGTGATGTTAGTAAAAGCTTTTTGTGGCTTTTGTACGTCAGGAACCTGGAAAAAAGCCTTTTTGGCCTCTTCTCTAATTGCCTCGAGAGCCGCACGGGGGCAGTGTTGAGCCTGCGCTACAGGATCAGCATGTGCACCGGTGCCCGTACGATGCTCTATTGTCAGTGCAGCTAATGCAGCATCATTGTGATTGACATACGTGAGCAGGAGTGCTTGCAGTCCCCCTCTCCAATGCGACTCCCATAACGTGTACTGAGTTGGGGTTAGTAGCAATCGTGCTAAAGATTTCAAATCATGAGGAGTCATGACATAAGTATCAAACACAGAAGATAACAGACTTATAAACTAGGGAGAAGACATACCATGTTCCGTAACCGTGTGGTGCAGCTCTTTAACAACCGAAAAAGAAAGAGCCTCCCATCGTGCTCCCCCTGCCCGACCCTGAGAATACAAGACCGGAGCAACTATAGTTTTAGCCATTTCTAAATCCTCCTCCTTTAAGGCTTGTTTCTTTATTTTTGCCCACACATCACGCAGATCAGGAGGCTATAAATCAGGTTCTTGTTCAGGGTCTACTGGTCCCGGGTCAAAGGGATCTTCTTCTGGCGGATACTCCACTGCATTGACACCCAGGTTTCTAGAGCACTGTGACTTAGAGGCTGATAAGGAAAGAGCTATAGGAGCTTGCGATTCCTCCTGCTCTCCTTCCTCTGCCTTTTCTTCCTGTGCTTTCATAGTCTCAAAAATAACTCTCCATGAAGAGAGCAGACAGTGGGACTCAGTATTGCCTTTTGTCGCAGAATCCCACAATTTCACCCCTGTGTCGTCCCAACGTTCCAGCGTAAAAATTGTAGATGCAGTCACTGCGGGCATATTTACTTGCACCCACTTGAGCATTGCTTTAAGGTCTTGCCCAGAAATACTTTTCTTATGTTTGTTAAGGAGACCTTGCATAAGCTCATATACGTCTCTTTCTGAGGACGAAACCTGATTCCCCATTACGGATTTCCCACAGCTCACCTCTCAGCTCCGGAGGGATTTCTGGCCGGCTGGCTCCTGCTTCCTTTCAGCGGATCATTCAAAGTTCTGTGGGATTCGCTGCATGTCGCTCAGTTAGGCGATTCGAGAGTCCCTCCACATCAGATCCTTCACCGGATCACGTCGGGTCACCAATTTGCTGCGAATGAAGAGACGGGACGCAGCTTGATGCAAGCAAATGTTCGTTTATTGTACCAAAGCATGAGCTTATATACACTTTCAAAAGCTGCACGTTTAAAACTGGTTCTTGAAGCTAAGCCTTGTATACCAGGCAATCCCTGATTGGTGGTTAACTATCATCAATTAACAGCAAGGTGTTACTGCTCCTTGGCGCCATCCTTGGCGCCATCTGTCTCCCACTCCCCTGTGCTCTGTAAACATGTCTCATCATGTTAATTGCTGTCTAGAAAAGCTCGAGCACATTCCCCTCAGCTAACTGATTGCAACGCATGGTCCTAGTTTCCAGCCCGCTCCTGCAGTCTGCCTGCAGCCTGCTTCCTCCGGCAGGTGCCGGGCGTGGAAGTCCTGGCCTTGCACATGAGACTGAAGAGGACTGGCGCCTGGTTAGCCACAGAACTGAAACACTTTATTGCAGGGACTCAGCCAGCTGAGCTCTTCCGTTGAGAGGAGCGCGGGCAGGACAGAGCAGGCCTTTGACACTGAGGCTGCCTTTGCATCAGCAGGCATTGCCCCAGCGGGAAATGGTGGTGGTGCGCTGCAGCCAGCCCTGGATCCTCTCCGTCCCGGTGATCAAACTTTTTCTCCTATTAGGAACTGCACCAACTTCTGCAGCCAAGAAAGGAAATCCCACAGCTTCTGCACTGGAAGAGGGCAGGGTATAAACCTTCCTGCTTCTGTTGGTGTTGGCCTGTGAACGGGGGTGGAGGTGAAGGCTGGCTGCGGCCTTGCAGTAGTCGCTACTGCTGTGTGCAGGCCCATCTGTTCCAGGATCCAGTTGTAGAAGTGCTGGGTGGAGGTGTAGACTCCGGGCTTCTTTGCTCTCGCACAGCCCATCCCCCAGCTGGTCAGGCCAACAAGCCAGAAGTAGTCAGCGCTCTTGTCTTGGCACACAAGAGGCCCACCGCTGTCCCCCTGCAGCAGAGGAGAGAGGATGAAGGGGTTGTTGGGTGGCCACCGTCAGCCCAGTGGCTGGCTCCTTCCCTCTCATGGCACTTCCAGAGCTGTATTTAGTGGCCAGCCAAGCTCTGGAGAAGCTTTCCTGGGAGGGGGCGGTGGGCCTGTAAGGCAGGGCTCGCTCTCCCTGCAGCACAGTTGTCCTGCAGGTGCTGCAGAAGGATGTTGCACGTATGGGATGGAGAAGCTCTGGGCTGCCAAGGGCACTGGGTGGGATTTGTGGACATAGTGCCAGGCCTCTGGGACAAGGCAGGCAGGCCCTGGGCAAAGGCGTGCAAAAGGGGAAGGGGTGTAAGGCCCTCAGCAGTAGGGACACAGCAATGGGAGTGTGAGTGGCCAGGAAAAGCCCGTGACGGTGCAGGTTTGGGCGGTTGTGGCGGGGCTGCCCGTGCTGCCGGGGCTTGGCTTGTAGCACGCTCCTACCTGGCAGGTGTCAATGCCACCCTGCGGATAGCCAGCACAGATGTTGTGGGTGTGGATGGCCCCTCTGTACCAGCCGCTGCTGTTACAGACCCCGGCATCAATGAGGTGGACCTGGGCCTCCTGCAGCACATACGCCGATCCTCCAGCTGTGAAGAGCACAGAAAGGAATGAACTCCCAGCAGCTCATTGCCAGTTCTCCTTCCCTGCATGACTGAAGCCCTATCCCGGGGCTTGGCTTTGCATGTGGGGAGGCGCTGGACCGCTCCTTCCTTTCTGCCTTGCTCTGGGTCAGTGGCTCACGCCCCCCTCTCTAAGAGGCATACGTCCCCACAGCCTGATTCTGGCATTCGCCTCTGCCGTCAGGAAGAGCAACCTGCCTCCCCAAGCTGGCCAAGCTTGCGCTCGCAACGTGACTACATTTTGGGAGCTCACCTCTTGCAGTCCTGGCACCCCAGCCACTGACGTAGCACTCTGTCAGCTCCGAGACTCTCAGCGAGGCATCGGGCACGCAGGCAAGCTGTACGTAGCTGTTGCACTGGACAGGCTGCTCCAGTTCCAGCAAGGCAATGTCGTTCCTCCGTGTGATATTACTGAAGTGCTGGTGAACCAGCAGCTGCTTGATGTTGCGCACCTGGGCCTCAGGTCCCAGCTGGGTCAGCCGGGTGGCACCTACCACCACGTTCCACGTGGTGATGTTCCTGGAAGGCAGATGGAGAGAGGGCTCAGAGGGAGCAGAGCCACATGCTGCAGCAGCACAGCAGTCGCCCTGCCTGCTGCTTGGCAAGGCAGAGAGGAAAGCAGTGCTTGGGAGGGTGCGACAGACCATGTGCTCCTTGGGCTCAAGCAGTGTCGAGCTGGAGGCTGCTGGGAAGCAGTGGCATGAGCCCAGCCTTCTCCTGAGCAGCCTCTCAGGTGGCTGCGGAGTGCCCAGGCACTGGGCGTACTGCAGGGCAACAGGACATGCTGCAGCACGTGCTGGTGTGCTCAGGGCACCTGCTAGAGTGTGGGGCTAGCCCCCATCCCTGGTCCTCCTTACCTGGCCTCGATGAAGCAGTGGGCTGATGTGAGGACCCACTGTGGGCTGATGAGGGAGCCCCCGCAGATGTGTGCCGTGCCTCCTTCCAAGGGAGCCTCGATGCTGACGATCCAGGGCCAGGCCCCTGGCTGGGCATCTGTGCCACCCACAATGCGCGACATGCCGTAGTGAAAAGCCGCAGGCCGAAGGCCGCAGGTGCCTCTGTAACCAGAAACTCCATTCTGGTTAGCTCCATGGAAGCTTGTGCCATTCCGGCTAAAGGCCAGCTGTCTTCCCTCCCCTCAAGGCATGGCCAGAAGGGCCGAGGAAACCCGTGGGGCATGCGCCCGCTCCCCTTTCCCCGCTTTCTGCTTCAGCCCGTAGACGAGTTGTGCCAGCAGCCTGGATGCTGTCAGGGACCTGAGCCTCCCAGATGGCCTTCAAGAACCTCTAGGGTGACCATGGGGGACAAGCAGGACCCCTCCAGAGAAGCTCACAAGGGTTGCCCAATGTCCCTCCCAGAGCCTCGGGCCACTTACCCACAGCTATCCCATGTGCCGTGCACAGGACAGCACACGGCCAGCAGGACAACGAGGAGGAGGAGAACATCCATCACTACCAGCAACATGTGGCAGCTGCAAGAACGAAGGCTTGTCGCCACCCCTACGGCCACCGACAGAGTGCCCGCAGGATTCCTGTTCCTGGGGTACCCTTGGACACGGGGCTGATGTCACAGAGTGCCTGGTTCCAGGTGCTGGGCGTGGTGGCGGTGGGGGAGGGATGGGGGGCAACAGGAGGGGTTCCAAGCAGGACTGGAGGCGGAAGCTGGGATCGCACACCCCTGACAGAGCCCCACGCAATGCCCTGCTTGCACGATCAGGGTGGGCAGGCCCCGTGGCAGGCAGCAGCGCCTGGCTCCCAGCTCTGCCTGCTAACAGCTCACAGGGCAACACCCAGCGTGGCCTCGCAGCCTCTTTGGGGAGTTCCCTGCCGCCCTGCTCTCTGCAGCCCTGTGCCACCGGCTCCTTCCCAACAAACAGACACACAACAAAGAACACAATGACTACAGCAGCATGCGCGTGCTTGGGTGTTGAAGAGCCAATCTGTTGATGGCCGTGGCACCAAGCAGTGCTGGACAATCCAAATAAGCCAAGCACAGCCCAGCAACATCAACCTTCCTGCACAAAGCACAGTGAAATGCAGGTGCAGCACACTCCTCACTGGCTATGTCAGCCACAGCAACGCGCTCTGGCAGGTGTCATATCCTTGCTGTCTGTGGGTTGGATTGCTGTTCTGGGCACCCACTGACCATGGCACTTGTGGCAAGGGCAATGAACGTGAAGCTCTAGAGAGAGAAGGATGCTCCTGCTCGCAGCCCAACGTGCCATTGTTCGCAGCTTTGCAAGAGCTTGCATCAGTCTCACCTCGTCAGTCTGTCTTCTGCCGCTTACTGAAGGAGCCTTGCTCACTCTCCTGCTGGAGTGCAGGAGAGAAGCAGGAGCCAGGCACGTGCATTGCATTTGCACAGCAGGGCTAGGTCCCTGGAGGGTCGAGGGCAATGGCTTGAAGGTTGGCAGCCTCCAAGCTTGTGAAAGGTGCGGCAGCTCCCTGCTGCCATCCTGGCTTCTGTGGCGAGGCATAAGGCGCACAGCGGAGGGAGCAATCGGGTCCCGAGGAGGAGGACCACGCAGGCTCTGTCTGAAAGTGGAAGAGCTGCTCTCAAGGCCCTTGAGGTGCAGCAGGGCTTCCTAGGCCCCAGAACTGGCCTCCAAGCAAGCGGGCTCAAGGCTGCTTTGTGTTTTGAAAAGGGACCGGCAGCCGGTTCCCACGTGTCTGCTGAGAGCAGGCAGAAGGCAGCCTTGGAGAAGACAACTTGTCTGCTGGGGAAACCCTGCTCTTTCAGCACCGGTTTTGGCAGGTGGCTAGCAGAGAATGCCGTCAGAGGTGGCCACACTTCACAGACGCTTGAAGGAAGAGATTGGGGTCATTTGGTGGAGAGGACCCTGGCAGGGACAGCAGTTCCCAGGCAAGCCCGTCAGTAATGGCACACAAGTCCAAGGTGACCTAGCTAACAACACCCAAAGACCACGTGTGTTGACAGATGGGGCAAACCTGGGAGCAAAGGGGGGAAAAAATAACTGGGGTTGGCCCCGTGTCTGGGAGGAGAGCAGGGCTGAGAGAGGCAGGACTCAGGGAAGATGAGGGGCACGTATAAGCACGGCAAATGGAGAGAAGGGGGGATCAAGGAGCCGGTCACACAGAAGCAAAGTGCTGGCTGCCTTGCTTGCCTGAGCCCTGCGCCTAATCACCACAGTACCCACTGGCTTCTTTTGGAGAGCCACCCCAAAGCCCTTCCTGTGTGGTCCCATTCTGCACCTGCCACACGGTGGGTCCCCAGGCCTGGCTGCTAGCAAAGGCCGACGGCAAGACAGGCCACAGGCAGCCAGCACTTGGAAAGCCCCAGTGTCTCGGGCCAGCTGCTGCTGGGAGCCCTGTGCGCGTGCACAGCTCACTAGTGAACCTGAAGCTGGACGAGGTGACAAGCAAGAGGGGAGAGAGAGCCTCTCAGGCATGTGGATGGCCTGCGGTGTCAGCCGACGTGCCTGCTCAGCCCCAGCGTCCCCACCTTGCAAGAGGACCAGGCCTGCCAACCACTGGCCACCTCTCCACCTCCCAGAGGCAGGAAGGACTTGGAGGTGCTTGAGCATGCATGCCCTCAGCTGCTGCCCACCTAGGCATGCCCCCCCTGCGGGAGCTGCAGAAGGGCCTGCCTCTGAAGCTGCCAGGACCGTCCTCCTCTTGCTCTGTGCTTGGGCCCCGGCAAGCCATGGTGCTGCAGCTCCCAGCTCTGTTCCTACCCAGGACTGCAGGGCATGCCTCCAGCTGAACTGGGATCTCTGGAAACATGGGCATGCCCTTTGCTTCCTCTTGATCATGCAGTGAAAGGAGTTCTTATGGCTCTGCGGATGATGCTGGAGCATGCTCCCTCCCCAAACAAGTCCGGCTTTCTGTCCAGAGGCCTCAGGTGTTCCTCGTAGCACAGAGCGCAACTCCCCTGCACTCCTAGCAGGCTTGGTGCAGCAAATGAAGAGACGGGATGCAGCTTGATGCAAGCAAGTTGTCCGTTTATTAGTGATTTTCTTACACATATATACGTTTCTACCTTCTACATATTACACACTGATTGGTTAAATCTTAAGCGTAAAAAACACTGATTGGTTGATATTTAAGGCACACCGTTAAAACAATAGGAACTTATTGGTTTACCTTGACCTAGCAACAATTTCTATTCCAAAATTAGGGGGCTTCTTTCTACCCGGCTTTCTTGATTAACAAAGTTACTTATCGGCGCTATGCGTTCCCTTACCTGGCTACTTGTTTCTCTGTCCGTCTGGTTGCCTCCTCAACTGTAACGGCTCAGGGGTCTGCAGTTAGCTTGTTCCTTTGTTCCCAGGGCTAGTGCCCTACAAGTTCTAACAAGTCTCTATTCATCAGGCTATCAGTACTTGGACTCTTGTCCTTGAGGCCTTGTCCTACATCTCCCTTTTCCTGTTGCACAAAAAGAACCCCTGAAATCGGACGAGTTGTTAATTTTTGCAAGCATTGTAAAAGATAAGGTATAAGTAATAAAACAAACAAAAAAGCAACTAAAGCATATATAACCATCTATATATAACCATCTTCACTAAACTTCTTAAACATCCTGAAATGCCCCAACCACTAAACAGTTTATCTAACCAATCCCAAGTATCACGTTGTTGAAGATGAGAAACTCCATCCTTTAATCTTTGGATGCTAGCATGAATTGATTCCGAATGATCTGAAAGGTTCATGCAACACATCCCTTCAAACTCTTCACAACCATGACCTTGTGCCAGAAGCAAAAAATCTATTGCAGCTCTATTCTGTAATGTCGCGTGGCAAACACTATCAACATCTAATAAAAGACCAGACAGGGCACTGCTTGTGGCATTGGTTTGTTTGGCAAGCCAACAGCCAAGCTTATCTAATGTTGCTAGAGCCTTTCCTGCAGCAGCTCCAGGCAACCGAAGAGATGCAATAAAGCGTTGGCCAAAGGACCAAAATTGCATGTTATCATCACAATTGGAGGCAAATGCATGAACGCCATGCTTTGTCCTTCGACAGTAGCGATGTTGTAAAATCATAGATGTGTTAGGAGTCAGGACGGAAAGTCGCCCTAAGCTACACGGACCTCCTTTTATATGAGAAGGAATGACAGGCCATGCTCGATCACCACAAATAAAAAATACTCCAGCAGGTAGTGAGAGCGGAGTATTGCTAGATTTAGACAAGTTGTTAGCAGTGTAATTACACCAGGTACTTGCATTTCTAAAAACAGGATGAATAGGGGAAACGTCCCATGCCCTAGACTGATTCTTTCCCGTGTAGTTAAATTTTATGCAAAAATCCATTTGTACTGAACCAAGGAGTTCAGTTTCCTGCGGTTCCAGAGTAGCCAGTGGGAGATGGGGTATCCATACATCCCAATTGTCTGTCACATTTTTTGATACGTTTTTGGGTGGAAAAAGACTTTGAAGGTCCCTAGGTATAGGCCATTCATCTAATGGTAAGCCCACAAGACATGTGGAAAAAGGCTGATCCGGAGTGGCCATAGCAAGACACAGAGTATCCTGTCCAGTCAAGTTCGCCAACGTGACCCAAACATTTACCTTTGGTAGAAAAGGGGGAGAAGAGCTACCTTCAATAGGCCAAGGTCCAGGTATGAGCATCATTATCCATATTACTGACAACGCTTGTTTCTCTTTTTCTTTTTCCATTGTCGTTTTACAACCAGCCATTCTTCTGGTCGTACTGTCCACGACCGAGGCACTGCAATTGATCGTCCACTCTCTAATCCTACAATAATGTTCTTGTTAATAATATAAATTCTGCTTGCTAATACAATATATTGAAACAACAACCGTGCAATAGCCCGTACTTCTAGGCTTTCAATCAATGATAAAAAATTTGCAAAAACTAAGTTTGGAAAAATCTCAGAACCCAACCCTATAACTCCCTCTAATTCCAAAAGAGGTTTTCCCATAAAACGTTCAGCCCACTGTATATGATTAAACCTTAATATCTGATTATTACACTCAGAGCACATCCAATGACCCCATCTGTCCCTTAGTCTTACAACTCGCCAGCGATCGTGATCACAGAGTTCACAATGAATCTTGATCCACGGTTGACAAGATGGTCCACGCTCATAGCAACATAACTGTAGAAATCGAGACGCTGTCCAATCTGGTTCATGACAGTGTCGTTGAAAGTCGATGTAATGGAAGATAATATCTGCTAGTGGTGCCGTCAGTGCGTTGGGGATCTGGTCTGGTCCAAACGTATTCCCTTTGTTAAGTGGTTTAATCCAGGGCGATATTGTCCGTTCCGAGCTCTGTAAAAAGCGAAATCTAGATGCTAGATCCTGAATTTGGTTACCTGACATTAATGCAAAACAGAAATCATCACGCAGTTTTTATTTCATTCTGTAGGGTCGGTGTCGGTATCAGTTGTCTGCGGTAAAGGTTCAGGGAAAGGTCGTGCATTCTTTGCTGGGATCCATCTGGGTCCTCTTTCTGTGGAGACACAAGCGTAACCTTTTCCCCATGTAACAAGAGGATATGGTCCCATAATTTTACCTGTTTCTGGTTCTCGAACCAATACTGGGGCTTTAACCCGTGCCTCGAAGGAGGTATTTGCAGTAAAATGTCGAACTGTCGGTGGGTTGTTATCTATTAAAGAACAATTTAAAAAATTAAAAACATACAATGCTTTCTGTAACCGTTCCTCCGGAATAGCCATTCCCCCTTTTTGTTGTTGTAATAGACGTTTTAGAGACTGATGAGACCGTTCAACGAGAGATTGACCGGTGGGGGAATGAGGAATGCCAGTAATATGAGTTATACCCCATAGGGCAAAAAAGGTTTTTATAGTTGTTGAAACATAAGCTGGACCATTATCTGTCTTTATCTTTGAGGGAATACCCAAAGTAGCAAAAGCACGCATTAAATGTCTACGAACATCTCGGGCCTTTTCTCCTGTGTGACAAGAGGCAAACAAGGCACCTGAAAATGTATCAATGGAAGAGTGGATATATTTAAGGTTACCAAATTCAGAATAATGTGTGACATCTGTTTGCCATAATTGTAGGCTTTGTAATCCTCTAGGGTTAAGTCCTGCAGCAATTGATGGGAAAGAATGTTTTTGACAATCAGGACAGACAGCAATAATATTTGACGCTTGTTGAGAAGTAAGGTCAAACTGTCGCTTAAGAGCTCCAGCATTTTGATGGAAAAAAGAGCGACTCAGTTTAGCTTGTGCAATGCGGTCTGGCAATACTTGAACTGGTAACGTCAACAGATCAGCTCGTCGATTGCCTTCTGCCAGAAAACCAGGTAGTGAGGTATGAGATCTAATATGCATAACAAAATAAGGTGCAGATCGAGAGTCCAAAAGGAAAATAAGTTCCTGTAACAGGGTAAAAAGTTGTGAATGTGAAACATTCCGCAGCACAGAAGCTTTGGCTCGTGTAACAATACCTGCAACATAAGCTGAATCAGTAACAAGCTTGAGTGGTACGTTCCATTTTCGGAAAACGCAAACAACTGCATTCAGTTCTCCTATTTGAGGTGAACCGGAGACTGTCTCTATGTCCGAGTCCCATCGTCTCCGTTGATCATCCCACCATAGGAGAACAGATTTATGTGATTTGCCTGATCCATCTGTAAAGACAGTAAGTGCCTGTAAGGGTTGTTCGCTTCTTTTGGGTTTTAACATCAGACAAAAGTCAATGTTAAACAGTGTGTGTGAAGGTGGATGAGAACTTAGTTGACCTGTATAGTCAGCAAGTGCCATAACAAAGGTGTCTGATTGCTGATAAAGCCATTGTAAGTATACCGTTGTTATTGGTAGACAAATACAGACAAAATCCTTCCCTGATAAGGTTAACAGGCGTGATCTAGCTTTAACAATCAGAGAGGCAAACATTTCATGTTGTGCCAAAATAGTTTTTGTAGACTGGTTAGGTAAAAAGATCCATTCAATAATTAACAGGGGGTCTGAGTTCTGAAGGTCCCATTGCAATATCAGGGCATGAGGCTGTCGTACAGGGTTTAAAATAATCAAGTTAAAAGGTAGTTCAGGGGCCCATCGGTGGGCCTGTCGAGAAGCAATAGCTGAGGCAACCTTTTGTAAAGATGCATCTGCTTCAGAGTTAAGATTACGTGGGGAACAAAGATTAGTGTCCCCTTTTAAGTAGGTCAAACAGAGGACCCAAGTCTGTATTAGAAATTCCCAATAGTGGTCGAACCCAATTTATTGTTCCCAGTAATTTTTGTGCATCGTGCAGGTTTTTTACATTGGTATTGATCTGCAATGGTTGAGGAACAATAGTTTGTGCTCTTATTCGCCAGCCCAGATATTTCCAAGGGGGAAACTTCTGGACTTTTTCTGGTGCTATAGAGAGACCTGCCGAATTCACGGCATCTGCGACAAGGGCTACAGCTTCCTCCATGACTTTGTGATGTTGTGCTGCCACTAAAAGTTCATCCATATAATGATACAATAACACAGTAGGCATAGCGTTTCGGACAGGACTGAGTATTTTCGCAACATACCATTGACACATTGTAGGGCTATTTTTCATACCTTGTGGCAGTACAACCCACTGATATCTGTGCAACGGAGCTTGCATGTTGATGCTTGGAATTGAAAAGGCAAATTTTGGGGCATCATCTGGATGCAACGGGATACTGAAAAAACAATCTTTAAGATCTATGACAGTTAGATGCCAATGTCGAGGGATCATAGCTGGGGACGGGAGCCTGGGTTGGAGGGCTCCCATATCTTCCATAGCATCATTAATTTTTCTGAGATCATGGAGCAAGCGCCACTTGCCAGTTTGTTTTTTAATAACAAAACCTGGTGAATTCCATGGGCTAGTAGAAGGTTCAATGTGTCCTTGGGACAGTTGTTCTGAGACTAAGTTTTGAAGTGCGCGAAGTTTTTCCAAAGGAAGGGGCCATTGATCCACCCAAATAGGAGCATCAGTTTTCCAGGTTATTTTTAGGGTGTCGCGCACTTCAATGGCCCCATCTAAAAATGTGTTTGGATAGACATCCCCCATTGTGACAATACGTCACGTCCCCACAAAACCATAGGGACTGGTAGCACAAAAGGTTTAACAGAAGCCACATGTCCCTCTGGTCCTTGAATTCGAATTAGTTCCAAACTCTGACGACTGTTACCGGTCCCCCCTATCCCAGCCAGTGTCTGAGAGACATTAGTCAGTGGCCATTGCGGAGGCCATTTGGCTTGAGAAATTACTGTGACATCAGCTCCAGTGTCAATGATTCCATTTAGTGCTATTTGTTGGTCATTGTAAATAAGGGTACACTGATACATAGGTCGCTGTGGAGAAATAGATTGTACCCACAAAATGTGAGGTAACCCTGTGGATCCAAAACCTGCTCTCCTCTGCGGAGGATGATCAGTGATAAGAGAGCTTACCCTTGCCGGAATCAGAATCAATTGCGCTATTCGACTACCCTGAGGTATCGTACAAGGTGGAAACGGAGTCCATGCCATGATTTTGATTTCGTCCACGCTGTCAGAGTCAATAACACCTGGTAAAACAAAGAGACCAGACGATGTTGTGGAAGATCTACCAATTAATAGAGCTTGTGTATCGGGGGGTAATGGTCCTTTGACATTTGTTGATAATAAATGAACCGAGGAATCGAGCAGTGTTACTGTGTGTGAGGTTGCCAGGTCCAATCCGGCGCTGCCTGAGGTTGCTGGACAGGGACTTGAGGTGTCGGTGCTTCTCTCCGAGGTTGTTGAAATGTCAGCTGTGGCGCTTGTGTCTGCGCGCGTCGCTGCCCCGCGCTCCGCGGTCGGTTTCCCTGTATCGGTTGTCCCTGGAAGTCATACTTAGATCGACATTGATTAGCATAATGACGCCCTTTCTGACATGTCGGACAAACTCCAGGACCAGGAGGTTGTTGTCTATTCCCTGCAGCCCAAGCAAGACAATTTCTCTTTAGATGACCAGGCTTACCACAACCATAGCAATTCCCCACACCACGCATCGCTGCAAAAGCAGCAGCCATAGCTTCAAACTTGTGGTCAACCGTACCGATTCGGTTCCATGCTTTCACTATTTCCACCAAAGTGGGGTTCGGGTTGGGAAGAGACTTCAATAGCCTTTTACAATCAACATTAGCATTTTCAACAGGTAGTTTTGTTAACAATATATCCCGAGCTTCCGCATTATCTACTTGACGTTCCAAAGCCTGTTTTAGTCTATCAATAAACTGCATATAAGGTTCTCGAGACTCCTGAGTGATGTTAGTAAAAGCTTTTTGTGGCTTTTGTACGTCAGGAACCTGGAAAAAAGCCTTTTTGGCCTCTTCTCTAATTGCCTCGAGAGCCGCACGGGGGCAGTGTTGAGCCTGCGCTACAGGATCAGCATGTGCACCGGTGCCCGTACGATGCTCTATTGTCAGTGCAGCTAATGCAGCATCATTGTGATTGACATACGTGAGCAGGAGTGCTTGCAGTCCCCCTCTCCAATGCGACTCCCATAACGTGTACTGAGTTGGGGTTAGTAGCAATCGTGCTAAAGATTTCAAATCATGAGGAGTCATGACATAAGTATCAAACACAGAAGATAACAGACTTATAAACTAGGGAGAAGACATACCATGTTCCGTAACCGTGTGGTGCAGCTCTTTAACAACCGAAAAAGAAAGAGCCTCCCATCGTGCTCCCCCTGCCCGACCCTGAGAATACAAGACCAGAGCAACTATAGTTTTAGCCATTTCTAAATCCTCCTCCTTTAAGGCTTGTTTCTTTATTTTTGCCCACACATCACGCAGATCAGGAGGCTATAAATCAGGTTCTTGTTCAGGGTCTACTGGTCCCGGGTCAAAGGGATCTTCTTCTGGCGGATACTCCACTGCATTGACACCCAGGTTTCTAGAGCACTGTGACTTAGAGGCTGATAAGGAAAGAGCTATAGGAGCTTGCGATTCCTCCTGCTCTCCTTCCTCTGCCTTTTCTTCCTGTGCTTTCATAGTCTCAAAAATAACTCTCCATGAAGAGAGCAGACAGTGGGACTCAGTATTGCCTTTTGTCGCAGAATCCCACAATTTCACCCCTGTGTCGTCCCAACGTTCCAGCGTAAAAATTGTAGATGCAGTCACTGCGGGCATATTTACTTGCACCCACTTGAGCATTGCTTTAAGGTCTTGCCCAGAAATACTTTTCTTATGTTTGTTAAGGAGACCTTGCATAAGCTCATATACGTCTCTTTCTGAGGACGAAACCTGATTCCCCATTACGGATTTCCCACAGCTCACCTCTCAGCTCCGGAGGGATTTCTGGCCGGCCGGCTCCTGCTTCCTTTCAGCGGATCATTCCAAGTTCTGTGGGATTCGCTGCATGTCGCTCAGTTAGGCGATTCGAAAGCCCTTCACGTTAGATCCTTAAACGGATCACGTCGGGGTCACCAATTTGCGGCGAATGAAGAGACGGGACACAGCTTGATGCAAGCAAATGTCCATTTATTGTACCAAAGCATGAGCTTATATACACTTTCAAAAGCTGCACGTTTAAAACTGGTTCTTGAAGCTAAGCCTTGTATACCAGGCAATCCCTGATTGGTGGTTAACTATCATCAATTAACAGCAAGGTGTTACCGCTCCTTGGCGCCATCCTTGGCGCCATCTGTCTCCCACTCCCCTGTGCTCTGCAAACATGTCTCATCATGTTAATTGCTGTCTAGAAAAGCTCGAGCACATTCCCCTCAGCTAACTGATTGCAACGCATGGTCCTAGTTTCCAGCCCGCTCCTGCAGTCTGCCTGCAGCCTGCTTCCTCCGGCAGGTGCCGGGCGTGGAAGTCCTGGCCTTGCACACGAGACTGAAGAGGACTGGCGCCTGGTTAGCCACAGAACTGAAACACTTTATTGCAGGGACTCAGCCAGCTGAGCTCTTCCGTTGAGAGGAGCGCGGGCAGGACAGAGCAGGCCTTTGACACTGAGGCTGCCTTTGCATCAGCAGGCATTGCCCCAGCGGGAAATGGTGGTGGTGGTGCGCTGCAGCCAGCCCTGGATCCTCTCCGTCCCGGTGATCAAACTTTTTCTCCTATTAGGAACTGCACCAACTTCTGCAGCCAAGAAAGGAAATCCCACAGCTTCTGCACTGGAAGTGGGCAGGGTGTAAACCTTCCTGCTTCTGTTGGTGTTGGCCTGTGAACAGGGGTGGAGGTGAAGGCTGGCTGCGGCCTTGCAGTAGTCGCTACTGCTGTGTGCAGGCCCATCTGTTCCAGGATCCAGTTGTAGAAGTGCTGGGTGGAGGTGTAGACTCCGGGCTTCTTTGCTCTCGCACAGCCCATCCCCCAGCTGGTCAGGCCAACAAGCCAGAAGTAGTCAGCGCTCTTGTCTTGGCACACAAGAGGCCCACCGCTGTCCCCCTGCAGCAGAGGAGAGAGGATGAAGGGGTTGTTGGGTGGCCACCGTCAGCCCAGTGGCTGGCTCCTTCCCTCTCATGGCACTTCCAGAGCTGTATTTAGTGGCCAGCCAAGCTCTGGAGAAGCTTTCCTGGGAGGGGGCGGTGGGCCTGTAAGGCAGGGCTCGCTCTCCCTGCAGCACAGTTGTCCTGCAGGTGCTGCAGAAGGATGTTGCACGTATGGGATGGAGAAGCTCTGGGCTGCCAAGGGCACTGGGTGGGCTTTGTGGACATAGTGCCAGGCCTCTGGGACAAGGCAGGCAGGCCCTGGGCAAAGGCGTGCAAAAGGGGAAGGGCGGTGAGGCCCTCAGCAGTGGGGACACAGCAATGGGAGTGTGAGTGGCCAGGAAAAGCCAGTGACGGTGCAGGTTTGGGCGGTTGTGGCGGGGCTGCCCGTGCTGCCGGGGCTTGGCTTGTAGCACGCTCCTACCTGGCAGGTGTCGATGCCACCCTGCGGATAGCCAGCACAGATGTTGTGGGTGTGGATGGCCCCTCTGTACCAGCCGCTGCTGTTACAGACCCCGGCATCAATGAGGTGGACCTGGGCCTCCTGCAGCACATACGCCGATCCTCCAGCTGTGAAGAGCACAGAAAGGAATGAACACCCAGCAGCTCATTGCCAGTTCTCCTTCCCTGCGTGACTGAAGCCCTATCCCGGGGCTTGGCTTTGCATGTGGGGAGGCGCTGGACCGCTCCTTCCTTTCTGCCTTGCTCTGGGTCAGTGGCTCACGCCCCCCTCTCTAAGAGGCATACGTCCCCACAGCCTGATTCTGGCTTTCGCCTCTGCTGTCAGGAAGAGCAACCTGCCTCCCCAAGCTGGCCAAGCTTGCGCTCGCAACGTGACTACATTTTGGGAGCTCACCTCTTGCAGTCCTGGCACCCCAGCCACTGACGTAGCACTCTGTCAGCTCCGAGACTCTCAGCGAGGCATCGGGCACGCAGGCAAGCTGTACATGGCTGTTGCACTGGACAGGCTGCTCCAGTTCCAGCAAGGCAATGTCGTTTCTCCACGTGATATTATTGAAGTGCTGGTGAACCAGCAGCTGCTTGATGTTGCGCACCTGGGCCTCAGGTCCCAGCTGGGTCAGCTGGGTGGCACCTACCACCACCTGCCACATGGTGATGTTCCTGGAAGGCAGATGGAGAGAGGGCTCAGAGGGAGCAGAGCCACATGCTGCAGCAGCACAGCAGTCGCCCTGCCTTCTGCTTGGCAAGGCAGAGAGGAAAGCAGTGCTTGGGAGGGTGCGACAGACCACGTGCTCCTTGGGCTCAAGCAGTGTCGAGCTGGAGGCTGCTGGGAAGCAGTGGCATGAGCCAGCCTTCTCCTGAGCAGCCTCTCAGGTGGCTGCGGAGTGCCCAGGCACTGGGCGTACTGCAGGGCAACAGGACATGCTGCAGCACGTGCTGGTGTGCTCAGGGCACCTGCTAGAGTGTGGGGCTAACCCTGAACCCTGGTCCTCCTTACCTGGCCTCGAAGAAGCAGTGGGCTGCTGTGAGGACCCACTGTGGGCTGATGAGGGAACCCCCGCAGATGTGCGCCGTGCCTCCTTCCAAGAGAGCCTCGATGCTGACGATCCAGGGCCAGGCCCCTGGCTGGGCATCTGTGCCACCCACAACGCGCGACATGCCGTAGTGAAAAGCCGCAGGCCGAAGGCCGCAGGTGCCTCTGTAACCAGAAACTCCATTCTGGTTAGCTCCATGGAAGCTTGTGCCATTCCGGCTAAAGGCCAGCTGTCTTCCCTCCCCTCAAGGCATGGCCAGAAGGGCCGAGGAAACCCGTGGGGTGTGTGCCCGCTCCCCTTTCCCTGCTTTCTGCTTCAGCCCGTAGACGAGTTGTGCCGGCAGCCTGGGTGATGGCAAGGAGCTGAGCCTCCCAGATGGCCTTCAAGAGCCACTGGGGTGGCCATGGGGGATAAGCAGGACCCCTCCAGAGAAGCTCACAAGGGTTGCCCAATGTCCCTCCCAGAGCCTCGGGCCACTTACCCACAGCTATCCCATGTGCCGTGCACAGGACAGCACACGGCCAGCAGGACAACGAGGAGGAGGAGAACATCCATCACTACCAGCAACATGTGGCAGCTGCAAGAACGAAGGCTTGTCGCCACCCCTACGGCCACCGACAGAGTGCCCGCAGGATTCCCGTTCCTGGGGTACCCTTGGACACGGGGCTGATGTCACAGAGTGCCTGGTTCCAGGTGCTGGGCGTGGTGGCGGTGGGGGAGGGATGGGGGGCAACAGGAGGGGTTCCAAGCAGGACTGGAGGCGGAAGCTGGGATCGCACACCCCTGACAGAGCCCCACGCAATGCCCTGCTTGCACGATCAGGGTGGGCAGGCCCCGTGGCAGGCAGCAGCGCCTGGCTCCCAGCTCTGCCTGCTAACAGCTCACAGGGCAACACCCAGCGTGGCCTCGCAGCCTCTTTGGGGAGTTCCCTGCCGCCCTGCTCTCTGCAGCCCTGTGCCACCGGCTCCTTCCCAACAAACAGACACACAACAAAGAACACAATGACTACAGCAGCATGCGCGTGCTTGGGTGTTGAAGAGCCAATCTGTTGATGGCCGTGGCAGCCAAGCAGTGCTGGGCAAGCCAAATAAGCCAAGCACAGCCCAGCAACGTCAACCTTCCTGCACAAAGCACAGTGAAATGCAGGTGCAGCACACTCCTCACTGGCCATGTCAGCCACAGCAACGCGCTCTGGCAGGTGTTGTATCCTTGCTGTCTTTGAGTTTGATTGCAGTTCTGGGCGCACACTGAGCATCCACTTGTGGCAAGGGCAATCAACGTGAAGCTCTAGAGAGAGAAGTATGCTCCTGCTCGCAGCCCAACGTGCCATCACTGTCCATGGCTTTGGTGAATCCTGCATCAGTCTTGTCTCATGAGTCTGCATTCTGCCGCTGACTGAAGGAGCCTTGCTCACTCTCCTGCTGGAGTGCAGGAGAGAAGAAGGAGCCAGGCACATGCATTGCATTTGCACAGCAGGGCTAGGTCCCTGGAGGGTCGAGAGCAGTGGCTTGAAGGTTGGCAGCCTCCAAGCTTGTGAAAGGTGCGGCAGCTCCCTGCTGCCATCCTGGCTTCTGTGGTGAGGCATAAGGCGCACAGCGGAGGGAGCAATCGGGTCCCGAGGAGGAGGACCACGCAGGCTCTGTCTGAAAGTGGAAGAGCTGCTCTCAAGGCCCTTGAGGTGCAGCAGGGCTTCCTAGGCCCCAGAACTGGCCTCCAAGCAAGCGGGCTCAAGGCTGCTTTGTGTTTTGAAAAGGGACCGGCAGCCGGTTCCCATGTGTCTGCTGAGAGCAGGCAGAAGGCGGCCTTGGAGAAGACAACTTGTCTGCTGGGGAAACCCTGCTCTTTCAGCACCAGTTTTGGCAGGTGGCTAGCGGAGAATGCCGTCAGAGGTGGCCACACTTCACAGACGCTTGAAGGAAGAGATTGGGGTCATTTGGCGGAGAGGACTCTGGCAGGGACAGCAGTTCCCAGGCAAGCCCGTCAGTAATGGCACACAAGTCCAAGGTGACCTAGCTAACAACACCCAAAGACCATGTGTGTTGACAGATGGGGCAAACCTGGGAGCAAAGGGGGGAAAAAATAACTGGGGTTGGCCCCGTGTCTGGGAGGAGAGCAGGGCTGAGAGAGGCAGGACTCAGGGAAGATGAGGGGCACGTATAAGCACGGCAAATGGAGAGAAGGGGGGATCAAGGAGCCGGTCACACAGAAGCAAAGTGCTGGCTGCCTTGCTTGCCTGAGCCCTGCGCCTAATCACCACAGTACCCACTGGCTTCTTTTGGAGAGCCACCCCAAAGCCCTTCCTGTGTGGGACCACTCTGCACCTGCTGCGCGGTGGGTCCCCAGGCCTGGCTGCTAGCAAAGGCCGACGGCAAGACACGCCACAGGCAGCCAGCGCTTGGAAAGCCCCAGTGTCTCGGGCCAGCTGCTGCTGGGAGCCCTGTGCGCGTGCACAGCTCACTAGTGAACCTGAAGCTGGACGAGGTGACAAGCAAGAGGGGAGAGAGAGCCTCTCAGGCATGTGGATGGCCTGCGGTGTCAGCCGACGTGCCTGCTCAGCCCCAGCGTCCCCACCTTGCAAGAGGACCAGGCCTGCCAACCACTGGCCACCTCTCCACCTCCCAGAGGCAGGAAGGACTTGGAGGTGCTTGAGCATGCATGCCCTCAGCTGCTGCCCACCTAGGCATGCCCCCCCTGCGGGAGCTGCAGAAGGGCCTGCCTCTGAAGCTGCCAGGACCGTCCTCCTCTTGCTCTGTGCTTGGGCCCCGGCAAGCCATGGTGCTGCAGCTCCCAGCTCTGTTCCTACCCAGGACTGCAGGGCATGCCTCCAGCTGAACTGGGATCTCTGGAAACATGGGCATGCCCTTTGCTTCCTCTTGATCATGCAGTGAAAGGAGTTCTTATGGCTCTGCGGATGATGCTGGAGCATGCTCCCTCCCCAAACAAGTCCGGCTTTCTGTCAAGAGGCCTCAGGTGTACCTCGTAGCACAGAGCGCAAAGTCCACTCCCCTGCACTCCTAGCAGGCTTGGTAATGTCCCCAACGCACAGTTTGCTACCCCAGCACTCCGATAGTCAGAGGTGTCACCGAGCCGAAGCCACTGCGGAGCCCTCTAGCGTGAGCGTGGTCAGTTGTGGGCGGAAGGGGGTCTGGTAGCTCTGCGACAGGGATCCCATGTGGAGCAACCTGCGGTGACGCAGTTGGAGGCAGACTGAAAAAACACTATGTCTTCATGGCTGGGTTTGGACAAAATGGCCTTTCTTGTTTATACAAATTTTTTATATATCTTAGATAGTACATGTGTCAGTCCCTGACAGGTTTTTGTGTTCTTCTTCTTGCTTGCTATTTGCTGTTGCTGTAGGTGCCCGTAGGCTGTGGTTTTAAATTCCAGTTCTTCACATCCTGTTGACATACCTGACAATTTGTGGCTGTCTTAGAGGTACAGGACTAAGTATTTGAAGTCAACTAACTTGTCTGCAGGTCCTCTGCATTCCCCAACATTCCCCCCTTTTGTTTCTGAACAGCTAGTACCATATTTTGCCGTGTGCTGCAGGGCCCTTGCAAAGACGACGGCAACCAAGGCATTATCAAACAAAGAATACTGCCAATTGAGTGAATTGATGCCCCAAAGGATGACATTTTCTCAGATTTTGATAACGTGTTGCTGCAATGGGGTGCCTAAAATCCATGCAGCTCATACCATCACAATCCTCTCAGCCGTGTCCTTGAGCCAACATCAAAAGGGCAATAGTTGCTCTGTTTTGTATGTCATAGTGGCAAATTTGACTCACGTTCTTAACTGTAGAGGGATGTTTAAAGGACCAAGGACATATGTTACCATTGTCTGGGTTGGAGAACCCAGGCCTGTTAGTTGAAGCTGCAGAGCAGCTTTAACTTGTCCTGGGAACAAGCAGTGGGAGAAGGAAAACAAGCTATGCACAAACAAGAAGCCAGGTGCAGAGCAAGTCCTGGGAACCGCGAAATTAGCACACTCTCAGCGGCACACTAAGATCAGGTGCCTGCAGCATGCTCACCAATCAGCGACACGGACCCCTACATGGCCCAGAGACTTTTATCCAATCAGCTGTGTGTAAAGTCGATTGAGCAGTCGGTTTAAGTAATAAAAATGACCTGTTTGTTTAATAAAGGGACTACAGCATGTAGCCATATTGGTGTGATTGTCATGACTTGGCCAACTCCACGAGGGACCCTCTTTGCCTAACAAACAAGGTGATTTAACTCTTGAATGCTTTCCCTGCTGTTGCTCCGGATAAGAGAAGAACCACTGCAATACGTTCCCATCAGTTCCATAAATCAACCACATCATTACATGCTTCATCCAAAGTTATATTGTCTTTGAGCACATTATGCTTATCAACATGTTGACGTGTTGATTTGTGCGGGTGTCATGGTCCCATCATGGCCTCCTACTACTACAGCATCTACATAAAAACAACTATCAACATTCAAAGTGCAAACAATATCAACCTCTTTTGGATTAACATTATACAGAGGTAATCATCCCAAATAACAAGGCTTTCAGTAACATTCTCCGTTCCCCACATTCTTTGTCAAAATCTTACATTCACTTTTTTGCAACAATGTCTGCAAGTCAGTTTTGAGGAAGGGCACACCAAACAAGGACTGGTTCAGTAAGGAGACCACACATTAGTGTTTGCGTTGACTGGCGGCAGCAGTGCTCCCATGGTCTGGCACGCTAAGCCTAGGCCGCACACAGCGAGCAGGTATCCATCGCAGACCTTCAGCTGTAGAAACACAAGCATAACTCTCCCCCAAGTTAACAATTCACACAGTCCCAACCAATGCCCGGTACAAGGGTCTTTCATGCGTACTAAGGCGCCTTTGTGCTTTTGCGGCTTGTCACCAATTGACACCATGTGCTGCACAATGGGAGGCACCGCATGGTCAGCAGAGATTTTCAGAAAGTGTAAAACATAACATGCTTTCTCTAATCGTGCCTCTGGGGTCATTCCCTTCATTCCCCCTTTGCGTTTTCCAAGGTGGCATTTAAGAGTACCATTCATGCGTTCAGCGATGGCTTGGCCCCTAGGGGAATGGGGAATACCAAATTAGTGGGAGATCCCCCATTGGGAAAGGAACTGACTGACGGGCCTGGAATTATAGGCAGGTCCACGGTCCGTTTTGATTTCAAGAGGGACACCGAGCACAGAAAAAGCACGTTGCCAGTGCCGAATGACGTCACGACTGGTCTCACCTGTGTGGGCAGTAGCAATCATTGCACTAGAATATGTATCTCTTTTTACCATGGACATATTTTTGTCTGCCAAACTCACTGTAATCAGTTACATCTGTTTGCCAGAGCTGTAAAGCTTGAAGGCCTCTAGGATTAACTCCCTAATTTGGCACAGAAGTAACATTTTGACAGTGTGGGCAGGCTGCAACAATGCTGCGTGCAGCTGCCTCAGAGAGACCCTATTGGCCAAATTGATGATACAAGGATCGCCAATTCAGATGATAGAATTGGTGGGCTAACATGGCTTGCTGATGGACGTCAGGAACAGGCGCCGACAGAGCTGTAGGACAAGGCCTCAAGGACAAAATAGAGCTCTGCAATAGATTTTTTGCTTCTGGCACAAGGTCATGGTTGTGAAGAGTTTGAAGGGATGTGTTGCATGAACCTTTCAGATCATTTGGAATCAATTCATGCTAGCATCCAAAGATTAAAGGATGGAGTTTCTCATCTTCAACAATGTGATGCTTGGGATTGGTTAGATAAACTGTTTAGTGGTTGGGGCATTTCAGGATGGTTAAGCAGTTTAGTTAAGATGATTATATATGCTTTAGTTGCTTTTTTGTTTGTTTTATTACTTATAGCTTGTATTTTACAATGCTTACAAAAATTAATAACTTGTTCGATTTCAGGGGTTCTTTTTGTGCAACAGGAAAAGGGAGATGTAGGACAAGGCCTCAAGGACAAGAGTCCAAGTACTGATAGCCTGATGAATAGAGACTTGTTAGAACTTGTAGGGCACAAGCCCTGGGAACAAAGGAACAAGCTAACTGCAGACCCCTGCGCCGTTACAGTTGAGGAGGCAACCAGGCGGACAGAGAAACAAGTAGCCAGGTAAGGGAATGCATAGCGCCGATAAGTAACTTTGCTAATCAAGAAAGCCGCGTAGAAAGAAACTCCCTAACTTTGGAATTGAATCTGTTGCTATGTCAAGGTAAACCAATAAGTTCCTATTGTTTTAACGGTGTGCCTTAAATATCAACCAATCAGTGTTTTTTACGCTTAAGATTTAACCAATCAGAGTGTAATATGTAGAAGGTAGAAACGTATATATGTGTAAGAAAATCACTAATAAATGGACAACTTGCTTGCATCAAGCTGCATCCCATCTCTTCATTCGCCGCACAGAGCCACAGAAACTAGAGCATCAACTCTAGCATTGCCTTCAATTACAAAACCAGGTAGGGAAGTATGGCTATTAACACGCATAACATAATACGGAGAATGGCGTTTCTGAATCTCTTCCCAAACTAAAATCAAAATTGCAACAAGCTTGGGATTGTTGACATGGCCAAGGACAGCCCTGTCTAACTTGGGAAGGAGGGCTGCCACATATGCCGAATCAGTAACAAGATTAAGAAGGCCTGGAAAATACTGAAATGCCAAAGCCGCAGCCTGTAACTCTATGACTTGCGGGGATCCTTCCTGATATACAATTTGGGAATGCCATTGCCCATGTTTTTTCCAAGCGACTGCGTCTTTTCCCGTTTTTCCAGACCCGCCTGTGAACACTGACCTTTGACCGGTCAGTCTCTGCATCACCTTTGCATCATGATATACAATTTGGGAATGCCATTGCCCATGTTTTTTCCAAGCGACTGCGTCTTTTCCCGTTTTTCCAGACCCGCCTGTGAACACTGACCTTTGACCGGTCAGTCTCTGCATCACCTTTGGATGATGCAGATCACCTTTGACCGGTCGTCTCTGACTCCGTTGCCGTGGCTGCAAAGTTAGATTTACAGTCATTTTCAAAAGTGGATGAGGTGGAAATGTGGTACTGAACTTGCCCTGGAAAACTGGCTAAAGCCATTTGAAGGGCAGTAGAGTTTAATAGCGCCCATTCAACATAGAATTGTTGTACAGGGATAATTACAGTTGGTGGATTAAGTCCAGTCAACTCTAAACATCTTTTTCGGATTTTTATGATCAAATCGGCAACAAGTTCGTACAATTCAACAGCACTTTTCTTAGGCTGCAAAGGCAGAAACAACCACTCAGGTACATGCAGTGGATCTTGCCAAGCCTGGTTCCGCTGCGCCAACATAGCATAAGGGGAAGATTGGTCCATTAAAATAAAACCACTTAAAGGAAGCGTGATATCTACACGCCACACATGTCGTGAAGAGATCAACTGTTGACTTCTTTCACAAGTGCCAAGGCTGCAGGCATTAAATACCTTGGGGCTAAAAGATCTGTGTCTCCTTTTAAAAGCTGCAAAAGAGGATGCATTTGTTCATTAGTAAGGCCTAAATAAGGCCGTAGCCAATTTAGCATTCCTGCAAGTTTTTGGACATCATTCAAAGTCTTTACATCCAGATTCAATTTGATAGGTTGTGGAGACACAGTTCCCTTCAGCACATTCATGCCCAGATATTTCCAGGGCTCTTGCCTCTGAACTTCTTCAGGAGCTACATTCAATCCAAATTCTGCTAAACTATGTCTGGCACCCTTCTCAGCTGTCTCCAGCAGCTCTTTGGACGGTGCTGCTAGCAAAATGTCATCCGTGTCATGATTAACAGTAAACATTTTGGTATTTGTCTCTCACTGAGCTCAGGGCTTGGGCTATAAACCATTGACAAATGGTTGGCGAGTTTCTCATGCCCTGAGGCAGCACGGTCCAGTGGTACCTTGTTGTGGGCTCAGAGTTAGTTCCAGTTGGTACTGTAAAAGCAAACTTTGCTTTCTCTTTTGGATCTAAAGGAATGGTAAATAAACCAATCTTTCAGATCAATAACTAAAATATCCCATTCCGTTGGTATGGTGGTGGCAGATGGCAACCCTGGCTGCAAGGACCCCATAGGGGCCATCACTGCATTGACTTTACGCAGGTCATGCAACAATCGCCATTTACCAGACTTCTTTTTTATCACAACTACAGGGGTGTTCTACGGGCTATGTGATTCTTCAGTGTGGCCCGCGTCTAACTGTTCCTTAACCAATTCATGCAGGGCACACAGCTTTTCCTGGGGCAGGGGCCACTGCTCTCCCCATACTGGTTTGTTGACTCGGAAGGCACTTGGACACAATTTATACGACCAATGTGATCAAGTTAGTGCTGATTTATTAAAAGGCTTACAGCAATTTATACTCTTAACAAAAGACACACACGCCACGCATGCGTTGCTATTCAGAGGTGATGGGCTAAAGCTACTTGTCCACGCGTACTCTAGTCATCTATGATTGGTCCTGGCGTAGTGTCTACGTGCTGCTCTCTTGTCACGTAGCATCCTGCTTTATAACTCTCCTCGAGTTGTAGGGTACGATTCCACATGTCAACATCATGGACGTTACCTGTGGTAGAGAGGGGGCGGCTCACAGTGTGGGCACTGGGCACAAGGGATGGTCCATGTGAATAGTGAATGCTGTACCACTTATCTAAAGGATGACGCACCTATGTTTATTTATAGTTGGGAAATGTCCAAGGACCCTTATTGCCACATGACAATGCACAGACTAAGTCCTTGGGTTGGTTTTCTTTAGAAGGGACATTTTGGCTTAGATTCCTGTTGTACATGCAACGTGGCGAAGATGAAGATTTAAACATGGCCGCTAAGGAATAGAGTCTGCGCAGAGACAACTCCTCAAGGACATTGCGCAGGCACGAGATATGTAAATGAATTCTCTGAATAATAATGAATATGTAAACGACTACTTGGAAAACTAATGAATAGGTATGAGTAGCTTGTATAAAGGGGGGGACTGAAAAGTCCCCTCGGTGTGCGTGACTTTGGTGGAGTGATCCCCCATGCACCCAGCACTGCTGAAAAAAGATAACCTCTGCTCACTCGAATATTGGTGATTGATACTTTAAATCACATGCCACGGCCTGAGAGAGGAGAAACAGCACGAGGTTTGTCCCTGAGAGCCGAGTGGGAGAGGAGGTGCCAGGGACGCCCAGCAGCTGTGCCCCGTGCATGGCCACCAAGGGCAGGGACAGCCCCCCGGGCCTCCTGGGCACAGGGGCTGCCTCGGGGCCGGCACCCCAACGCCCTTCCTCTCAAGGGTGCTGGGCAGGGGCAGGGCTGTGCGTGTCACCCCATGTCACAGTGCCATCATTCAGCAACACAGCAGTCACAGTGCCCCGGGGGAGTATAAAAGGGGCATCATCTGTGTCCCCCGGCCAGTGCTGGCCTGGCACCAGGCTGAAGACACCTGAGAGGTAGTCCTTGACGGGCCGGTGGGATTCCCTGGGTGGGGTGAGGGAGGGAGACTGGAACCTGGATGAGGCTGCTGGTGGGGCCACATCCAAAGCTCAGCTGAGGTCTGGAAATCCTTCTCAGCTGGACAACCATGGCAAGGCCAAGGGAATGTCTTCTTGAGGAGCACGGCAGAGTACACTGTCCTCATCCCCTGTGAAGCCAGGGGCAGCAGCCATAAGTTATGGGATGCACAGATGCTGGCGGGATCCTAGAGCTTTGGAGCACCCACTGGTGCCCTCCCAGGTGCAGGAAGGATTCTGGCCCCTGAAGTCGATGGGACCAGGGATATTTGGCCACTCTCAGAAGCCCCTGAGATGGCTCTAGGTCAGAGGGAGAGGCTTGGCATCTCCCAGGAGGCACGACCAGCCCGTGGGACGAGGAGGCAGGTCTCGCTCACATGCTCGGGGAACAGCCCATCACCAGGGCTGGGGTCAGGAGGGAATTTTCCCTGGGGCACATGGGCACTGGCCCCTGGGGGTTATTTGCTTTCCCCTGCAGCACTGAGCACAACCGCTTGTCAGGGCTCCACGGGTCCCTTGGGCCAGGTCACCACCTGCTGCTCATGCCCCACAAAGATGGCCTCTCGTGCCCTGCAGCTGGAGGGAGGAAGGCTTTTTTTCCCCCGCGGTGGGCTAGCAAGTGTCCCTCCCCAGGGTTCCTTTGCCTTTCTCTGCAGCACTGAGTAGGGCCCGTGGCCAGGGCTGCTTTGGGCCATGCTGGCGGGGTGCCTGCTGCTCGTGCTCCAGGAAGGTGGCCCTCATGTCCCGCATCTGGGGGGAGGAACCTTTCGAGGCTCCCGGTGGGGCTGCCAGTGTAGCCCCCATGGGTTGCTGCTTTGCCTCTGTAGCACTGAGCACAGCCCCTGGGCAGGGCTCCTCGGGGCCCTTTGAGCCAGGTTCTCGCCCTCTGCTCTCGCACCTCTGAGGCACCATCGTGCCCTGGCGCTCTGGCTCTCTTGCCCATCGCGAGCTTTAGCAGGAGCGAGCTGTGCAAAAGTCTCATTGATATTCAACCTACAGTGAACGCCAGGAACAGAAGGGAACAGAAGTGTCACGCTGTGCGGTGCCTGGAGTTCTGCGTGAGAAGCTGTGAGCGGGGTTGGAGGGGGTCCCTCCAGGAGAGCAGCTCTCTGCAGGGCAGGGCCCCGGCCCAGCCAGGAGGCAGGGGCAGGCACAGGCACAGCTACAACATGGCTCAGGCAGGGACTGAAGGGCCCCGGCTGAGCTGAGACACGTCCCCTGCACCCTTGGCAGGAGATGAGGGCGCTGGGGGTCCCAGGGGAGGCTGGTCCCAGCCACTGAGGCCTATGAGCACCCCCAGGACCCTGGCACCCGTAGACCTGCACTGCCCTAGGCTCTCTTTTAGGCAGTGCTGCCTGGCTGCTTTGGAGACGGAGTGTTGGGCCAGATGGACCACGTCTCTGAGGGAGCACTGTTGTTCTCAGGCTCTTGAGGTTTAGCTTGTTTGTTTGAGGGAAACACATCAGGAGTTACTAAAAATGAGTACAAGCAGGAAAAAAAAGTCCCCAGGGAAATGAGCAAGTACTCCTCACCTGAAAAGTTTGCAGCCCTTCAGCTGAGGAGCATGTCCTGCTTCAGACTGAAGGCTTGGTCTTTGAGCCTCCCTAGGGTCAGACAAGTGAGGGTTTGCCATCCTGTGGAAACCCAGTGAAACTGGATGGACACAGAACACTTTCAAAAGACACACTTTACACTTGCATTTTGCAAATTTCTGCAGATTGTCCAGTTCTCTTGAGTTGATCCACAACTCTACCGCCATCAGGAGATATGTGCCTCCTGCCCACAACCTGACAGAGGAGGCGATGCCTAGGCTGGGACGTGAGTGCCCATGCAATCCCTTCTGCTAGTGCAGGGCTGGAAAGAAATGTCTTCAGAGATTTCCTTGGCAAGTATTGGTAAGGAAAAGAGGAGGAAGGAAAGAGGAGAGCGGAGAAGAGGGAAGAAGAGAGAAGAGAAGATGAAAGATGAGAGTGGCGAGCAGGGAAGAGCAGAGAGGAGGGAAGAGGAAAGCAAATAGAGGAGGAGAGCAAAGAGGATGGAAGAGAGTGGAGAGTACAGAAGAGGAAAGCAGAGTAGAGAAGAGAGATGGGAAGAGGAGAGCAGAGTGAAAATTAGAATGGAGAAATAGGAAGAGGAGAGTGGAGCGGTGGTAGGAGGAGAGCGGAGAGACAGAAGAGGAGGGCGGAGAGGAGAGAAGAGGAGAGAAGAAAGAAGAGAGGGGAGAAGAGGGTAAATGAGAGTGGAGTAAAAAAGAGGAGAGCAGAGAGGGGTGACAAGGAGAACAAAGAAGCTGAAAAAGGAGAGCAGAGAAGTTGGAAGAGGATTGCAGAGAGGACGGAAGAGGAGGCAATAGGCAAGAGGAGGGAAGAAGAGAGCTTATAGAAGGGAAGAGGAGAGCAGTTAAGATGAAAGAGGAGAGTGAAGAGGAGGGAAACTGAGAGCAGAGAGGAGGGAAGATGAGAGCGGAGAGGAAGGAAGATGGGAGTGGATAAAAAGAGCAAGACTGTGGAGAAAATGGAAGAAGTGGAAGAGGAAAGCACAGATGAGAGAAGAGGAGAGCCATGTGGAGAGAAAAGGAGAGCAAAGCAGAGAGAAGAGGAGAGCGGAGAAGGTGGAAGAGAATTGCAGAGAGGATGGAAGAGGAGGCAATAGGAAAACAAAGGTGATGGAAGAGGAGAACAGAGTTATGGTAGGAGAGCAGAGAGAACGGAAGAGGAGTGCAGACAGGAGGGAGGAGAAGTGTGGACAGGAGGGAAGAAGAGTGCGGAGAAAAGGGAAGAGTAGAGTGGAAAGGAGGCATGAGGAGAGCAGAGAGGAGCGAAGAGGGAAGACGAAAGCAAAGAGGATGGAAGAGGAGAGCAGACAGCGGAGATGGATAACAGGGAAGAGGAGAATGGAAAAAGTGGAAAAGACAGGAGAGCGTAGAGGCGGGCAGAGTTGTACAGAATGAAGAGGAGATCGGAGCAGAGAGGAGAGTCGAGTGCAAAGGAGAGCAGAGAGGAGGGAAGAGGAGAGTTGAGCGGAGGGAAGAGGAGAGAGGAGATAAAAGTAAGTAGAGAGTGGAGAAGATGGAAGAGGAGATCAGAGAAGATGGATGAGGAGGCAAGATGGGTGTGGAGAGGAGGGAACAGGTATGCAAAGATAAGAGAAGAGGAGTGTGGAGAGGAGGGAAGAGGAAAGCAAAGCTGATGGAAGAGGTAAGTGTAGAGGAGTGAAGAGGAGAGCAGAGTGAAGAGGAGACCGTAGAAGAGGTAAGAGGAGTGCGGTAAAGAGGTAAGAGGAGTACGCAGAGGATGGATGAGGAGAGCATAAAATGCGTGAGGAGATGTGAGAAGATGGAAGAGGAGATAAGAGGAGATAGATGACGAGAGTAGAGAAGAGGACGGAAGAAGAGGGTGGAGAAGACATAGGTGGAGAGTGGAGAGGACGGAAGAAGAGAGCGGTGAGGAGGAAGCGGAGAGCAAAGCTGATGCAGAAAGTGTAGAGGAGTAAAGAGGAGAGAGAAGTGTAGAGGAGAGCGGAGAGGAGGGAAGAGGAGAGCAGAGAAAATGAAAGAGGAGAGCGGAGAGGAGGGAAGAGGAAAGTGGAGATGAATGGGGAGGAGAGCGCAGTATATAAAAGAAGAACGGTGAAGATGGGAGAGAAGAGCAGAGAAAATGGAAGAGGAGGAAAAGGAAAAGAAGAGAAATAGGAAAAGGAGAGCCATGTGGAGTAAATATGAGAGCAAGCTGAAGGAAGAGGAGAGCAGAGTGGAGGGAAGATAAGAGCGGAGATTAGTGAAGAGGAGAGCAGATGGAAGAGGTAATGGAGAATAGTGAAGTGGAGAGCAGATTGAAGAGGAGACAGGAGAGGAGGTAAGAGGAGAGCATAGAAGATGGATGAGGAGAGCGTAGATGATGGATGAGGAAAGCATAGAAGATGGACGAGGAGATATGAGTAGATGGAAGAGATCAGAGAAGATGGATGAGGAGAGCAGAGAAGAGGACGGAAGAGGAGGTTGGAGAGGACATAGGTTGAGAGTGGAGCGGATGGAAGAGTAGAACGGTGAGGGAAGAGGAGAGCAAAGCTGATGGATGACCTAAGTGGAGGGGCATAAAGATTAAAGGGGTGCCTCTAGCTGGGCAGGTGCCCCTGCCCCTGCTGACTGCCCCGTCCTAGGCTGTCAGAGCTGCCCGTTGCTGGCTCCCACCCCTTAAAAAACCTTAACCATAAGTACGCCAAAAACACTTAACCCTTAAAACCCTAAACTTTAATAACCTTACAAATGCTAAAAACACTTAAACGACTTAACACTAAAATACCAAACCCTAAAAACCCTTAACCCTAAAAAAGCTAACACTTCTTTAACACTAAGAACTCCATTAAACGCTACTAAATACTACATTAAATACTAAAACCCCTTAAGCCTAAAAAACCTTAACCACAGAAACCCTTAAACCTAAAAATCCTTAAAACCCTTAAGCCTAAACCCCCTTAACAGTAAAAACCTTTAAACCCAATAACTCTTAAGCTTAAAACGCCCAAAATCCCCTAACTCTAAAACCACTTCACATTAAAAATATTGAAAATCCTAAAAACCATTAACGTAAAACGCCTAAAACCCATTAAACCAAAACCCCCTAAACATCTTGACCTTAAAAACAGTAAAAACTCTTAACCCTAAAATTTTTAAAACACTTAACCCTATATAACCTATAACCCTAAAACCTCTTAAAAACCCTACAAATTCTTAAACCTAAAACCCCTTTAATGCTAACAACACTATGAACCCTTAACCCTAAAAAAAATATTAACCCCAAAACCCCTAAAAAGGCAAAAGCCCTTTAACTTTAAAACAACTTCAGAGGCAAAAAGCATTAACCCCAGGAAAGCTTAACCTTAAAAACCTTAAAAACCCTTAACCCTAAAACCCCTTAAAGCTCAAAATCTTAAAACCCCTAAAACCCAATAACATGTAAACCCTAAAAACCCTAACAACACTTGACACTTAAAACCCTAAAAACCCTTAACCATTAAACCCCTTAATCTTAAAAACCTTAATAATGCTTAAGCCCTAATACCCTTCATCATTAAAACCATTAACCCTAAAACCCATAAAAACCATTAACCCTAAAACCCCTTAACACTAAAATCCCTAACACTTCTTAACGCTAAAAACCCGTTAACACCCATAACACTAAAAAAACTAAATTCACTTAATCCTAAAACCCAAAAACCTCTTTAAACATAAAAATTGTCAAAACCCTAAAGCCTAAAAACACTTATCCCTGAAAATGCTTAACTCCAAAAACACTAAACATGAAAAACCCTAAAAAGACTAAATACCCTTAACCCTACAGCCCATTAACAGTAAAAATCCGTAACCCCCAAAGCACTTAACCCTGCAAACCAAAATCCCCTTTAACCCTAAAAAACCTAAAGCCCCTAAACCCTAAAAATGCTAAAGTCCAAAACCACATAACCCTAAAACCCTAAAAGCCCTTAACTTTACAGGTCAAATATGTGTCTTATTTTCTACACCTGTGCCTCCTGTTACAATTCCAAAAAATCCACGCCTTGCTCAGCTTGTGCCGTTTGTGAGTTGTGCTCCCCGAGCAGAGCCCAGGAGGCAGGGTGAGGAAGGACTGGGCTCCACAGGAATACCTCAAGTGCCTTGCACACAAGAACTATCTCCACAAGGACCCAACCTGACCTAGGAATTACTGGATGGATAAAATATTTGTTTCTGCACGAGATAAAGGTATTAATTGCCATTGTAATCTTTTTAATGATATACAGCTCTGTGTGGAATTGCTTTATGAGAATTATGAACCAAATGATAAAAGGATTCTGCATTGCTCAAAAAACAAAAATGGGGATTTGTGGAGCGGCTAGAAGACAATGGGCACATTATGAGCAATCCAGACCGAGTAACTTTATTGTAACAGCAGGCGGAAGTTACAGCAAGTTGCAGCTGTTGTGAAGGACACGTGAAAGGCTAAGAGAGACAAAGAAACTGTGTACAAGGACAAGGAGATTGTGAAACAGTGTATGTAGCAAGAAGATAAGGAAGTTGGACTGAAAAATGATGAGCTAAGATGTGAAACAGGATGTCTACCTGACAAGAGAGCAGCACGTAGACACTACGCCAGGACCAATCATAGATGACTAGAGTACGCGTGGACAAGTAGCTTTAGCCCATCGCCTCTGAATAGCAACGCATGCGTGGCGTGTGTGTCTTTTGTTAAGAGTATAAATTGCTGTAAGCCTTTTAATAAATCAGCACTAACTTGATCACATTGGTCGTATAAATTGTGTCCAAGTGCCTTCCGAGTCAACAAACCAGTATGGGGAGAGCAGTGGCCCCTGCCCCAGGAAAAGCTGTGTGCCCTGCATGAATTGGTTAAGGAACAGTTAGACGCGGGCCACACTGAAGAATCACATAGCCCGTAGAACACCCCTGTAGTTGTGATAAAAAAGAAGTCTGGTAAATGGCGATTGTTGCATGACCTGCGTAAAGTCAATGCAGTGATGGCCCCTATGGGGTCCTTGCAGCCAGGGCTGCCATCTGCCACCACCATACCAACGGAATGGGATATTTTAGTTATTGATCTGAAAGATTGGTTTATTTACCATTCCTTTAGATCCAAAAGAGAAAGCAAAGTTTGCTTTTACAGTACCAACTGGAACTACTCTGAGCCCACAACAAGGTACCACTGGACCGTGCTGCCTCAGGGCATGAGAAACTCGCCAACCATTTGTCAATGGTTTATAGCCCAAGCCCTGAGCTCAGTGAGAGACAAATACCAAAATGTTTACTGTTAATCATGACACGGATGACATTTTGCTAGCAGCACCGTCCAAAGAGCTGCTGGAGACAGCTGAGAAGGGTGCCAGACATAGTTTAGCAGAATTTGGATTGAATGTAGCTCCTGAAGAAGTTCAGAGGCAAGAGCCCTGGAAATATCTGGGCATGAATGTGCTGAAGGGAACTGTGTCTCCACAACCTATCAAATTGAATCTGGATGTAAAGACTTTGAATGATGTCCAAAAACTTGCAGGAATGCTAAATTGGCTACGGCCTTATTTAGGCCTTACTAATGAACAAATGCATCCTCTTTTGCAGCTTTTAAAAGGAGACACAGATCTTTTAGCCCCAAGGTATTTAATGCCTGCAGCCTTGGCACTTGTGAAAGAAGTCAACAGTTGATCTCTTCACGACATGTGTGGCGTGTAGATATCACGCTTCCTTTAAGTGGTTTTATTTTAATGGACCAATCTTCCCCTTATGCTATGTTGGCGCAGCGGAACCAGGCTTGGCAAGATCCACCGCATGTACCTGAGTGGTTGTTTCTGCCTTTGCAGCCTAAGAAAAGTGCTGTTGAATTGTACGAACTTGTTGCCGATTTGATCATAAAAATCCGAAAAAGATGTTTAGAGTTGACTGGACTTAATCCACCAACTGTAATTATCCCTGTACAACAATTCTATGTTGAATGGGCGCTATTAAACTCTACTGCCCTTCAAATGGCTTTAGCCAGTTTTCCAGGGCAAGTTCAGTACCACATTTCCACCTCATCCACTTTTGAAAATGACTGTAAATCTAACTTTGCAGCCACGGCAACGGAGTCAGAGACGACCGGTCAAAGGTGATCTGCATCATCCAAAGGTGATGCAGAGACTGACCGGTCAAAGGTCAGTGTTCACAGGCGGGTCTGGAAAAACGGGAAAAGACGCAGTCGCTTGGAAAAAACATGGGCAATGGCATTCCCAAATTGTATATCCGGAAGGATCCCCGCAAGTCATAGAGTTACAGGCTGCGGCTTTGGCATTTCAGTATTTTCCAGGCCCCCTTAATCTTGTTACTGATTCGGCATATGTGGCAGCCCTCCTTCCCAAGTTAGACAGGGCTGTCCTTGGCCATGTCAACAATCCCAAGCTTGTTGCAATTTTGATTTTAGTTTGGGAAGAGATTCAGAAACGCCATTCTCCGTATTATGTTATGCGTGTTAATAGCCATACTTCCCTACCTGGTTTTGTAATTGAAGGCAATGCTAGAGTTGATGCTCTAGTTTCTGTGGCTCTGTGCGGCGAATGAAGAGATGGGATGCAGCTTGATGCAAGCAAGTTGTCCATTTATTAGTGATTTTCTTACACATATATACGTTTCTACCTTCTACATATTACACTCTGATTGGTTAAATCTTAAGCGTAAAAAACACTGATTGGTTGATATTTAAGGCACACCGTTAAAACAATAGGAACTTATTGGTTTACCTTGACATAGCAACAGATTCAATTCCAAAGTTAGGGAGTTTCTTTCTACGCGGCTTTCTTGATTAGCAAAGTTACTTATCGGCGCTATGCATTCCCTTACCTGGCTACTTGTTTCTCTGTCCGCCTGGTTGCCTCCTCAACTGTAACGGCGCAGGGGTCTGCAGTTAGCTTGTTCCTTTGTTCCCAGGGCTTGTGCCCTACAAGTTCTAACAAGTCTCTATTCATCAGGCTATCAGTACTTGGACTCTTGTCCTTGAGGCCTTGTCCTACATCTCCCTTTTCCTGTTGCACAAAAAGAACCCCTGAAATCGAACAAGTTATTAATTTTTGTAAGCATTGTAAAATACAAGCTATAAGTAATAAAACAAACAAAAAAGCAACTAAAGCATATATAATCATCTTAACTAAACTGCTTAACCATCCTGAAATGCCCCAACCACTAAACAGTTTATCTAACCAATCCCAAGCATCACATTGTTGAAGATGAGAAACTCCATCCTTTAATCTTTGGATGCTAGCATGAATTGATTCCAAATGATCTGAAAGGTTCATGCAACACATCCCTTCAAACTCTTCACAACCATGACCTTGTGCCAGAAGCAAAAAATCTATTGCAGAGCTCTATTTTGTCCTTGAGGCCTTGTCCTACAGCTCTGTCGGCGCCTGTTCCTGACGTCCATCAGCAAGCCATGTTAGCCCACCAATTCTATCATCTGAATTGGCGATCCTTGTATCATCAATTTGGCCAATAGGGTCTCTCTGAGGCAGCTGCACGCAGCATTGTTGCAGCCTGCCCACACTGTCAAAATGTTACTTCTGTGCCAAATTAGGGAGTTAATCCTAGAGGCCTTCAAGCTTTACAGCTCTGGCAAACAGATGTAACTGATTACAGTGAGTTTGGCAGACAAAAATATGTCCATGGTAAAAAGAGATACATATTCTAGTGCAATGATTGCTACTGCCCACACAGGTGAGACCAGTTGTGACGTCATTCGGCACTGGCAACGTGCTTTTTCTGTGCTCGGTGTCCCTCTTGAAATCAAAACGGACCGTGGACCTGCCTATAATTCCAGGCCCGTCAGTCAGTTCCTTTCCCAATGGGGGATCTCCCACTAATTTGGTATTCCCCATTCCCCTAGGGGCCAAGCCATCGCTGAACGCATGAATGGTACTCTTAAATGCCACCTTGGAAAACGCAAAGGGGGAATGAAGGGAATGACCCCAGAGGCACGATTAGAGAAAGCATGTTATGTTTTACACTTTCTGAAAATCTCTGCTGACCATGCGGTGCCTCCCATTGTGCAGCACATGGTGTCAATTGGTGACAAGCCGCAAAAGCACAAAGGCGCCTTAGTACGCATGAAAGACCCTTGTACTAGGCATTGGTTGGGACTGTGTGAATTGTTAACTTGGGGGAGAGTTATGCTTGTGTTTCTACAGCTGAAGGTCTGCGATGGATACCTGCTCGCTGTGTGCGGCCTAGGCTTAGCGTGCCAGACCATGGGAGCACTGCTGCCGCCAGTCAACGCAACAACTAATGTGTGGCCTCCTTACTGAACCAGTCCTTGTTTGGTGTGCCCTTCCTCAAAACTGACTTGCAGACATTGTTGCAAAAAAGTGAATGTAAGATTTTGACAAAGAATGTGGGGAACGGAGAATGTTACTGAAAGCCTTGTTATTTGGGATGATTACCTCTGTATAATGTTAATCCAAAAGAGGTTGATATTGTTTGCACTTTGAATGTTGATAGTTGTTTTTATGTAGATGCTGTAGTAGTAGGAGGCCATGATGGGACCATGACACCCGCACAAATCAACACGTCAACATGTTGATAAGCATAATGTGCTCAAAGACAATATAACTTTGGATGAAGCATGTAATGATGTGGTTGATTTATGGAACTGATGGGAACGTATTGCAGTGGTTCTTCTCTTATCCGGAGCAACAGCAGGGAAAGCATTCAAGAGTTAAATCACCTTGTTTGTTAGGCAAAGAGGGTCCCTCGTGGAGTTGGCCAAGTCATGACAATCACACCAATATGGCTACATGCTGTAGTCCCTTTATTAAACAAACAGGTCATTTTTATTACTTAAACCGACTGCTCAATCGACTTTACACACAGCTGATTGGATAAAAGTCTCTGGGCCATGTAGGGGTCCGTGTCGCTGATTGGTGAGCATGCTGCAGGCACCTGATCTTAGTGTGCCGCTGAGAGTGTGCTAATTTCGCGGTTCCCAGGACTTGCTCTGCACCTGGCTTCTTGTTTGTGCATAGCTTGTTTTCCTTCTCCCACTGCTTGTTCCCAGGACAAGTTAAAGCTGCTCTGCAGCTTCAACTAACAGGCCTGGGTTCTCCAACCCAGACAATGGTAACATATGTCCTTGGTCCTTTAAACATCCCTCTACAGTTAAGAACGTGAGTCAAATTTGCCACTATGACATACAAAACAGAGCAACTATTGCCCTTTTGATGTTGGCTCAAGGACACGGCTGAGAGGATTGTGATGGTATGAGCTGCATGGATTTTAGGCACCCCATTGCAGCAACACGTTATCAAAATCTGAGAAAATGTCATCCTTTGGGGCATCAATTCACTCAATTGGCAGTATTCTTTGTTTGATAATGCCTTGGTTGCCGTCATCTTTGCAAGGGCCCTGCAGCACACGGCAAAATATGGTACTAGCTGTTCAGAAACAAAAGGGGGGAATGTTGGGGAATGCAGAGGACCTGCAGACAAGTTAGTTGACTTCAAATACTTAGTCCTGTACCTCTAAGACAGCCACAAATTGTCAGGTATGTCAACAGGATGTGAAGAACTGGAATTTAAAACCACAGCCTACGGGCACCTACAGCAACAGCAAATAGCAAGCAAGAAGAAGAACACAAAAACCTGTCAGGGACTGACACATGTACTATCTAAGATATATAAAAAATTTGTATAAACAAGAAAGGCCATTTTGTCCAAACCCAGCCATGAAGACATAGTGTTTTTTCATTCTGCCTCCAACTGCGTCACCGCAGGTTGCTCCACATGGGATCCCTGTCGCAGAGCTACCAGACCCCCTTCCGCCCACAACTGACCACGCTCACGCTAGAGGGCTCCGCAGTGGCTTCGGCTCGGTGACACCTCTGACTATCGGAGTGCTGGGGTAGCAAACTGTGCGTTGGGGACATTACCAAGCCTGCTAGGAGTGCAGGGGAGTGGACTTTGCGCTCTGTGCTACGAGGTACACCTGAGGCCTCTTGACAGAAAGCCGGACTTGTTTGGGGAGGGAGCATGCTCCAGCATCATCCGCAGAGCCATAAGAACTCCTTTCACTGCATGATCAAGAGGAAGCAAAGGGCATGCCCATGTTTCCAGAGATCCCAGTTCAGCTGGAGGCATGCCCTGCAGTCCTGGGTAGGAACAGAGCTGGGAGCTGCAGCACCATGGCTTGCCGGGGCCCAAGCACAGAGCAAGAGGAGGACGGTCCTGGCAGCTTCAGAGGCAGGCCCTTCTGCAGCTCCCGCAGGGGGGGCATGCCTAGGTGGGCAGCAGCTGAGGGCATGCATGCTCAAGCACCTCCAAGTCCTTCCTGCCTCTGGGAGGTGGAGAGGTGGCCAGTGGTTGGCAGGCCTGGTCCTCTTGCAAGGTGGGGACGCTGGGGCTGAGCAGGCACGTCGGCTGACACCGCAGGCCATCCACATGCCTGAGAGGCTCTCTCTCCCCTCTTGCTTGTCACCTCGTCCAGCTTCAGGTTCACTAGTGAGCTGTGCACGCGCACAGGGCTCCCAGCAGCAGCTGGCCCGAGACACTGGGGCTTTCCAAGTGCTGGCTGCCTGTGGCCTGTCTTGCCGTCGGCCTTTGCTAGCAGCCAGGCCTGGGGACCCACCGTGTGGCAGGTGCAGAATGGGACCACACAGGAAGGGCTTTGGGGTGGCTCTCCAAAAGAAGCCAGTGGGTACTGTGGTGATTAGGCGCAGGGCTCAGGCAAGCAAGGCAGCCAGCACTTTGCTTCTGTGTGACCGGCTCCTTGATCCCCCCTTCTCTCCATTTGCCGTGCTTATACGTGCCCCTCATCTTCCCTGAGTCCTGCCTCTCTCAGCCCTGCTCTCCTCCCAGACACGGGGCCAACCCCAGTTATTTTTTCCCCCCTTTGCTCCCAGGTTTGCCCCATCTGTCAACACACATGGTCTTTGGGTGTTGTTAGCTAGGTCACCTTGGACTTGTGTGCCATTACTGACGGGCTTGCCTGGGAACTGCTGTCCCTGCCAGAGTCCTCTCCGCCAAATGACCCCAATCTCTTCCTTCAAGCGTCTGTGAAGTGTGGCCACCTCTGACGGCATTCTCCGCTAGCCACCTGCCAAAACTGGTGCTGAAAGAGCAGGGTTTCCCCAGCAGACAAGTTGTCTTCTCCAAGGCCGCCTTCTGCCTGCTCTCAGCAGACACATGGGAACCGGCTGCTGGTCCCTTTTCAAAACACAAAGCAGCCTTGAGCCCGCTTGCTTGGAGGCCAGTTCTGGGGCCTAGGAAGCCCTGCTGCACCTCAAGGGCCTTGAGAGCAGCTCTTCCACTTTCAGACAGAGCCTGCGTGGTCCTCCTCCTCGGGACCCGATTGCTCCCTCCGCTGTGCGCCTTATGCCTCACCACAGAAGCCAGGATGGCAGCAGGGAGCTGCCGCACCTTTCACAAGCTTGGAGGCTGCCAACCTTCAAGCCACTGCTCTCGACCCTCCAGGGACCTAGCCCTGCTGTGCAAATGCAATGCATGTGCCTGGCTCCTTCTTCTCTCCTGCACTCCAGCAGGAGAGTGAGCAAGGCTCCTTCAGTCAGCGGCAGAATGCAGACTCATGAGACAAGACTGATGCAGGATTCACCAAAGCCATGGACAGTGATGGCACGTTGGGCTGCGAGCAGGAGCATACTTCTCTCTCTAGAGCTTCACGTTGATTGCCCTTGCCACAAGTGGATGCTCAGTGTGTGCCCAGAACTGCAATCAAACTCAAAGACAGCAAGGATACAACACCTGCCAGAGCGCGTTGCTGTGGCTGACATGGCCAGTGAGGAGTGTGCTGCACCTGCATTTCACTGTGCTTTGTGCAGGAAGGTTGATGTTGCTGGGCTGTGCTTGGCTTATTTGGCTTGCCCAGCACTGCTTGGCTGCCACGGCCATCAACAGATTGGCTCTTCAACACCCAAGCACGCGCATGCTGCTGTAGTCATTGTGTTCTTTGTTGTGTGTCTGTTTGTTGGGAAGGAGCCGGTGGCACAGGGCTGCAGAGAGCAGGGCGGCAGGGAACTCCCCAAAGAGGCTGCGAGGCCACGCTGGGTGTTGCCCTGTGAGCTGTTAGCAGGCAGAGCTGGGAGCCAGGCGCTGCTGCCTGCCACGGGGCCTGCCCACCCTGATCGTGCAAGCAGGGCATTGCGTGGGGCTCTGTCAGGGGTGTGCGATCCCAGCTTCCGCCTCCAGTCCTGCTTGGAACCCCTCCTGTTGCCCCCCATCCCTCCCCCACCGCCACCACGCCCAGCACCTGGAACCAGGCACTCTGTGACATCAGCCCCGTGTCCAAGGGTACCCCAGGAACGGGAATCCTGCGGGCACTCTGTCGGTGGCCGTAGGGGTGGCGACAAGCCTTCGTTCTTGCAGCTGCCACATGTTGCTGGTAGTGATGGATGTTCTCCTCCTCCTCGTTGTCCTGCTGGCCATGTGCTGTCCTGTGCATGGCACATGGGATAGCTGTGGGTAAGTGGCCGAGGCTCTGGGAGGGACATTGGGCAACCCTTGTGAGCTTCTCTGGAGGGGTCCTGCTTGTCCCCCATGGCCACCCCAGTGGCTCTTGAAGGCCATCTGGGAGGCTCAGCTCCTTGCCATCACCCAGGCTGCCGGCACAACTCGTCTACGGGCTGAAGCAGAAAGCAGGGAAAGGGGAGCGGGCACACACCCCACGGGTTTCCTCGGCCCTTCTGGCCATGCCTTGAGGGGAGGGAAGACAGCTGGCCTTTAGCCGGAATGGCACAAGCTTCCATGGAGCTAACCAGAATGGAGTTTCTGGTTACAGAGGCACCTGCGGCCTTCGGCCTGCGGCTTTTCACTACGGCATGTCGCGCGTTGTGGGTGGCACAGATGCCCAGCCAGGGGCCTGGCCCTGGATCGTCAGCATCGAGGCTCTCTTGGAAGGAGGCACGGCGCACATCTGCGGGGGCTCCCTCATCAGCCCACAGTGGGTCCTCACAGCAGCCCACTGCTTCTTCGAGGACAGGTAAGGAGGACCAGGGTTCAGGGCTAGCCCCACACTCTAGCAGGTGCCCTGAGTGCAAAAGCACGTGCTGCTCCCGTCCCGTTGCCCTGCAGTACGCCCAGTGCCTGGGCACTCCGCAGCCACCTGAGAGGCTGCTCAGGAGAAGGCTGGGCTCATGCCACTGCTTCCCAGCAGCCTCCAGCTCGACACTGCTTGAGCCCAAGGAGCACGTGGTCTGTCACACCCTCCCAAGCACTGCTTTCCTCTCTGCCTTGCCAAGCAGAAGGCAGGGCGACTGCTGTGCTGCTGCAGCATGTGGCTCTGCTCCCTCTGAGCCCTCTCTCCATCTGCCTTCCAGGAACATCACCATGTGGCAGGTGGTGGTAGGTGCCACCCAGCTGACCCAGCTGGGACCTGAGGCCCAGGTGCGCAACATCAAGCAGCTGCTGGTTCACCAGCACTTCAATAATATCACGTGGAGAAACGACATTGCCTTGCTGGAACTGGAGCAGCCTGTCCAGTGCAACAGCTATGTACAGCTTGCCTGCGTGCCCGATGCCTCGCTGAGAGTCTCGGAGCTGACAGAGTGCTACGTCAGTGGCTGGGGTGCCAGGACTGCAAGAGGTGAGCTCCCAAAATATAGTCACGTTGAGAGCGCAAGCTTGGCCAGCTTGGGGAGGCAGGTTGCTCTTCCTGACGGCAGAGGCGAAAGCCAGAATCAGGCTGTGGGGACGTATGCCTCTTAGAGAGGGGGGCGTGAGCCACTGACCCAGAGCAAGGCAGAAAGGAAGGAGCGGTCCAGCGCCTCCCCACATGCAAAGCCAAGCCCCGGGATAGGGCTTCAGTCACGCAGGGAAGGAGAACTGGCAATGAGCTGCTGGGTGTTCATTCCTTTCTGTGCTCTTCACAGCTGGAGGATCGGCGTATGTGCTGCAGGAGGCCCAGGTCCACCTCATTGATGCCGGGGTCTGTAACAGCAGCGGCTGGTACAGAGGGGCCATCCACACCCACAACATCTGTGCTGGCTATCCGCAGGGTGGCATCGACACCTGCCAGGTAGGAGCGTGCTACAAGCCAAGCCCCGGCAGCACGGGCAGCCCCGCCACAACCGCCCAAACCTGCACCGTCACGGGCTTTTCCTGGCCACTCACACTCCCATTGCTGTGTCCCCACTGCTGAGGGCCTTACCCCCCTTCCCCTTTTGCACGCCTTTGCCCAGGGCCTGCCTGCCTTGTCCCAGAGGCCTGGCACTATGTCCACAAAGCCCACCCAGTGCCCTTGGCAGCCCAGAGCTTCACCATCCCAAACGTGCAACATCCTTCTGCAGCACCTGCAGGACAACTGTGCTGCAGGGAGAGCGAGCCCTGCCTTACAGGCCCACCACCTCCTCCCAGGAAAGCTTCTCCAGAGCTTGGCTGGCCACTAAATACAGCTCTGGAAGTGCCATGAGAGGGAAGGAGCCAGCCACTGGGCTGACGGTGGCCACCCAACAACCCCTTCATCCTCTCTCCTCTGCTGCAGGGGGACAGCGGTGGGCCTCTTGTGTGCCAAGACAAGAGCGCTGACTACTTCTGGCTTGTTGGCCTGACCAGCTGGGGGATGGGCTGTGCGAGAGCAAAGAAGCCCGGAGTCTACACCTCCACCCAGCACTTCTACAACTGGATCCTGGAACAGATGGGCCTGCACACAGCAGTAGCGACTACTGCAAGGCCGCAGCCAGCCTTCACCTCCACCCCCGTTCACAGGCCAACACCAACAGAAGCAGGAAGGTTTACACCCTGCCCACTTCCAGTGCAGAAGCTGTGGGATTTCCTTTCTTGGCTGCAGAAGCTGGTGCAGTTCCTAATAGGAGAAAAGGTTTGATCAGCAGGACGGAGAGGATCCAGGGCTGGCTGCAGCGCACCACCACCACCATTTCCCGCTGGGGCAATGCCTGCTGATGCAAAGGCAGCCTCAGTGTCAAAGGCCTGCTCTGTCCTGCCCGCGCTCCTCTCAACGGAAGAGCTCAGCTGGCTGAGTCCCTGCAATAAAGTGTTTCAGTTCTGTGGCTAACCAGGCGCCAGTCCTCTTCAGTCTCGTGTGCAAGGCCAGGACTTCCACGCCCGGCACCTGCCGGAGGAAGCAGGCTGCAGGCAGACAAGTCGGGCACAAAGGGTCACAGCAAAGGGCTGAAGCTCTGCCTGCTCAGCAAGAAGGATGAGGGTGCAGTGGAACAAGGGAAGGCAGGTCATTGCGGGGCTCAGGGCCTTGGGGATGGCAGCTGGAAGCACAGACTGCCTTAGGCCCGCTCCTGGTGGGATCCCTGTGTGCGTCTGTATGAGGCGCAAGCGAACTTGAACGTGGACTCTCAGGGCCCAGGAAACACAGATCTAGAAAGACCCAAGGCTTGCACCAGGCACTGGTGAGGGAGCCTTGGCTTTGAGCCCCACATATGACATGGACTTAATTTCTAGACTGTTATCTGAGGCATCTACGAACACGTTGTGCTTATGAATCCAGGGAGTGAGGCTGTGTTTCTGTTTCAGTAGCCTCATCCTCTGGTCTCATGGTTTAATGCCGGCCGGCAACCAAGCACCACGCAGCCGCCTGCTCACTCCCCCTCATCCGGAGGGCTGGGGAGGAGAATCAGAAAGGAATGTAAAACTTGAGGGTTGAGATAAGAGCAATTTCATAATTTAAACAGAATAAAGAGGTAAGAACATCAGTAATAACAATGATAATAGTAACAATTAGGATGGAAAGGTGGAGGAAAGGGGTAAAATCCAAAGGAAAAGGGAAAAGGGGAAAAAAAACCCAAGTGATGCACAGTACAACTGCTCACCACCTGCTGACAGATGCTGAATGACTTTTAATACGGAAGGGGGAGGGGTATCCCCCTCCAGAGGATTTTTTTTCTTCCTCACGGATCTTTACCTGTTTAGGGGTGGTTCTTCTCTTATCCGGAGCAACAGCAGGGAAAGCATTCAAGAGTTAAATCACCTTGTTTGTTAGGCAAAGAGGGTCCCTTGTGGAATGTTGGCCAAGTCATGACAATCACACCAATATGGCTACATGCCGTGCTCCCTTTATTAAACAAACAGGTCATTTTTATAACTTAAATCGACCGCTCACCCGACTTTACACACAGCTGATTGGATAAAAGTCTCTGGGCCATGTAGGTGTCCGTGTCCCTGATTGGTGAGCATGCTGCAGGCGCCTGATCAGAGTGTTCTGATTTCGCGGTTCCCAGGACTTGCTCTGCACCTGGCTTCTTGTTTGTGCATAGCTTGTTTTCCTTCTCCCACTGCTTGTTCCCAGGACAAGTTAAAGCTGCTCTGCAGCTTCAACTAACAGGCCTGGGTTCTCCAACCCAGACAATGGTAACATATGTCCTCGGTCCTTTAAACATCCCTCTACAGTTAAGAACGTGAGTCAAATTTGCCACTATGACATACAAAACAGAGCAACTATTGCCCTTTTGATGTTGGCTCAAGGACACGGCTGAGAGGATTGTGATGGTATGAGCTGCATGGATTTTAGGCACCCCATTGCAGCAACACGTTATCAAAATCTGAGAAAATGTCATCCTTTGGGGCATCAATTCACTCAATTGGCAGTATTCTTTGTTTGATAATGCCTTGGTTGCCGTCGTCTTTGCAAGGGCCCTGCAGCACACGGCAACAATGGTACTAGCTGTTCAGAAACAAAAAGGGGGAAATGTTGGGGAATGCAGAGGACCTGCAGACAAGTTAGTTGACTTCAAATACTTAGTCCTGTACCTCTAAGACAGCCACAAATTGTCAGGTATGTCAACAGGATGTGAAGAACTGGAATTTAGAACCACAGCCTACGGGCACCTACAGCAACAGCAAATAGCAAGCAAGAAGACGAACACAAAAACCTATCAGGGACTGACACATGTACTATCTAAGATATATAAAAAATTTGTATAAACAAGAAAGGCCATTTTGTCCAAACCCAGCCACGCAGACATAGTGTTTTTTCAGTCTGCCTCCAACTGCATCACCGCAGGTTGCTCCACATGGGATCCCTGTCGCAGAGCCAGCAGACCCCCTTCTGCCCACAACTGACCACGCTCAGCCTGAAGGCTCCGTGGCTGCTTCGGCTCGGTGACACCTCTGACTATCGGAGTGCTGGGATAGCAAACTGTGCGTTGGGGACATTACCAAGCTGTAGGACAATGCCTCAAGGACAAGAGTCCAAGTACTGATAGCCTGATGAACAGAGACTTGTTAGAACTTGTAGGGCACTAGCCCTGGGAACAAAGGAACAAGCTAACTGCAGACCCCTGCGCCGTTACAGTTGAGGAGGCAACCAGACGGACAGAGAAACAAGTAGCCAGGTAAGGGAACGCATAGCGCCGATATGTAACTTTGTTAATCAAGAAAGCCGCGTAGAAAGAAGCCCCCTAATTTTGGAATAGAAATTGTTGCTATGTCAAGGTAAACCAGTAAGTTCCTATTGTTTTAACGGTGTGCCTTAAATATCAACCAATCAGTGTTTTTTACGCTTAAGATTTAACCAATCAGTGTGTAATATGTAGAAGGTAGAAACGTGTATATGTGTAAGAAAATCACTAATAAACGGACAACTTGCTTGCATCAAGCTGCGTCCCGTCTCTTCATTTGCCGCATTTAGCTCTTCATTTCAGTAGAATGAGTTATTACCGATGGTTATATCACTCCAGTTACTCACGGGCCATTTTGGGGATAGTGGTTTTGATGTCCATGGCCAATCTTTAAATCCTAAAGGACTCCCACATATCCAACAATTAGTCAGATCAAAGACATCAGCCACCTGCTGGCCTAAAGCTATACATTCATTTTGCCACGCTCTGAGAGTGAGGGGGGCACAGGACTTTCCTTGGCTATTAAACATGGCGACAATGGTCGACCAAAACAATATCTGCAATGGTATGCCAAACATCCTAAAAATATTAACAAGGCAAATACTGATGAAGCCACGCAGGCATTCGGCAGCTTCATATGGGTGGTTTTTTTTCTCAGGTAGGCTCCAGAGTCCTCACCCGGAAAAGAAAAGAAAATCAGACTCGGTTTGTTCAAAGGAACCGGAAGCAGAAGGATGGAGTAATCCACCTGGTGTTGATGTTATATTCTTTTCCATGAGCATCTTTGGCTTTCCAAGCATCTTTATTAAGAGGTCCAGTGAGCACGAGAGGAACAGCTCCAATGGCTGTCATTTCTACCAACACAGGCTGTCCAGGAGAAAAAAATTGTTCTCCGGGAGTACTGAGAGTCTGAGACTTTGGGGTCAAAGTCGGGGGTTTAGGAGAAAAGGCATTCAGTCGGGGACATCCATTTATTCCCCAGCGATCATTAACTGGGGTAACTGCATCCCAAAGGCGTTCCACCCAACGTGGCTTGTGAGGTTTCAGAAATCGATTTAAGAGTCCATGAGTTCGTTCTACTGTCCCGTTAGCTTGGGGATAATATGGGGTGTGGAATCCCCACTTGATTCCCTCTTCCCTCCCCCACTCCGGCTTTGGCAGCAGTAAAATGACTGCCATTGTCCGACTGAATGGAATCAGGTTTGAGGAGGAAACTAAACCAAATTTTCAGGGCTGGCACTGTATTTTCCCCAGTCGCTCGTGGAAACACTTTGAACTAGGCCAGGAATCACTTCCACACCTACTAATACGTACTGCTTCCCTTGTGACCTTTGGAAAGGTCCCGTATAATCTATCTGCCAAGTTTCCCAGAGACACTTTTTGTCTCTCAAATGAAGGGGGGAATCTTCCATGGCTTGTGGCTCTAGTCCAAGTCTGCATTGTTCACAAGCTGAAATAGAGGTTTTTCAAGATTCCCAAGTGACAGGCCAACCTCTGGCGTGTGCCTCTTTGTATAAATCAGTAGACCCTCAGTGAGCACGCTTAACTTGCAGCCATTCCAAAAGTCTGTCCCAGTTTTCCCCGGTTTGATTTTCCTGCTGCAAAGGGGCAATTCTGGCCAGCTCATCTGCCCTGTTATTCCATTCACCTGCCAGAGTTCCTCTTTCCCACAGAGACGGTACCCATGCTACCACAAAGTCCCCATGTTTGGCAAGATCTAAGTTTTTTTGCCACTTCTCCTTTTGCCACACTGGCACTCGGTTTACTTCCCAGTTATTCTGTTCCCAGAAAGGAAGCCATCCCGTTCATCCTTTGAATGCTGCAAACGAGTCAGTGTAAATGTGCACCGGAGCCTTAGCCCCTTCCTCGCTATTAAACACACTCCACACTGCCACTAACTCTCCCACTTGGGCACTGCCCTCACCTTTGGTAATGATTTCTCTGTTAGCATCTACATTAATAGCTACAGCTCGGTATCTCCTCTCTCAACAGAGGCAACTCCTCTGAAACAGCAGGAGTGACTTTTAATACGGGAGGGGGAGGGGTATCCCCTCCAGAGGATTTGTTACTTCCTCACAGATCTTTACCTGTCTAGGGGTGCCTTCAGTGACAGTTAGGACACTACAAATACGTTCAATCTTAGCATGACATTTTCTGACAGTATCTCTTTGGCCCACCCCGTTAGGGGGGGAGTTCCTGCTAACATAGCTTTAATTACCTTTAAAAGTCCCCTTAAAATTAGAGGCTGTTGGCGTATGGTTCGCTCCGCTTCTCTGAAAGCAACACTCACTACAAACAATCCTTTTTCCCAATTAGAGTCTCGTTTCTCAGCATCCTTAAAGCTCCTGGAGTAAAATTCGATCGGGCGGGAGAACCTTCTGGTCCCTTTTGCCAGAAATGAATGGACAATCCTGAGTGTGCAAACCCCCACTCAGTCTGGACAGGGTCAGTGGGGTGAATAGGACCCAAAGCCTGGTGGGTGTTTGCTTCCAACACCAAAAGCTGTAACGCTTCATTGTGGGCTGGAGCCCATTCCCAAGCTGCTCCTTTTCGCAGCAGGTCATATAAGGGCCGTGCAACTATTGCAAAGTCTGGGATGTGGTTTCTCCAAAAGACCAATAAGCCTAAGGCATGCTGCAGCTCCTTTTTATTTTCTGGAACTTTTACCTGCTCTAGTGTTGAGAGGGTGTCCTGAGGAATACAGGCTGAACCTCCTCTCCACTGTATCCCTAAAAAATTCACTTCATTTGCAGCAATTTGTATCTTTTCCCCTGGTACCTGGAGTCCCAGAGACTCTAAGTGCCGTATAATCTTTCCTTGTGTCACCTGTTCTGGAATAATTTCATCCCCTCCTATGAAAACATCATCGATGTATTGATAACTCTAACTCCCAGTTCTGGAAGAGTTTGGGCTCATTCTTATGCCAAAGCATGATGTGCTAAGGTGGGAAAATGTTTATATCCCTGAGGGAGGCGAGTAAAGGTATACTGCTGTCCCTCCCATGTGAAAGCAAAACGATCACGGTCCTCCTCTTGCAGGGGACCCATGACAAACATCTCTTTCACATCAGCTGTGGCCATCACCGCATGAGCCTGCTCCTGAATGAGTGAGGTGAGCTCAGCTCCATTAGGCACTGCTGCTGTCAAGGGACCAGTGTCTGCATTAAGTCAAGGATAATCTACAGTCAGTCTCCTCTTCCCCTTTGATTTACGAACTGGCCACACTGGGGAATTGTATGGGGAGAGGGTGAGTGTTAAAATGCCCTGCTGTTTAAGATCCTCGATCACAGGAGCTATCCCCTCCTGGGCCCCTAATGGCAAGGGACAGGCTTTCACATTAGTCATCCTGGAAGCGGGGAGGGTAGGTGCTGCTTGCAGCAGGCGCACTTCTGCCCAGGACGTTTCAGCTAATTCTCTGATCTGAGAAATGCCAAAGGACCATGAATTCCCCTGGCTCATACCACTGTCTGCCCCTCAATATATCTATGACCAAAAGATTTGTCAGAAAAGGGCCTATTGCAACCTTGGTGCTAACTGGTTCTGCCTCCCCAGGCAACCATAATGTTACCAAGGCCATAGGTACTGACAGAGTTTTCCCTAAAGCATTTAAGACAATCAGGTTTTTATACAAAGTCAAAATTCCACATTGCTCCACCTCACTATGCATCAGTGCAGTGATTTGTGCTCCCGTGTCAGTTAAAAAGGTTACTGGGTTTTTCTCCGTGTTCCTACAGCCACTGTAATCATTAAATCTCCTCTCAAATTTAAGGTGAGTTGCCTAATAAACATCCACCCTCCGTTCCCTTCCCACCTTCGGGGGACGGAGGATCTAGTTTCCCTTTGCCCTTTTACCTCATCAGCTTTTTCCCCCATGCCTATTGATGGTGGGGCACGAGGGGTTGGCTCAAAACGGACTTTATGCCCTGACCAAGTCTGTACAACTTTCTCCAATTTCTAGGCCAGGAGCCCATCCATTAGATCCTAGAGAATACCTCCCTGGAGCCCCAGCTGCCACCAGTCGGCTTAGGGGCCTCCCTCTGCCAGGATCAGTAAATTGGACCCATTTCGAATTCTGACTTCTTGGAGCCTGTGCGAGGCATCCCTCAGCTTTTCCCGCAGTTTGTACAGCTCTCGTTTCAGTCTTTGCCAGGATCCACCAACGAGACCACGTTTTCTCCCAAAGTTAATTAGCTCTTGGGCAACTTCCCCCCACCTAACTCTGTCTGATATGGGGGTATTTTGTATCTTCCCCTGGAGCTGGATCCCAATGGGTTTAAAGAATCAGGATTAGATTAATCCTCAGATTAGAGGAGTCATCCTTCTGGGTCCACAGGCATCATCATGGGAGAGCCCTGGTGGCACTCCAGCCTTCTGTCATACATCATCTGCAGGCAAGCTGCCTCTTGTACACTTTCTACCAGCTGATCCATCATACCGGTTATGGCTAGGGGGTCTCCCCTCTCCAAAGGGTTCAGTCCCCCAGCCCAATAGTCTGCCCTCTGTGTTAATGACCATGGGGCCCGATGGTTGCCAGTAGTTAAAAACACACCTGGACCCCAGTATCCTTCTGCTTCCTTCTCTGACAACAAAATCCCATCTCCTCCTGACAAGGACACTTTCCAAACATATTCTGTTTTGGATTCCTTTGGAGTCCTTGCAAAATCCTTCCTTAATTTTGCTAACTCAGTTGCTTAGTAACAATCTGGGGACAAGTGTCATTGTCTGTCTCATATAAATACTCAGTCTTAACAAGAGGATACATGTGAGGTGCGTTTTCTGCTGTGTCTTTTGCTCTCTGTAAATCCCCCTGGGGATATATTTGTCTAATCCCTTTCTCTGTTAACTTCAACTCTACCTTCCAAAACGACTCACTTGCTTTCCGCAATTCTTCTCATAATGTTTCTTTTAACAAAGCATTCTGGTTTCTCTCCTGCTCTAAGAGCTGTTTGGTCTCTTCTAACTGCTCTCTGAGTTTTAACTGCCATTTTCAAGGAATCTACCACGGTATCATCTTGACACAATCTTTGCCTCCTATCTTCCAGGGCTCCTGCCCAACTTGCTCCTAAAATGGCACAACTTATGGATTTCCTCTTCCCAGGCCCAACTTTAGCCTCCGTCTGCAATATCATGACCCTATCCACTACACTATAGTGGTTGGAACCACTGATTTTTTGCTCATTCTCACCCTTGGGGAGCTCGGCGAGCATGATAGGTTCCCAAAAATCATCCAGTTTATATAAATCTCCGCCCCATACTTTAGTGGGGGAAACATCACGAACCTCTGTAGAAGTGTGGGCACTCCTTTCACCAAAGAGGGGTTATTTTGTCCTGAGATGGCCTCACTGTATGTTCGCTGCTACTACACCCACCTCCCTTCACCCTCTGGAGGTCACACTTTTAAACTGCTTTAGAGACTCGTCTCTTGTTCAATTCTGTCGCTTAGTCCTTCTTCACCTCTTTTCCTCACGGACAAACAGAACCGCGGACTCAGACTCTGCACTCACTTCGTACCAAGGTAGGTCTCAGGCACACACACAAGAGTCTCTCATAAAGAACCTGGCAATTTCTGTTTCACTGAGAATCCTGTCCGTGACACCAATTAAAATGTTACATGCCCGTCTGAGACCGGAGCGTGGTTCTGTTTGTATTCTCGGGAACAGAATGAAGACTCAAAATGGAGTCAAGAGCCAAGGAACTTTATTTGCCCAACAAGAAATACGTGAATGCAAAGGGGGAGTGAGAGTGACAGATTAAGAGAGGAAGGAAGGAAAGAAAGAAGTTAAGAAGGAAAGGCTTACAGCAACAGCTACCACCCCGGAGCTGCCGTGTCCCGACAGTCCGATACGTTTCCATGTCCGGTGGGGGAACGTTCCGTCCAATGTTGGTTCCTTTTTTTATAGAGTTGTTACAAGCTGTTCTGCTTAACCACACCTTCCACCTGTCACCACTGTCACCGAAATTGGGAGTCAAACCTCTTAACACCATTGCAGCATTAGAGCAGCAGGCACTCCTTTATTGCAGCGCTGGGTGCTCGGTGGCATCTCCACAAATCAGGCACACCTGTGTAGGTTTACTGTTACATTTATACAGAAAATTACAAGGTCATATGTAGGACAAGGCCTCAAGGACAAGAGTCCAAGTACTGATAGCCTGATGAATAGAGACTTGTTAGAACTTGTAGGACACAAGCCCTGGGAGCAAAGGAACAAGCTAACTGCAGACCCCTGAGCCGGCACAGTTAAGGAGGCAACCAGACGGACAGAGAAACAAGTAGCCAGATAAGGGAATGGATGGCGCCGATATGTAATTAAGAAAGCTGCGTAGAAAGAAACTCCCTAACCTTGGAATAAAAATTATTGCTAGGTCAAGATAAACTAGTAAGTATCTATTGTTCTAACGGTGTGCCTTAAAAATTAACCAATTAGTGTTTTTTACGCTTAAGATTTAACCAATCAGTGTGTAATATGTAGAAGGTAGAAACATATATAATTGTAAGAAAATCACTAATAAATGGACACTTGCTTGCATCAAGCTGCGTCCCGTCTCTTCATTCGCCGCAGTCATACACTCCCAATTACAATGATTGGTTAGTAATTTGCATATAATTGTTATATTTGCTGTGTCATCCTTTTCTGTTACTATGCTTGCACAGGGGAAGGGTCTTCAGCTGGGCAAGGGTCTACTTGACCTGTGGGCATGATTTTTTGGTATTATAATGAAGGTAGTTCACTTCAGGACACCTTAAAGTTAGTTTTGTTGCCAAGTGGGACAGCTGGATATCGGCCTTGCCAAGCTGTCCAATAACTCATCCCATACACAACAGAACCTGGGCGCTCTGGTTGTGGTCTGAGAGTAGGGTAGTCCTTAGTAGCTTAGTAGCTTAGTATGGTCTATAGCACAGGGATTTCAAATAACAGTCTGCGATAACAAGCAGCACAGCGATTCATACCTCACTGGTCAATAAGTATTAATGTAATTCTATCATGAAGGTTAATTCCTTAGAATCAAAATCTTCTTGTAACTAGCTGTTACATAAACACAAAATATAGGAAGATTCAGTAAAATTTTGAGATAATCTGCACCACTAGGATAAAGTAATTGTGGTAGTGGGAGATCACGATCTCCTACTCAAATGCTTGGGGAGACGAGCCGTCCCCCCCCAGCCTTGCTCCAGAAAGCCTCTGCACCCACTCCCCACTTCTGGTTTGGGAGGGCTCTGTCCTGCACGGCCCCCTCCTCCCGCCTCCTTTCATGTCAGGAACCTGCTACTGGTGGGAGGAGAAGGCACTGATTCCTGATCAGCATCCCCACTCTTCGCTGGCTAAAGTGCTCCCCGATGCCAGGGTACCTCGCGAGCACCAGCTGGGATAGCTGGAAGGAACAGGGCGAGATGCCCAAAGCCATCCCCATCCCCACTGCACTCACCCAGCCGCATCATGGGGCCTCTGTCGGCAGCACCTTCTCCTTGAGCTGCTCCAGCGTGTCCTTCCAGTGTGCCGTATTATCCTCTGTAATGTGTACCCTCGAGAACTTGGTGTGTGGTTAGGAGGAAAAATCCACCGTGCATCCAGCATGGCAATAAACCACTGTCAGCTTCCTAAACTGTCCTTTGGCTCAGAAAGCTTTCTTGGTTATGATTTTCAGTAACAGAACATGGTGACCAAACGGGACCCAGCTTTCCCAGAATCTCGACAGACCAGAGAAATCATGACCACCGCAAGCACGCAACCGGAGTAGTTTTGCCAGGGTTCTGAGATTCCCTGGCCAGGTGAATCTCCGTGACAGCTCTCTGGGATAACAGCGACATGGTCATAAACACTGAGGTTGCTTACAAAGAAGTCGTATCGCATTGCGGGTTGAAGTCCCCCTGGTGGGTCAGAGTCCCCCCGGGATATTTGAAGTGCACAATTGTCCAATCCATATGCTGTTACGCGGATGCCCAGAGCCCAGATTTTGCCTCACGCTCATGTGAAACTTTGTTGGATTTTGTTTGCTGGATTTTGCCTCTGTCCAGTTTTGTTTGCAGGGTCTGGTTTAGGTATTGAGTGTTTGTGATTTTGAAACTTTGTACACTGCAGGAGCGGGCTGGAAACTAGGACCATGCGTGGCCATCAGTTAACTGAGGGGAATGTGCTCAAGCTTGTCTAGACAACAATTAACATGATGAGGCATGTTTACAGAGCACAGGGGAGTGGGAGACGGATGGCGCCAAGGATGGTGCCAAGGAAAGATAACACCTTGCTGTTAATTGATGGCAGTTAACCACCAATCAGGGATTGCCTAGTACGTAATTCTTAGCTTAAAGAACCAATCTGTTTAAAGCACGCAGCTTCTGAAAACATATATAAACTCGTGATTGTGTACAATAAATCGACATTTGCTTGCATCAAGCTGCGTCGCGTCTCTTAATTCGCCGCAGTACACACGGGATCTGGTCATTCTGCTAGAGGGAGTTGGTTCTTCAGAGTTCTTTTGGGTTGTTTATTAAGATGCTGGTGCAAGTTTGGGGTGACCCCGCCACTCAGACAAATGGGCCGAATATTGTCATCACTGGTGGCCCTTGTATACCTTAGGTGATCAAGAGAAATGGCCTAGGAAGGGAAGCATAATCTCCAATACAGCATGGCAGTTCATGTTCTTTTGGTACATGCAAAGGACAATGGGAAGAAGTCCCATAAGTGGGTTTGGTTTTTTGGCCTTGAGAAACAATCATGGAACAAGAAGTAAATATACACTCATGATACTTGATGGCAATGTATTGATAATGATGGAGGGGAAGTTAATTATTAATTGCCTTGATGTTGTTCTGCTTGTAGTGTTGGGAAAGGAGTCTGAAAGGGGAGAATGAAGAAGAGGATGTGCAATTTCTGGTTTCAGGGCAGTGTTGCTGGTAATAGGGAGAGATTTTTGCTGAAGGTAAAAGAATGGTGTTGGGGAAAGCTCAGGAAGAGGATGTGAGGATAATGGCTTTCGCTGCTTTGTTTGTGGGCAGTCAGAGCTGCCTCCCTGCCCACGCCGGTGAGCTCTGCTGCAGAGTTGCTTTGGGTTTCCTTGCCCCACTCCGTTACGGAGCAGCCAGAGCCAGCAGGCTTCTGAACACTGTGGGATTTCTCCTTTCAGGTCTGGTTGATCTGAATGAGGTGGGCACCTGGGGGGCTGCTCCTATGCCAGCCTAAATGGATCTTCCCACGTGCGTGCAGCTGCATTCCAAAGAGCCAGACACGCACATACACACAGAGAGAGTGCCACAATGAATGTGAAGGGCAAAACAGATTGACACAGACAAAGCAATACCTTGACAAGTATCCCTGCAGATGTAGCCACTGCTTACAACCCATGTGAATGCAGTCCAGGCCTTCCTGGGTTTTCCACATGTCCTGGTTTCAGCTGGGATAGAGTTAATTTTCTTCTTAGTGGCTAGTACAGTGCTGTGTTTTGCCTGTGATGTGAGAACAATGTTGATAGCCACCTGATGTTCTTAGTTGTTGCTGGGTAATGTTTATACTAAAGTCAAGGACTTTTTGGATTCTTGGGCCTTGCCAGCCAGAGTGCTGGGGGAGCACAAGAGACTGGGAAGGGACACAGCCAGGTCAGCTGCCCTGAAACCAGCCAAAGAGGTATTCCATACCATGGGACGTCATGCTTGGTATAGAAAGTAGGAGGGTTAGCTGGGGAGGGATCGTTGCTCGGAGACTGGCTGCGCATCAGTCAGCAGGGTGGTGAGCAGTTGTACTGTGCATCACTTGGGGGTTTTCCTCCCTTTTCCCTTTTCCTTTGGATTTTACCCTTTTCCCCCACCTTTCCATCCTAATTGTTACTATTATCATTGTTATTACTGATGTTCTTACCTCTTTATTCTGTTTAAAATTATGAAATTGCTCTTAACTCAACCCTCAAGTTTTACATTCCTTTCTGATTCTCCTCCCCAGCCCTCCGGATGAGGAGGAGTGAGCAGGCGGGCTGCGTGGTGCTTGGTTGCCGGCCGGCATTAAACCATGAGACCAGAGGATGAGGCTACTGAAACAGAAACACAGCTTCACTCCCTGGATTCATAAGCACAGCGTGTTCGTAGATGCCTCAGATAACAGTCTAGTAATTAAGTCCATGTCATAGTGGGGCTCAGGCCAAGGCTCCCTCACCAGTGCCTGGTGCAAGCCTTGGGTCTTTCTAGATCTGTGTTTCCTGGGCCCTGAGAGTCCACGTTCAAAGTTCGCTTGCGCCTCATACAGACGCACACAGGGATCCCACCAGGAGCGGGCCTAAGGCAGTCTGTGCTTCAAGCTGCCATCCCCAAGGCCTGAGCCCCGCAATGACCTTCCTTCCCTTGTTCCACTGCACCCTCATACCTTCTTGCTGAGCAGGCAGAGCTTCAGCCCTTTGCTGTGACCCTTTGTGCCCGACTTGTCTGCCTGCAGCCTGCTTCCTCCGGCAGGTGCCGGGCGTGGAAGTCCTGGCCTTGCACACGAGACTGAAGAGGACTGGCGCCTGGTTAGCCACAGAACTGAAACACTTTATTGCAGGGACTCAGCCAGCTGAGCTCTTCCGTTGAGAGGAGTGCGGGCAGGACAGAGCAGGCCTTTGACACTGAGGCTGCCTTTGCATCAGCAGGCATTGCCCCAGCGGGAAATGGTGGTGGTGGTGCGCTGCAGCCAGCCCTGGATCCTCTCTGTCCGGCTAATCAAACCTTATTTCGCCCTTAGGTACTGCAGGAGCTCCTGCAGCCGAGTAAAGAAGTCCAGCAGCTTCTGGACTGGAAACGGGCAGGGTGGAAACCGGCTCGATTCTGTTGGCCTTGGCCTTGGCCTTGGCCTCTGAACGGGGGTGTAGGTGAAGACTGGCTGTGGCCTTGCAGTAGTGGTTACTGCTGGGCGCAGGCCCATCTGCGCCAGGATCCAGTCGTAGAAGTGCTGGGTGGAGGTGTAGACTCCGGGCTTCCTTGCTCTCGCACAGCCCGTCCCCCAGCTGGTCACGCCAACAAGCCAGAAGTAGTCGGCGCTCTTGTCTTGGCACACGAGAGGCCCACCGCTGTCCCCCTGCAGCACAGGAGAGAGGACGAAGGGGTTGTTGGGTGGCCACCGTCAGCCCGGTGGCTGGCTCCTTCTCTCTCACGGCACCTGCCAGAGCTGCATTCAGTGGCCAGCCAAGCTCTGTAGAAGCTTGCCTGGCAGGGGGCGGTGGGCCTGTAAGGCAGGGCTCGCTCTCACCGCTCTTCACGGTGGTGGTGAAGGTGTGTCAGACGGCTGGGATGGTGAAGCTGTGGGCTGCCAGGGGCACCGGGCGGGCCTTCTGGGCAGCGTGCCAGGCCTCTGGGACAAGGCGGGCAGGCCCTGGGCAAGGGCTTGCCCATGGGGAGGGGCGGGTAAGGCCCTCAGCGGTGGGGACCCAGCCATGGGAGTGTGAGTGGCCAGCAAAAGGCCGTGATGGCGCACGTTTGGGCGGTTGTGGCGGGGCTGCCTGCGCTGCCAGGGCTTGGCTTGTAGCACGCTCCTACCTGGCAGGTGTCGATGCCGCCCTGCGGATAGCCAGCACAGATGTTGTGGCTGTGGATGGCCCCCCTGTACCAGCCGCTGCTGTTACAGACCCTGGCATCAATGAGGTGGACCTGGGCCTCCTGCAGCGCGTATGCCGATCCTCCAGCTGTGAAGAGCACAGAAAGGAATGAACACCCAGCAGCTCATTGCCAGTTCTCCTCCCCCGTCTGGCTGAAGCCCTCCCCCGGGGCTTGGCTTTGCATGCGGACAGGCGCTGGACCGCTCTTGCCTTTCTGCCTTGCTCTGGGTCAATGGCTCCGGCCCCTCTCTCGAAGAGAGAGGCTTACGCCCCCACAGCCTGACTCTGGCTTTCGCCTCTGCCGTCAGGAAGCGCATCCTGCTTCCCCAAGCTGGCCAAGCTTGCACTGGCGCCGCCACTGCGTTTGGGCCACTCACCTCTTGCTTTCCTGGCACCCCAGCCACTGACGTAGCAGGCTGTCAGCTCTGAGACTCTCAGCGAGGCGTCGGGCACACAGGCAAGCTGTACGTAGCTGTTGCACTGGACAGGCTGGTCCAGTTCCAGCAAGGCAATGTCGTTCCTCTGTGTGACGTTCCAGTAGTGCTGGTGAACCAGCAGCCGCCTGACGGCGCGCACCTGAGCCTCAGGGCCCAGCTGAGTCAGCTGGGTAGCACCGAGCACCACGCGCAAGACGGTGATGTGCCTGGAAGGCAGATGGAGAGAGGGCTCAGAGGGAGCGCAGCCACGTGCTGCAGCAGCCCGGCACTTGCCCTGCCTTCTGCTCGACGAGGGAGAGAGGCAAGCAGCGCTAGGGAGGCTGCGACTGCCCTCGCGTGCCTTGGGCTCAAGCAGTGTCGAGCGGGAGGCTGCTGGGAAGCAGTGGCACGAGCCCAGCCTTCTCCTGAGCAGCCTCTCGGCGGGGCTCCGGAGTGCCCAGGCACTGGGCGTGCTGCAGGGCAACGGGACGGCAGTAGCACGTGCTGCTGCGCTCAGGGCACCTGCTAGTGTTGTGGGGCTAGCCCCGACCCCTGGTCCTCCTTACCTGACCTCGATGAAGCAGTGGGCTGCTGTGAGGACCCACTGTGGGCTGATGAGGGAGCCCCCGCAGATGTGCGCCGTGCCTCCTTCCACGAGAGCCTGGATGCTGACGATCCAGGGCCAGGCCCCTGGCTGGGCATCTGTGCCACCCACGACGCGCGACATGCCGTAGTGCAAAGCCATGGGACGAAGCCCGCAGCTCCCTCTGTAACCAGAAACTCCTTACTGTGCTGCTGGATGGCTTGCGCCGTTGCGGCTGAAGGCCAGCCGTCTTCCCTCCCCACAAGGCATGGCCAGACGGGCCGAGGAAACCCGTGGGGCCAAAACCCGCTCCCCTCGCCCCGCTTTCTGCTTCAGCCCGTAGACGAGTTGTGCCGGCAGCCTGGCTGCTGTCAAGGCACTGAGCCTCCCACATGGCTTTCAGGAACCTGGGGGGTGGCCATGGGGGACAAGCAGGCCCCCTCCAGTGAAGCCCACAAGGCTTGCCCAAGCTCCCTCCCAGAGCCTCGGGCCACTTACCCACAGCTGTCCCGTGTGCCGTGCACAGGACAGCACACGGCCAGCAGGACAACGAGGAGACGCAGAAAACCCATCGCTGCCAGCGACATGTGGCAGCTGCAAGGACGAGGGCTTGTCGCCACCAGTACGGCTGCTGACGTACTGCCCGCAGGATTCCTGTTGCCCGGGGTTCCCGTGGACGCGGGGCTGATTGTCACAGAGTGCCTGGTTCCTGGTGCTGGGGGTGGTGGGGGGGGGGGGGGGGTGGGGGGGCAACAGGAGGGGTTCCAAGCAGGACTGGAGGCGGAAGCTGGGATCGCACACCCCTGACAGAGCCCCACGCAATGCCCTGCTTGCACGATCAGGGTGGGCAGGCCCCGTGGCAGGCAGCAGCGCCTGGCTCCCAGCTCTCCTGCTAACAGCTCACAGGGCAACACCCAGCGTGGCTCGCAGCCTCTTTGGGGAGTTCCCTGCCGCCCTGCTCTCTGCAGCCCTGTGCCACCGGCTCCTTCCAATAAACAGACACACAACAAAGAACACAATGACTACGCAGCATGTGCGTGCTTGGGTGTTGAAGAGCCAATCTGTTGATGGCCGTGGCACCAAGCAGTTCTGGGAAGCCAAATAAGCCAAGCACAGCCCAGCAACATCAACCTTGCTGCACGAAGAACAGTGAACTGCAGGTGCAGCACAGTCCTCGCTGGCTATGTCAGTGACCGCAACGCCCCTCTGGCAGGCCTCGTGTCCTCCTTGCTATCCATGAGTCTGATTGCTGTTCTGGGCACCCACTGACCATGGCACTTGTGGCAAGGGCAATCAACGTGAAGCTCCAGAGAGAGAAGGATGCTCCTGCTCTCAGCCCTACATGCCATTGTTCGCAGCTTTGCGAGATCTTTCATCACTCTCACCTCATCAGTCTGTCTTCTGCCACTGACTGGAGGAGCCTTGCTCAATCACCTGCTGGAGTGCAGGAGAGAAGCAGGAGCCAGGCACGTGCATTGCATTTGCACAGCAGGGCTAGGTCCCTGGAGGGTCGAGAGCCGTGGCTTGAAGGATGGCAGCCTCCAAGCTTGTGAAAGGTGCGGCAGCTCCCTGCTGCCATCCTGCTTCTGTGGCGAGGCATAAGGCGCACAGCGGAGGGAGCAATCGGGTCCCGAGGAGGAGGACCACGCAGGCTCTGTCTGAAAGTGGAAGAGCTGCTCTCAAGGCCCTTGAGGTGCAGCAGGGCTTCCTAGGCCCCAGAACTGGCCTCCAAGCAAGCGGGCTCAAATCTGCTTTGTGTTTTGACAAGGGACCTGCTGCCGGTTCCCGTGGGTCTGCGGAGAGCAGGCAGAAGGCGTCCTTGGAGAAGACAACTTGTCTGCTGGGGATACGCTGCTCTTCCTAGCACCACATTTGGCAGGTGGTTAGCGGGGAATGGCGTCAGAGGTGGCCACGCTTCACAGCTGCTTGACCTTCAAGAGCTTGGGGTCATTTTGCAGAGAGGACTCTGGCAGGGACAGCAGTTCCCAGGCAAGCCCGTCAGCAATGGCACGCAAGTGCAAGGGGACCTAGCTAAGAGCACCCAAAGGCCACATCTGTGTGTTGACAGATGGGGCAAACTGGGAGCACGGTGGGGCAAAATAAGCGGGGTTGGCCTTGTCTTGGCCAAGGAGAGCAGGGCTGAGAAAGGGAGGAGCCAGGGAAGATGAGGGGCACGTATAAGCACGGCAAACGGAGAGAAGGGGGGATCAAGGAGCCAGTCACACAGAAGCAAAGTGCTGGCTGCTTCGCTTGCCTGAGCCCTGTGCCTGATCACCACAGAACCCGCTGGCCTCTTTTGGAGAGCCACCCCAAAGCCCTTCCTGTGTGGGACCACTCTGCACCTGCTGCGCGGTGGGTCCCCAGGCCTGGCTGCTAGCAAAGGCCGACGGCAAGACACGCCACAGGCAGCCAGCGCTTGGAAAGCCACAGTGTCTCGGGCCAGCTGCTGCTGGGAGCCCTGTGTGTGTGCGCAACTCACTAGCGAACCTGAAGCTGGACGAGGTGACAAGCAAGAGGGGAGAGAGAGCCTTTCAGGCATGTGGATGGCCTGTGGCTGCAGCCAACGTGCTTGCTCATCCCCAGCATCTCCACCTTGCAAGAGGACCAGGCCTGCCAGCCACTGGCCACCTCTCCACCTCCTGGAGGCAGGAAGGACTTGCAGGTGCTTGAGCATGCATGCCCTCAGCTGCTGCCCACCTAGGCATGCCCCCCCTGCGGGAGCTGCAGAAGGGCCTGCCTCTGAAGCTGCCAGGACCGTCCTCCTCTTGCTCTGTGCTTGGGCCCCGGCAAGCCATGGTGCTGCAGCTCCCAGCTCTGTTCCTACCCAGGACTGCAGGGCATGCCTCCAGCTGAACTGGGATCTCTGGAAACATGGGCATGCCCTTTGCTTCCTCTTGATCATTCAGTGAAAGGAGTTCTTATGGCTCTGCGGATGATGCTGGAGCATGCTCCCTCCCCAAACAAGTCCGGCTTTCTGTCCAGAGGCCTCTGTACAGTAAATTGACATTTGCTTGCGTCAAGCTGCGTCCCGTCTCTTCATCGCAGCACAAGCACTTGCAAAGCTGCGACAATGGCATGTAGGGCTGAGAGCAGGAGCATCCTTCTCTCTCTCTAGAGCTTAACATTGCTTGTCCTTCCCACAAGTGCCATGGTCAGTGTGTGCCCAGAATAGCAATCCAACTCACAGACAGCAAGGACACGATGCCTGCCAGAGCGCGTTGCTGTGGCTGACATGGCCAGTGAGGAGTGTGCTGCACCTGCATTTCACTGTGCTTTGTGCAGGAAGGTTGATGTTGCTGGGCTGTGCTTGGCTTATTTGGCTTGCCCAGCACTGCTTGGCTGCCACGGCCATCAACAGATTGGCTTTTCAACACCCAAGCACGCGCATGCTGCTGTAGTCATTGTGTTCTTTGTTGTGTTCTGTTTATTGGGAAGGAGCCGGTGGCACAGGGCTGCAGAGAGCAGGGCGGCAGGGAACTCCCCAAAGAGGCTGCGAGGCCACGCTGGGTGTTGCCCTGTGAGCTGTTAGCAGGCAGAGCTGGGAGCCAGGCGCTGCTGCCTGCCACGGGGCCTGCCCGCCCTGATCGTGCAAGCAGGGCATTGCGTGGGGCTCTGTCAGGGGTGTGCGATCCCAGCTTCCGCCTCCAGTCCTGCTTGGAACCCCTCCTGTTGCCCCCCATCCCTCCCCCACCGCCACCACGCCCAGCACCTGGAACCAGGCACTCTGTGACATCAGCCCCGCGTCCAAGGGAACCCCAGGCAACAGGAATATTGCGGGCAGTACATCGTCGGCCGTACTGGTGGTGACAAGCCCTTGTTCTTGCAGCTGCCACATGTTGCTGGTAGTGATGGATGTTCTCCTCCTCCTCGTTGTCCTGCTGGCCGTGTGCTGTCCTGTGCACGGCACATGGGATAGCTGTGGGTAAGTGGCCCGAGGCTCTGGGAGGGAGATTGGGCAACCCTTGTGAGCTTCTCTAGAGGGGGTCCTGCTTATCCCCCATGGCCTCCCCAGTGGCTCTTGAAGGCCATCTGGGAGGCTCAGCTCCTTGCCAGCATCCAGGCTGCTGGCACAGCTCGTCTATGGGCTGAAGCAGAAAGCAAGGAAAGGGGAGCGGGCACGCACCCCACGGGTTTCCTCGGGCCCTCTGGCCATGCCTTTAAGGGAGGGAAGATGGCTGGCCTTTAGCCGGAATGGCGCAAGCTTCCATGGAGCTAACCAGAATGGGGTTTCTGGTTACAGAGGCACCTGCGGCCTTCGGCCTGCGGCTTTGAACTACAGTATGTCACACGTCGTGGGTGTCCGAAATGCCCAGCCAGGGGCCTGGCCCTGGATCGTCAGCATCGAGGCTCCCTTGGAAGGAGGCACGGCGCACATCTGCGGGGGTTCCCTCATCAGCCCACAGTGGGTCCTCACATCAGCCCACTGCTTCATCGAGGCCAGGTAAGGAGGACCAGGGTTCAGGGCTAGCCCCACACTCTAGCAGGTGCCCTGAGCACAGCAGCACGTGCTGCAGCATGTCCTGTTGCCCTGCAGTACACCCAGTGCCTGGGCACTCCACAGCACCTGAGAGGCTGCTCAGGAGAAGGCTGGCTCATGCCACTGCTTCCCAGCAGTCTCCAGTTCGACATTCCTTGAGCCCAAGAAGCACGTGCTCTGTCGCACCCTCCTAGTGCTGCTCTTCTCTCTTCCTTGCCAAGCAGAAGGCAGGGCAACTGCTGTGCTGCTGCAGCATGTGGCTCTGCTCCCTCTGAGCCCTCTCTCCATCTGCCTTCCAGGAACATCACCATGTGGCAGGTGGTGGTAGGTGCCACCCAGCTGACCCAGCTGGGACCTGAGGCCCAGGTGCGCAACATCAAGCAGCTGCTGGTTCACCAGCACTTCAGTAATATCACACGGAGGAACGACATTGCCTTGCTGGAACTGGAGCAGCCTGTCCAGTGCAACAGCTATGTACAGCTTGCCTGCGTGCCCGATGCCTCGCTGAGAGTCTCGGAGCTGACAGAGTGCTACGTCAGTGGCTGGGGTGCCAGGACTGCAAGAGGTGAGCTCCCAAAATGTAGTCACGTTGCGAGCGCAAGCTTGGCCAGCTTGGGGAGGCAGGTTGCTCTTCCTGACGGCAGAGGAGAAAGCCAGAATCAGGCTGTGGGGACGTATGCCTCTTAGAGAGGGGGGCGTGAGCCACTGACCCAGAGCAAGGCAGAAAGGAAGGAGCGGTCCAGCGCCTCCCCACATGCAAAGCCAAGCCCCGGGATAGGGCTTCAGTCACGCAGGGAAGGAGAACTGGCAATGAGCTGCTGGGTGTTCATTCCTTTCTGTGCTCTTCACAGCTGGAGGATCGGCGTATGTGCTGCAGGAGGCCCAGGTCCACCTCATTGATGCCGGGGTCTGTAACAGCAGCGGCTGGTACAGAGGGGCCATCCACACCCACAACATCTGTGCTGGCTATCCGCAGGGTGGCATCGACACCTGCCAGGTAGGAGCGTGCTACAAGCCAAGCCCCGGCAGCACGGGCAGCCCCGCCACAACCGCCCAAACCTGCACCGTCACGGGCTTTTCCTGGCCACTCACACTCCCATTGCTGTGTCCCCACTGCTGAGGGCCTTACCCCCCTTCCCCTTTTGCACGCCTTTGCCCAGGGCCTGCCTGCCTTGTCCCAGAGGCCTGGCACTATGTCCACAAAGCCCACCCAGTGCCCTTGGCAGCCCAGAGCTTCACCATCCCAAACGTGCAACATCCTTCTTGCAGCACCTGCAGGACAACTGTGCTGCAGGGAGAGCGAGCCCTGCCTTACAGGCCCACCGCCCCCTCCCAGGAAAGCTTCTCCAGAGCTTGGCTGGCCACTAAATACAGCTCTGGAAGTGCCATGAGAGGGAAGGAGCCAGCCACTGGGCTGACGGTGGCCACCCAACAACCCCTTCATCCTCTCTCCTCTGCTGCAGGGGGACAGCGGTGGGCCTCTTGTGTGCCAAGACAAGAGCGCTGACTACTTCTGGCTTGTTGGCCTGACCAGCTGGGGGATGGGCTGTGCGAGAGCAAAGAAGCCCGGAGTCTACACCTCCACCCAGCACTTCTACAACTGGATCCTGGAACAGATGGGCCTGCACACAGCAGTAGCGACTACTGCAAGGCCGCAGCCAGCCTTCACCTCCACCCCCGTTCACAGGCCAACACCAACAGAAGCAGGAAGGTTTATACCCTTCCCATTTAGAGGTCAGAAGCTGTGGGATTTCCTTTCTTGGCTGCAGAAGTTGGTGCAGTTCCTAATAGGAGAAAAGGTTTGATTAGCCGGACAGAGAGGATCCAGGGCTGGCTGCAGCGCACCACCACCACCATTTCCCGCTGGGGCAATGCCTGCTGATGCAAAGGCAGCCTCAGTGTCAAAGGCCTGCTCTGTCCTGCCCGCACTCCTCTCAACGGAAGAGCTCAGCTGGCTGAGTCCCTGCAATAAAGTGTTTCAGTTCTGTGGCTAACCAGGCGCCAGTCCTCTTCAGTCTCGTGTGCAAGGCCAGGACTTCCACGCCCGGCACCTGCCGGAGGAAGCAGGCTGCAGGCAGACAAGTCGGGCACAAAGGGTCACAGCAAAGGGCTGAAGCTCTGCCTGCTCAGCAAGAAGGATGAGGGTGCAGTGGAACAAGGGAAGGCAGGTCATTGCGGGGCTCAGGGCCTTGGGGATGGCAGCTGGAAGCACAGACTGCCTTAGGCCCGCTCCTGGTGGGATCCCTGTGTGCGTCTGTATGAGGCGCAAGCGAACTTGAACGTGGACTCTCAGGGCCCAGGAAACACAGATCTAGAAAGACCCAAGGCTTGCACCAGGCACTGGTGAGGGAGCCTTGGCCTTGAGCCCCACATATGACATGGACTTAATTACTAGACTGTTATCTGAGGCATCTACGAACACGCTGTGCTTATGAATCCAGGGAGTGAAGCTGTGTTTCTGTTTCAGTAGCCTCATCCTCTGGTCTCATGGTTTAATGCCGGCCGGCAACCAAGCACCACGCAGCCGCCTGCTCACTCCTCCTCATCCGGAGGGCTGGGGAGGAGAATCAGAAAGGAATGTAAAACTTGAGGGTTGAGTTAAGAGCAATTTCATAATTTAACAGAATAAAGAGGTAAGAACATCAGTAATAACAATGATAATAGTAACAATTAGGATGGAAAGGTGGGGGAAAAGGGTAAAATCCAAAGGAAAAGGGAAAAGGGAGAAAACCCCCAAGTGATGCACAGTACAACTGCTCACCACCTGCTGACTGATGCGCAGCCAGTCTCCGAGCAACGATCCCTCCCCAGCTAACCCTCCTACTTTCTATACCAAGCATGACGTCCCATGGTATGGAATACCTCTTTGGCTGGTTCAGGGCAGCTGACCTGGCTGTGTCCCTTCCCAGTCTCTTGTGCTCCCCCAGCACTCTGGCTGGCAAGGCCCAAGAATCCAAAAGTCCTTGACTTTAGTATAAACATTACCCAGCAACAACTAAGAACATCAGTGTGGCTATCAACATTGTTCTCACATCACAGGCAAAACACAGCACTGTACTAGCCACTAAGAAGAAAATTAACTCTATCCCAGCTGAAACCAGGACATGTGGAAACCCAGGAAAGGCCTGGACTGCATTCACATGGGTGTAAGCAGTGGCTACATCTGCAGGGATACTTGTCAAGGTATTGCTTTGTCTGTGTCAATCTGTTTTGCCCTTCACATTCATTGTGGCACTCTCTCTGTGTGTATGTGCGTGTCTGGCTCTTTGGAATGCAGCTGCACGCACATGGGAAGATCCATTTAGGCTGGCATAGGAGCAGCCCCCCAGGTGCCCACCTCATTCAGATCAACCAGACCTGAAAGGAGAAATCCCACAGTGTTCAGAAGCCTGCTGGCTCTGGCTGCTCCGTAACGGAGTGGGCAAGGAAACCCAAAGCAACTCTGCAGCAGAGATCACCGGGTGGGCAGGGAGGCAGCTCTGACTGCCCCACAACAAAGCAGCGAAAGCCATTTATCCTCGCATCCTCTTCCTGAGCTTTCCCCAACACCATTCTTTTACCTTCAGCAAAAATCTCTCCCTATTACCAGCAACACTGCCCTGAAACCAGAAATTGCACATCCTCTTCTTCATTCTCCCCTTTCAGACTCCTTTTCCCAACACTACAAGCAGAACAACATCAAGGCAATTAATAATTATCTTCCCCTCCATCATTATCAATACATTGCCATCAAGTATCATGAGTGTATATTTACTTCTTGTTCCATGATTGTTTCTCAAGGCCAAAAAACCAAACCCACTTATGGGACTTCTTCCCATTGTCCTTTGCATGTACCAAAAGAACATGAACTGCCATGCTGTATTGGAGATTATGCTTCCCTTCCTAGGCCATTTCTCTTGATCACCTAAGGTATACAAGGGCCACCAGTGATGACAATATTCGGCCCATTTTGTCTGAGTGGGGGGGTCACCCCAAAACTTGCACCAGCATCTTAATAAACAACCCAAAAGAACTCTTGAAGAACCAACTCCCTCTAGCAGAATGACCAGATCCCATGTGTACAAAGTTTCAAAATCATAAACGCTCAATACCTAAACCAGACCCTGCAAACAAAACTGGACAGAGGCAAAATCCAGCAAACAAAATCCAACAAAGTTTCACATGAGCGTGAGGCAAAATCTGGGCTCTGGGCATCCGCGTAACAGCATATGGATTGGACAATTGTGCACTTCAAATATCCCGGGGGGACTCTGACCCACCAGGGGGACTTCAACCCGCAATGCGATACGACTTCTTTGTAAGCAACCTCAGTGTTTATGACCATGTCGCTGTTATCCCAGAGAGCTGTCACGGAGATTCACCTGGCCAGGGAATCTCAGAACCCTGGCAAAACTACTCCCGTGCGTGCTTGCGGTGGTCATGATTTCTCTGGTCTGTCGAGATTCTGGAAAGCGGGTCCCGTTTGGTCACCATGTTCTGTTACTGAAAATCATAACCAAGAAAGCTTTCTGAGCCAAAGGACAGTTTAGGAAGCTGACAGTAGTTTATTGCCATGCTGGATGCACGGTGGATTTTTCCTCCTAACCCACACACCAAGTTCTCGAGGGTACACATTACAGAGGATAATACGGCACACTGGAAGGACACGCTGGAGCAGCTCAAGGAGAAGGTGCTGCCGACAGAGGCCCATGATGCGGCTGGGTGAGTGCAGTGGGGATGGGGATGGCTTTGGGCATCTCGCCCTGTTCCTTCCAGCTATCCCAGCTGGTGCTCGCGAGGTACCCTGGCATCGGAGCACTTTAGCCAGCGAAGAGTGGGGATGCTGATCAGGAATCAGTGCCTTCTCCTCCCACCAGTAGCAGGTTCCTGACATGAAAGGAGGCGGGAGGAGGGGGCACGTGCAGGACAGAGCCCTCCCAAACCAGAAGTGGGGAGTGGGTGCAGAGGCTTTCTGGAGCAAGGCTGGGGGGGGACGGCTCGTCTCCCCAAGCATTTGAGTAGGAGATCGTGATCTCCCACTACCACAATTACTTTATCCTAGTGGTGCAGATTATCTCAAAATTTTACTGAATCTTCCTATATTTTGTGTTTATGTAACAGCTAGTTACAAGAAGATTTTGATTCTAAGGAATTAACCTTCATGATAGAATTACATTAATACTTATTGACCAGTGAGGTATGAATCGCTGTGCTGCTTGTTATCGCAGACTGTTATTTGAAATCCCTGTGCTATAGACCATACTAAGCTACTAAGCTACTAAGGACTACCCTACTCTCAGACCACAACCAGAGCGCCCAGGTTCTGTTGTGTATGGGATGAGTTATTGGACAGCTTGGCAAGGCCGATATCCAGCTGTCCCACTTGGCAACAAAACTAACTTTTAAGGTGTCCTGAAGTGAACTACCTTCATTATAATACCAAAAAATCATGCCCACAGGTCAAGTAGACCCTTGCCCAGCTGAAGACCCTTCCCCTGTGCAAGCATAGTAACAGAAAAGGATGACACAGCAAATATAACAATTATATGCAAATTACTAACCAATCATTGTAATTGGGAGTGTATGACTGCGGCGAATGAAGAGACGGGACGCAGCTTGATGCAAGCAAGTGTCCATTTATTAGTGATTTTCTTACAATTATATATGTTTCTACCTTCTACATATTACACACTGATTGGTTAAATCTTAAGCGTAAAAACACTAATTGGTTAATTTTTAAGGCACACTGTTAGAACAATAGATACTTACTAGTTTATCTTGACCTAGCAATAATTTTTATTCCAAGGTTAGGGAGTTTCTTTCTACGCAGCTTTCTTAATTACATATCGGCGCCATCCATTCCCTTATCTGGCTACTTGTTTCTCTGTCCGTCTGGTTGCCTCCTTAACTGTGCCGGCTCAGGGGTCTGCAGTTAGCTTGTTCCTTTGCTCCCAGGGCTTGTGTCCTACAAGTTCTAACAAGTCTCTATTCATCAGGCTATCAGTACTTGGACTCTTGTCCTTGAGGCCTTGTCCTACATATGACCTTGTAATTTTCTGTATAAATGTAACAGTAAAACCTACACAGGTGTGCCTGATTTGTGGAGATGCCACCGAGCACCCAGCGCTGCAATAAAGGAGTGCCTGCTGCTCTAATGCTGCAATGGTGTTAAGAGGTTTGACTCCCAATTTCGGTGACAGTGGTGACAGGTGGAAGGTGTGGTTAAGCAGAACAGCTTGTAACAACTCTATAAAAAAAAGGAACCAACATTGGACGGAACGTTCCCCCACCGGACATGGAAACGTATCGGACTGTCGGGACACGGCAGCTCCGGGGTGGTAGCTGTTGCTGTAAGCCTTTCCTTCTTAACTTCTTTCTTTCCTTCCTTCCTCTCTTAATCTGTCACTCTCACTCCCCCTTTGCATTCACGTATTTCTTGTTGGGCAAATAAAGTTCCTTGGCTCTTGACTCCATTTTGAGTCTTCATTCTGTTCCCGAGAATACAAACAGAACCACGCTCCGGTCTCAGACGGGCATGTAACATTTTAATTGGTGTCACGGACAGGATTCTCAGTGAAACAGAAATTGCCAGGTTCTTTATGAGAGACTCTTGTGTGTGTGCCTGAGACCTACCTTGGTACGAAGTGAGTGCAGAGTCTGAGTCCGCGGTTCTGTTTGTCCGTGAGGAAAAGAGGTGAAGAAGGACTAAGCGACAGAATTGAACAAGAGACGAGTCTCTAAAGCAGTTTAAAAGTGTGACCTCCAGAGGGTGAAGGGAGGTGGGTGTAGTAGCAGCGAACATACAGTGAGGCCATCTCAGGACAAAATAACCCCTCTTTGGTGAAAGGAGTGCCCACACTTCTACAGAGGTTCGTGATGTTTCCCCCACTAAAGTATGGGGCGGAGATTTATATAAACTGGATGATTTTTGGGAACCTATCATGCTCGCCGAGCTCCCCAAGGGTGAGAATGAGCAAAAAATCAGTGGTTCCAACCACTATAGTGTAGTGGATAGGGTCATGATATTGCAGACGGAGGCTAAAGTTGGGCCTGGGAAGAGGAAATCCATAAGTTGTGCCATTTTAGGAGCAAGTTGGGCAGGAGCCCTGGAAGATAGGAGGCAAAGATTGTGTCAAGATGATACCGTGGTAGATTCCTTGAAAATGGCAGTTAAAACTCAGAGAGCAGTTAGAAGAGACCAAACAGCTCTTAGAGCAGGAGAGAAACCAGAATGCTTTGTTAAAAGAAACATTATGAGAAGAATTGCGGAAAGCAAGTGAGTCGTTTTGGAAGGTAGAGTTGAAGTTAACAGAGAAAGGGATTAGACAAATATATCCCCAGGGGGATTTACAGAGAGCAAAAGACACAGCAGAAAACGCACCTCACATGTATCCTCTTGTTAAGACTGAGTATTTATATGAGACAGACAATGACACTTGTCCCCAGATTGTTACTAAGCAACTGAGTTAGCAAAATTAAGGAAGGATTTTGCAAGGACTCCAAAGGAATCCAAAACAGAATATGTTTGGAAAGTGTCCTTGTCAGGAGGAGATGGGATTTTGTTGTCAGAGAAGGAAGCAGAAGGATACTGGGGTCCAGGTGTGTTTTTAACTACTGGCAACCATCGGGCCCCATGGTCATTAACACAGAGGGCAGACTATTGGGCTGGGGGACTGAACCCTTTGGAGAGGGGAGACCCCCTAGCCATAACCGGTATGATGGATCAGCTGGTAGAAAGTGTACAAGAGGCAGCTTGCCTGCAGATGATGTATGACAGAAGGCTGGAGTGCCACCAGGGCTCTCCCATGATGATGCCTGTGGACCCAGAAGGATGACTCCTCTAATCTGAGGATTAATCTAATCCTGATTCTTTAAAACCCATTGGGATCCAGCTCCAGGGGAAGATACAAAATACCCCCATATCAGACAGAGTTAGGTGGGGGGAAGTTGCCCAAGAGCTAATTAACTTTGGGAGAAAACGTGGTCTCGTTGGTGGATCCTGGCAAAGACTGAAACGAGAGCTGTACAAACTGCGGGAAAAGCTGAGGGATGCCTCGCACAGGCTCCAAGAAGTCAGAATTCGAAATGGGTCCAATTTACTGATCCTGGCAGAGGGAGGCCCCTAAGCCGACTGGTGGCAGCTGGGGCTCCAGGGAGGTATTCTCTAGGATCTAATGGATGGGCTCCTGGCCTAGAAATTGGAGAAAGTTGTACAGACTTGGTCAGGGCATAAAGTCCGTTTTGAGCCAACCCCTCGTGCCCCACCATCAATAGGCATGGGGGAAAAAGCTGATGAGGTAAAAAGGGCAAAGGGAAACTAGATCCTCCGTCCCCCGAAGGTGGGAAGGGAACGGAGGGTGGATGTTTATTAGGCAACTCACCTTAAATTTGAGAGGAGATTTAATGATTACAGTGGCTGTAGGAACACGGAGAAAAACCCAGTAACCTTTTTAACTGACACGGGAGCACAAATCACTGCACTGATGCATAGTGAGGTGGAGCAATGTGGAATTTTGACTTTGTATAAAAACCTGATTGTCTTAAATGCTTTAGGGAAAACTCTGTCAGTACCTATGGCCTTGGTAACATTATGGTTGCCTGGGGAGGCAGAACCAGTTAGCACCAAGGTTGCAATAGGCCCTTTTCTGACAAATCTTTTGGTCATAGATATATTGAGGGGCAGACAGTGGTATGAGCCAGGGGAATTCATGGTCCTTTGGCATTTCTCAGATCAGAGAATTAGCTGAAACGTCCTGGGCAGAAGTGCGCCTGCTGCAAGCAGCACCTACCCTCCCCGCTTCCAGGATGACTAATGTGAAAGCCTGTCCCTTGCCATTAGGGGCCCAGGAGGGGATAGCTCCTGTGATCGAGGATCTTAAACAGCAGGGCATTTTAACACTCACCCTCTCCCCATACAATTCCCCAGTGTGGCCAGTTCGTAAATCAAAGGGGAAGAGGAGACTGACTGTAGATTATCCTTGACTTAATGCAGACACTGGTCCCTTGACAGCAGCAGTGCCTAATGGAGCTGAGCTCACCTCACTCATTCAGGAGCAGGCTCATGCGGTGATGGCCACAGCTGATGTGAAAGAGATGTTTGTCATGGGTCCCCTGCAAGAGGAGGACCGTGATCGTTTTGCTTTCACATGGGAGGGACAGCAGTATACCTTTACTCGCCTCCCTCAGGGATATAAACATTTTCCCACCTTAGCACATCATGCTTTGGCATAAGAATGAGCCCAAACTCTTCCAGAACTGGGAGTTAGAGTTATCAATACATCGATGATGTTTTCATAGGAGGGGATGAAATTATTCCAGAACAGGTGACACAAGGAAAGATTATACGGCACTTAGAGTCTCTGGGACTCCAGGTACCAGGGGAAAAGATACAAATTGCTGCAAATGAAGTGAATTTTTTAGGGATACAGTGGAGAGGAGGTTCAGCCTGTATTCCTCAGGACACCCTCTCAACACTAGAGCAGGTAAAAGTTCCAGAAAATAAAAAGGAGCTGCAGCATGCCTTAGGCTTATTGGTCTTTTGGAGAAACCACATCCCAGACTTTGCAATAGTTGCACGGCCCTTATATGACCTGCTGCGAAAAGGAGCAGCTTGGGAATGGGCTCCAGCCCACAATGAAGCGTTACAGCTTTTGGTGTTGGAAGCAAACACCCACCAGGCTTTGGGTCCTATTCACCCCACTGACCCTGTCCAGACTGAGTGGGGGTTTGCACACTCAGGATTGTCCATTCATTTCTGGCAAAAGGGACCAGAAGGTTCTCCCGCCCGATCGAATTTTACTCCAGGAGCTTTAAGGATGCTGAGAAACGAGACTCTAATTGGGAAAAAGGATTGTTTGTAGTGAGTGTTGCTTTCAGAGAAGCGGAGCGAACCATACGCCAACAGCCTCTAATTTTAAGGGGACTTTTAAAGGTAATTAAAGCTATGTTAGCAGGAACTCCCCCCCTAACGGGGTGGGCCAAAGAGATACTGTCAGAAAATGTCATGCTAAGATTGAACGTATTTGTAGTGTCCTAACTGTCACTGAAGGCACCCCTAGACAGGTAAAGATCTGTGAGGAAGTAACAAATCCTCTGGAGGGGATACCCCTCCCCCTCCCGTATTAAAAGTCACTCCTGCTGTTTCAGAGGAGTTGCCTCTGTTGAGAGAGGAGATACCGAGCTGTAGCTATTAATGTAGATGCTAACAGAGAAATCATTACCAAAGGTGAGGGCAGTGCCCAAGTGGGAGAGTTAGTGGCAGTGTGGAGTGTGTTTAATAGCGAGGAAGGGGCTAAGGCTCCGGTGCACATTTACACTGACTCGTTTGCAGCATTCAAAGGATGAACGGGATGGCTTCCTTTCTGGGAACAGAATAACTGGGAAGTAAACCGAGTGCCAGTGTGGCAAAAGGAGAAGTGGCAAAAAAACTTAGATCTTGCCAAACATGGGGACTTTGTGGTAGCATGGGTACCGTCTCTGTGGGAAAGAGGAACTCTGGCAGGTGAATGGAATAACAGGGCAGATGAGCTGGCCAGAATTGCCCCTTTGCAGCAGGAAAATCAAACCGGGGAAAACTGGGACAGACTTTTGGAATGGCTGCAAGTTAAGCGTGCTCACTGAGGGTCTACTGATTTATACAAAGAGGCACACGCCAGAGGTTGGCCTGTCACTTGGGAATCTTGAAAAACCTCTATTTCAGCTTGTGAACAATGCAGACTTGGACTAGAGCCACAAGCCATGGAAGATTCCCCCCTTCATTTGAGAGACAAAAAGTGTCTCTGGGAAACTTGGCAGATAGATTATACGGGACCTTTCCAAAGGTCACAAGGGAAGCAGTACGTATTAGTAGGTGTGGAAGTGATTCCTGGCCTAGTTCAAAGTGTTTCCACGAGCGACTGGGGAAAATACAGTGCCAGCCCTGAAAATTTGGTTTAGTTTCCTCCTCAAACCTGATTCCATTCAGTCGGACAATGGCAGTCATTTTACTGCTGCCAAAGCCGGAGTGGGGGAGGGAAGAGGGAATCAAGTGGGGATTCCACACCCCATATTATCCCCAAGCTAACGGGACAGTAGAACGAACTCATGGACTCTTAAATCGATTTCTGAAACCTCACAAGCCACGTTGGGTGGAACGCCTTTGGGATGCAGTTACCCCAGTTAATGATCGCTGGGGAATAAATGGATGTCCCCGACTGAATGCCTTTTCTCCTAAACCCCCGACTTTGACCCCAAAGTCTCAGACTCTCAGTACTCCCGGAGAACAATTTTTTTCTCCTGGACAGCCTGTGTTGGTAGAAATGACAGCCATTGGAGCTGTTCCTCTCGTGCTCACTGGACCTCTTAATAAAGATGCTTGGAAAGCCAAAGATGCTCATGGAAAAGAATATAACATCAACACCAGGTGGATTACTCCATCCTTCTGCTTCCGGTTCCTTTGAACAAACCGAGTCTGATTTTCTTTTCTTTTCCGGGTGAGGACTCTGGAGCCTACCTGAGAAAAAAAACCACCCATATGAAGCTGCCGAATGCCTGCGTGGCTTCATCAGTATTTGCCTTGTTAATATTTTTAGGATGTTTGGCATACCATTGCAGATATTGTTTTGGTCGACCATTGTCGCCATGTTTAATAGCCAAGGAAAGTCCTGTGCCCCCCTCACTCTCAGAGCGTGGCAAAATGAATGTATAGCTTTAGGCCAGCAGGTGGCTGATGTCTTTGATCTGACTAATTGTTGGATATGTGGGAGTCCTTTAGGATTTAAAGATTGGCCATGGACATCAAAACCACTATCCCCAAAATGGCCCGTGAGTAACTGGAGTGACATAACCATCGGTAATAACTCATTCTACTGAAATGAAGAGCTAAATGCGGCAAATGAAGAGACGGGACGCAGCTTGATGCAAGCAAGTTGTCCGTTTATTAGTGATTTTCTTACACATATACACGTTTCTACCTTCTACATATTACACACTGATTGGTTAAATCTTAAGCGTAAAAAACACTGATTGGTTGATATTTAAGGCACACCGTTAAAACAATAGGAACTTATTGGTTTACCTTGACATAGCAACAATTTCTATTCCAAAATTAGGGGGCTTCTTTCTACGCGGCTTTCTTGATTAACAAAGTTACATATCGGCGCTATGCGTTCCCTTACCTGGCTACTTGTTTCTCTGTCCGTCTGGTTGCCTCCTCAACTGTAACGGCGCAGGGGTCTGCAGTTAGCTTGTTCCTTTGCTCCCAGGGCTAGTGCCCTACAAGTTCTAACAAGTCTCTGTTCATCAGGCTATCAGTACTTGGACTCTTGTCCTTGAGGCATTGTCCTACAGCTTGGTAATGTCCCCAACGCACAGTTTGCTATCCCAGCACTCCGATAGTCAGAGGTGTCACCGAGCCGAAGCAGCCACGGAGCCTTCAGGCTGAGCGTGGTCAGTTGTGGGCAGAAGGGGGTCTGCTGGCTCTGCGACAGGGATCCCATGTGGAGCAACCTGCGGTGATGCAGTTGGAGGCAGACTGAAAAAACACTATGTCTGCGTGGCTGGGTTTGGACAAAATGGACTTTCTTGTTTATACAAATTTTTTATATATCTTAGATAGTACATATGTCAGTCCCTGATAGGTTTTTGTGTTCGTCTTCTTGCTTGCTATTTGCTGTTGCTGTAGGTGCCCGTAGGCTGTGGTTCTAAATTCCAGTTCTTCACATCCTGTTGACATACCTGACAATTTGTGGCTGTCTTAGAGGTACAGGACTAAGTATTTGAAGTCAACTAACTTGTCTGCAGGTCCTCTGCATTCCCCAACATTTCCCCCTTTTTGTTTCTGAACAGCTAGTACCATTGTTGCCGTGTGCTGCAGGGCCCTTGCAAAGACGACGGCAACCAAGGCATTATCAAACAAAGAATACTGCCAATTGAGTGAATTGATGCCCCAAAGGATGACAATTTCTCAGATTTTGATAACGTGTTGCTGCAATGGGGTGCCTAAAATCCATGCAGCTCATACCATCACAATCCTCTCAGCCGTGTCCTTGAGCCAACATCAAAAGGGCAATAGTTGCTCTGTTTTGTATGTCATAGTGGCAAATTTGACTCACGTTCTTAACTGTAGAGGGATGTTTAAAGGACCGAGGACATATGTTACCATTGTCTGGGTTGGAGAACCCAGGCCTGTTAGTTGAAGCTGCAGAGCAGCTTTAACTTGTCCTGGGAACAAGCAGTGGGAGAAGGAAAACAAGCTATGCACAAACAAGAAGCCAGGTGCAGAGCAAGTCCTGGGAACCGCGAAATCAGAACACTCTGATCAGGCGCCTGCAGCATGCTCACCAATCAGGGACACGGACACCTACATGGCCCAGAGACTTTTATCCAATCAGCTGTGTGTAAAGTCGGGTGAGCGGTCGATTTAAGTTATAAAAATGACCTGTTTGTTTAATAAAGGGAGCACGGCATGTAGCCATATTGGTGTGATTGTCATGACTTGGCCAACATTCCACGAGGGACCCTCTTTGCCTAACAAACAAGGTGATTTAACTCTTGAATGCTTTCCCTGCTGTTGCTCCGGATAAGAGAAGAACCACCCCTAAACAGGTAAAGATCCGTGAGGAAGAAAAAAAATCCTCTGGAGGGGGATACCCCTCCCCCTTCCGTATTAAAAGTCATTCAGCATCTGTCAGCAGGTGGTGAGCAGTTGTACTGTGCATCACTTGGGGTTTTTTTCCCCTTTTCCCTTTTCCTTTGGATTTTACCCCTTTCCTCCACCTTTCCATCCTAATTGTTACTATTATCATTGTTATTACTGATGTTCTTACCTCTTTATTCTGTTTAAATTATGAAATTGCTCTTATCTCAACCCTCAAGTTTTACATTCCTTTCTGATTCTCCTCCCCAGCCCTCCGGATGAGGGGGAGTGAGCAAGCCGCTGCGTGGTGCTTGGTTGCCGGCCGGCATTAAACCATGAGACCAGAGGATGAGGCTACTGAAACAGAAACACAGCCTCACTCCCTGGATTCATAAGCACAGCGTGTTCGTAGATGCCTCAGATAGTCTAGTAATTAAGTCCATGTCATATGTGGGGCTCAAAGCCAAGGCTCCCTCACCAGTGCCTGGTGCAAGCCTTGGGTCTTTCTAGATCTGTGTTTCCTGGGCCCTGAGAGTCCACGTTCAAGTTCGCTTGCGCCTCATACAGACACACACAGGGATCCCACCAGGAGCGGGCCTAAGGCAGTCTGTGCTTCCAGCTGCCATCCCCAAGGCCCTGAGCCCCGCAATGACCTGCCTTCCCTTGTTCCACTGCACCCTCATCCTTCTTGCTGAGCAGGCAGAGCTTCAGCCCTTTGCTGTGACCCTTTGTGCCCGACTTGTCTGCCTGCAGCCTGCTTCCTCCGGCAGGTGCCGGGCGTGGAAGTCCTGGCCTTGCACACGAGACTGAAGAGGACTGGCGCCTGGTTAGCCACAGAACTGAAACACTTTATTGCAGGGACTCAGCCAGCTGAGCTCTTCCGTTGAGAGGAGCGCGGGCAGGACAGAGCAGGCCTTTGACACTGAGGCTGCCTTTGCATCAGCAGGCATTGCCCCAGCGGGAAATGGTGGTGGTGGTGCGCTGCAGCCAGCCCTGGATCTTCTTGTCCTGCTAATCAAACCTTTTCTCCTATTAGGAACTGCACCAGCTTCTGCAGCCAAGAAAGGAAATCCCACAGCTTCTGCACTGGAAGTGGGCAGGGTGTAAACCTTCCTGCTTCTGTTGGTGTTGGCCTGTGAACGGGGGTGGAGGTGAAGGCTGGCTGCGGCCTTGCAGTAGTCGCTACTGCTGTGTGCAGGCCCATCTGTTCCAGGATCCAGTTGTAGAAGTGCTGGGTGGAGGTGTAGACTCCGGGCTTCTTTGCTCTCGCACAGCCCATCCCCCAGCTGGTCAGGCCAACAAGCCAGAAGTAGTCAGCGCTCTTGTCTTGGCACACAAGAGGCCCACCGCTGTCCCCCTGCAGCAGAGGAGAGAGGATGAAGGGGTTGTTGGGTGGCCACCGTCAGCCCAGTGGCTGGCTCCTTCCCTCTCATGGCACTTCCAGAGCTGTATTTAGTGGCCAGCCAAGCTCTGGAGAAGCTTTCCTGGGAGGGGGTGGTGGGCCTGTAAGGCAGGGCTCGCTCTCTCTGCGGCAGGTTGGTGCTGCAGGTGTGTCAGGAGGCTGTGTCTGGCTTGGGATGGTGAAGCTCTGGGCTGCCAAGGGCACTGGGTAGGCATTGTGAACAAAGTGCCAGGCCTCTGGGACAAGGCAGGCAGGCCCTGGACAAAGGCCCTACCCATGGGGAAATGGGTTTAGGCCCTCAGCGGTGGGGACACAGCAATGGGAGTGTGAGTGGCCAGGAAAAGCCCGTGACGGTGCAGGTTTGGGCGGTTGTGGCGGGGCTGCCCGTGCTGCCGGGGCTTGGCTTGTAGCACGCTCCTACCTGGCAGGTGTCGATGCCACCCTGCGGATAGCCAGCACAGATGTTGTGGGTGTGGATGGCCCCTCTGTACCAGCCGCTGCTGTTACAGACCCCGGCATCAATGAGGTGGACCTGGGCCTCCTGCAGCACATACGCCGATCCTCCAGCTGTGAAGAGCACAGAAAGGAATGAACACCCAGCAGCTCATTGCCAGTTCTCCTTCCCTGCGTGACTGAAGCCCTATCCCGGGGCTTGGCTTTGCATGTGGGGAGGCGCTGGACCGCTCCTTCCTTTCTGCCTTGCTCTGGGTCAGTGGCTCACGCCCCCCTCTCTAAGAGGCATACGTCCCCACAGCCTGATTCTGGCTTTCGCCCCTGCTGTCAGGAAGAGCAACCTGCCTCCCCAAGCTGGCCAAGCTTGCGCTCGCAACGTGACTACATTTTGGGAGCTCACCTCTTGCAGTCCTGGCACCCCAGCCACTGACGTAGCACTCTGTCAGCTCCGAGACTCTCAGCGAGGCATCGGGCACGCAGGCAAGCTGTACGTAGCTGTTGCACTGGACAGGCTGCTCCAGTTCCAGCAAGGCAATGTCGTTTCTCCACGTGATATTATTGAAGTGCTGGTGAACCAGCAGCTGCTTGATGTTGCGCACCTGGGCCTCAGGTCCCAGCTGGGTCAGCTGGGTGGCACCTACCACCACCTGCCACATGGTGATGTTCCTGGAAGGCAGATGGAGAGAGGGCTCAGAGGGAGCAGAGCCACATGCTGCAGCAGCACAGCAGTCGCCCTGCCTTCTGCTTGGCAAGGCAGAGAGGAAAGCAGTGCTTGGGAGGGTGCGACAGGCCACGTGCTCCTTGGGCTCAAGCAGTGTCGAGCTGGAGGCTGCTGGGAAGCAGTGGCATGAGCCCAGCCTTCTCCTGAGCAGCCTCTCAGGTGGCTGCGGAGTGCCCAGGCACTGGGCGTACTGCAGGGCAACGGGACGGGAGCAGCACGTGCTTTTGCACTCAGGGCACCTGCTAGAGTGTGGGGCTAACCCTGAACCCTGGTCCTCCTTACCTGTCCTCGAAGAAGCAGTGGGCTGATGTGAGGACCCACTGTGGGCTGATGAGGGAGCCCCCGCAGATGTGCGCCGTGCCTCCTTCCAAGAGAGCCTCGATGCTGACGATCCAGGGCCAGGCCCCTGGCTGGGCATCTGTGCCACCCACAACGCGCGACATGCCGTAGTGAAAAGCCGCAGGCCGAAGGCCGCAGGTGCCTCTGTAACCAGAAACTCCATTCTGGTTAGCTCCATGGAAGCTTGTGCCATTCCGGCTAAAGGCCAGCTGTCTTCCCTCCCCTCAAGGCATGGCCAGAAGGGCCGAGGAAACCCGTGGGGCATGCGCCCGCTCCCCTTTCCCCGCTTTCTGCTTCAGCCCGTAGATGACCTGTGCCGGCAGCCTGGGTGATTGCAAGGAGCTGAGCCTCCCAGATTGCCTTCAAGAGCCACTGGGGTGGCCATGGGGGACAAGCAGGACCCCTCCAGAGAAGCTCACAAGGGTTGCCCAATGTCCCTCCCAGAGCCTCGGGCCACTTACCCACAGCTATCCCATGTGCCGTGCACAGGACAGCACATGGCCAGCAGGACAACGAGGAGGAGGAGAACATCCATCACTACCAGCAACATGTGGCAGCTGCAAGAACGAAGGCTTGTCGCCACCAGTACGGCCACCGACAGAGTGCCCGCAGGATTCCTGTTGCCTGGGGTTCCCTTGGACACGGGGCTGATGTCACAGAGTGCCTGGTTCCAGGTGCTGGGCGTGGTGGCGGTGGGGGAGGGATGGGGGGCAACAGGAGGGGTTCCAAGCAGGACTGGAGGCGGAAGCTGGGATCGCACACCCCTGACAGAGCCCCACGCAATGCCCTGCTTGCACGATCAGGGCGGGCAGGCCCCGTGGCAGGCAGCAGCGCCTGGCTCCCAGCTCTGCCTGCTAACAGCTCACAGGGCAACACCCAGCGTGGCCTCGCAGCCTCTTTGGGGAGTTCCCTGCCGCCCTGCTCTCTGCAGCCCTGTGCCACCGGCTCCTTCCCAACAAACAGACACACAACAAAGAACACAATGACTACAGCAGCATGCGCGTGCTTGGGTGTTGAAGAGCCAATCTGTTGATGGCCGTGGCAGCCAAGCAGTGCTGGGCAAGCCAAATAAGCCAAGCACAGCCCAGCAACATCAACCTTCCTGCACAAAGCACAGTGAAATGCAGGTGCAGCACACTCCTCACTGGCCATGTCAGCCACAGCAACGCGCTCTGGCAGGCATCGTGTCCTTGCTGTCTATGAGTTGGATTGCTGTTCTGGGCACACACTGACCATGGCACTTGTGGGAAGGACAAGCAATGTTAAGCTCTAGAGAGAGAGAAGGATGCTCCTGCTCTCAGCCCTACATGCCATTGTTAGCAGCTTTGCAAGTGCTTGTGCTGCGATGAAGAGACGGGACGCAGCTTGACGCAAGCAAATGTCAATTTACTGTACAGAGGCCTCTGGACAGAAAGCCGGACTTGCTTGGGGAGGGAGCATGCTCCAGCATCATCCGCAGAGCCATAAGAACTCCTTTCACTGCATGATCAAGAGGAAGCAAAGGGCATGCCCATGTTTCCAGAGATCCCAGTTCAGCTGGAGGCATGCCCTGCAGTCCTGGGTAGGAACAGAGCTGGGAGCTGCAGCACCATGGCTTGCCGGGGCCCAAGCACAGAGCAAGAGGAGGACGGTCCTGGCAGCTTCAGAGGCAGGCCCTTCTGCAGCTCCCGCAGGGGGGGCATGCCTAGGTGGGCAGCAGCTGAGGGCATGCATGCTCAAGCACCTCCAAGTCCTTCCTGCCTCTGGGAGGTGGAGAGGTGGCCAGTGGTTGGCAGGCCTGGTCCTCTTGCAAGGTGGGGATGCTGGGGCTGAGCAAGCACGTCGGCTGACACCGCAGGCCATCCACATGCCTGAGAGGCTCTCTCTCCCCTCTTGCTTGTCACCTCGTCCAGCTTCAGGTTCACTAGTGAGCTGTGCACGCGCACAGGGCTCCCAGCAGCAGCTGGCCCGAGACACTGGGGCTTTCCAAGTGCTGGCTGCCTGTGGCCTGTCTTGCCGTCGGCCTTTGCTAGCAGCCAGGCCTGGGGACCCACCGTGTGGCAGGTGCAGAATGGGACCACACAGGAAGGGCTTTGGGGTGGCTCTCCAAAAGAAGCCAGTGGGTACTGTGGTGATTAGGCGCAGGGCTCAGGCAAGCAAGGCAGCCAGCACTTTGCTTCTGTGTGACCGGCTCCTTGATCCCCCCTTCTCTCCATTTGCCGTGCTTATACGTGCCCCTCATCTTCCCTGAGTCCTGCCTCTCTCAGCCCTGCTCTCCTCCCAGACACGGGGCCAACCCCAGTTATTTTTTCCCCCCTTTGCTCCCAGGTTTGCCCCATCTGTCAACACACGTGGTCTTTGGGTGTTGTTAGCTAGGTCACCTTGGACTTGTGTGCCATTACTGACGGGCTTGCCTGGGAACTGCTGTCCCTGCCAGAGTCCTCTCCGCCAAATGACCCCAATCTCTTCCTTCAAGCGTCTGTGAAGTGTGGCCACCTCTGACGGCATTCCCCGCTAGCCACCTGCGAAATCTGATGCTGAAAGAGCAGGGTTTCCCCAGCAGACAAGTTATCTTCTCCAAGGCTGCCTTCTGCCTGCTCTCAGCAGACACGTGGGAACCGGCTGCCGGTCCCTTTTCAAAACACAAAGCAGCCTTGAGCCCGCTTGCTTGGAGGCCAGTTCTGGGGCCTAGGAAGCCCTGCTGCACCTCAAGGGCCTTGAGAGCAGCTCTTCCACTTTCAGACAGAGCCTGCGTGGTCCTCCTCCTCGGGACCCGATTGCTCCCTCCGCTGTGCGCCTTATGCCTCACCACAGAAGCCAGGATGGCAGCAGGGAGCTGCCGCACCTTTCACAAGCTTGGAGGCTGCCATCCTTCAAGCCACGGCTCTCGACCCTCCAGGGACCTAGCCCTGCTGTGCAAATGCAATGCACGTGCCTGGCTCCTGCTTCTCTCCTGCACTCCAGCAGGTGAGTGAGCAAGGCTCCTCCAGTCAGCAGTAGAAGGCAGACTGATGAGGTGAGACTGATGCAAGCTCTTGCAAAGCTGCGAACAATGGCATATAGGGCTGAGAGCAGGAGCATCCTTCTCTCTCTCTAGAGCTTCACGTTGATTGCCCTTGCCACAAGTGCCATGGTCAGTGGGTGCCCAGAACAGCAATCAAACTCAAAGACAGCAAGGACACAACACCTGCCAGAGCGCGTTGCTGTGGCTGACATGGCCAGTGAGGAGTGTGCTGCACCTGCATTTCACTGTGCTTTGTGCAGGAAGGTTGATGTTGCTGGGCTGTGCTTGGCTTATTTGGCTTGCCCAGCACTGCTTGGCTGCCACGGCCATCAACAGATTGGCTCTTCAACACCCAAGCACGCGCATGCTGCTGTAGTCATTGTGTTCTTTGTTGTGTGTCTGTTTATTGGGAAGGAGCCGGTGGCACAGGGCTGCAGAGAGCAGGGCGGCAGGGAACTCCCCAAAGAGGCTGTGAGGCCACGCTGGGTGTTGCCCTGTGAGCTGTTAGCAGGCAGAGCTGGGAGCCAGGCGCTGCTGCCTGCCACGGGGCCTGCCCGCCCTGATCGTGCAAGCAGGGCATTGCGTGGGGCTCTGTCAGGGGTGTGCGATCCCAGCTTCCGCCTCCAGTCCTGCTTGGAACCCCTCCTGTTGCCCCCCATCCCTCCCCCACCGCCACCACGCCCAGCACCTGGAACCAGGCACTCTGTGACATCAGCCCCGCATCCAAGAGAACCCCAGGCAACAGGAATCCTGCGGGCACGCTGTCGGTGGCCGTAGTGGTGGCGACAAGCCTTCGTTCTTGCAGCTGCCACATGTTGCTGGTAGTGATGGATGTTCTCCTCCTCCTCGTTGTCCTGCTGGCCATGTGCTGTCCTGTGCACGGCACATGGGATAGCTGTGGGTAAGTGGCCCGAGGCTCTGGGAGGGACATTGGGCAACCCTTGTGAGCTTCTCTGGAGGGGTCCTGCTTGTCCCCCATGGCCTCCCCAGAGGTTCTTGAAGGCCGTCTGGGAGGCTCAGCTCCTTGCCATCACCCAGGCTGCCGGCACAGGTCATCTACGGGCTGAAGCAGAAAGCGGGGAAAGGGGAGCAGGCGCATGCCCCACGGGTTTCCTCGGCCCTTCTGGCCATGCCTTGAGGGGAGGGAAGACAGCTGGCCTTTAGCCGGAATGGCGCAAGCTTCCATGGAGCTAACCAGAATGGAGTTTCTGGTTACAGAGGCACCTGCGGCCTTCGGCCTGTGGCTTTTCACTACGGCATGTCGCGCGTTGTGGGTGGCACAGATGCCCAGCCAGGGGCCTGGCCCTGGATCGTCAGCATCGAGGCTCTCTTGGAAGGAGGCACGGCGCACATCTGCGGGGGCTCCCTCATCAGCCCACAGTGGGTCCTCACAGCAGCCCACTGCTTCTTCGAGGACAGGTAAGGAGGACCAGGGTTCAGGGTTAGCCCCACACTCTAGCAGGTGCCCTGAGTGCAAAAGCACGTGCTGCTCCCGTCCCGTTGCCCTGCAGTACGCCCAGTGCCTGGGCACTCCGCAGCCACCTGAGAGGCTGCTCAGGAGAAGGCTGGGCTCATGCCACTGCTTCCCAGCAGCCTCCAGCTCGACACTGCTTGAGCCCAAGGAGCACGTGGTCTGTCGCACCCTCCCAAGCACTGCTTTCCTCTCTGCCTTGCCAAGCAGAAGGCAGGGCGACTGCTGTGCTGCTGCAGCATGTGGCTCTGCTCCCTCTGAGCCCTCTCTCCATCTGCCTTCCAGGAACATCACCATGTGGCAGGTGGTGGTAGGTGCCACCCAGCTGACCCAGCTGGGACCTGAGGCCCAGGTGCGCAACATCAAGCAGCTGCTGGTTCACCAGCACTTCAATAATATCACGTGGAGAAACGACATTGCCTTGCTGGAACTGGAGCAGCCTGTCCAGTGCAACAGCTACGTACAGCTTGCCTGCGTGCCCGATGCCTCGCTGAGAGTCTCGGAGCTGACAGAGTGCTACGTCAGTGGCTGGGGTGCCAGGACTGCAAGAGGTGAGCTCCCAAAATGTAGTCACGTTGCGAGCGCAAGCTTGGCCAGCTTGGGGAGGCAGGTTGCTCTTCCTGACGGCAGAGGAGAAAGCCAGAATCAGGCTGTGGGGACGTATGCCTCTTAGAGAGGGGGGCGTGAGCCACTGACCCAGAGCAAGGCAGAAAGGAAGGAGCGGTCCAGCGCCTCCCCACATGCAAAGCCAAGCCCCGGGATAGGGCTTCAGTCACGCAGGGAAGGAGAACTGGCAATGAGCTGCTGGGTGTTCATTCCTTTCTGTGCTCTTCACAGCTGGAGGATCGGCGTATGTGCTGCAGGAGGCCCAGGTCCACCTCATTGATGCCGGGGTCTGTAACAGCAGCGGCTGGTACAGAGGGGCCATCCACACCCACAACATCTGTGCTGGCTATCCGCAGGGTGGCATCGACACCTGCCAGGTAGGAGCGTGCTACAAGCCAAGCCCCGGCAGCACGGGCAGCCCCGCCACAACCGCCCAAACCTGCACCGTCACGGGCTTTTCCTGGCCACTCACACTCCCATTGCTGTGTCCCCACCGCTGAGGGCCTAAACCCATTTCCCCATGGGTAGGGCCTTTGTCCAGGGCCTGCCTGCCTTGTCCCAGAGGCCTGGCACTTTGTTCACAATGCCTACCCAGTGCCCTTGGCAGCCCAGAGCTTCACCATCCCAAGCCAGACACAGCCTCCTGACACACCTGCAGCACCAACCTGCCGCAGAGAGAGCGAGCCCTGCCTTACAGGCCCACCACCCCCTCCCAGGAAAGCTTCTCCAGAGCTTGGCTGGCCACTAAATACAGCTCTGGAAGTGCCATGAGAGGGAAGGAGCCAGCCACTGGGCTGACGGTGGCCACCCAACAACCCCTTCATCCTCTCTCCTCTGCTGCAGGGGGACAGCGGTGGGCCTCTTGTGTGCCAAGACAAGAGCGCTGACTACTTCTGGCTTGTTGGCCTGACCAGCTGGGGGATGGGCTGTGCGAGAGCAAAGAAGCCCGGAGTCTACACCTCCACCCAGCACTTCTACAACTGGATCCTGGAACAGATGGGCCTGCACACAGCAGTAGCGACTACTGCAAGGCCGCAGCCAGCCTTCACCTCCACCCCCGTTCACAGGCCAACACCAACAGAAGCAGGAAGGTTTACACCCTGCCCACTTCCAGTGCAGAAGCTGTGGGATTTCCTTTCTTGGCTGCAGAAGCTGGTGCAGTTCCTAATAGGAGAAAAGGTTTGATTAGCAGGACAAGAAGATCCAGGGCTGGCTGCAGCGCACCACCACCACCATTTCCCGCTGGGGCAATGCCTGCTGATGCAAAGGCAGCCTCAGTGTCAAAGGCCTGCTCTGTCCTGCCCGCGCTCCTCTCAACGGAAGAGCTCAGCTGGCTGAGTCCCTGCAATAAAGTGTTTCAGTTCTGTGGCTAACCAGGCGCCAGTCCTCTTCAGTCTCGTGTGCAAGGCCAGGACTTCCACGCCCGGCACCTGCCGGAGGAAGCAGGCTGCAGGCAGACAAGTCGGGCACAAAGGGTCACAGCAAAGGGCTGAAGCTCTGCCTGCTCAGCAAGAAGGATGAGGGTGCAGTGGAACAAGGGAAGGCAGGTCATTGCGGGGCTCAGGGCCTTGGGGATGGCAGCTGGAAGCACAGACTGCCTTAGGCCCGCTCCTGGTGGGATCCCTGTGTGTGTCTGTATGAGGCGCAAGCGAACTTGAACGTGGACTCTCAGGGCCCAGGAAACACAGATCTAGAAAGACCCAAGGCTTGCACCAGGCACTGGTGAGGGAGCCTTGGCTTTGAGCCCCACATATGACATGGACTTAATTACTAGACTATCTGAGGCATCTACGAACACGCTGTGCTTATGAATCCAGGGAGTGAGGCTGTGTTTCTGTTTCAGTAGCCTCATCCTCTGGTCTCATGGTTTAATGCCGGCCGGCAACCAAGCACCACGCAGCGGCTTGCTCACTCCCCCTCATCCGGAGGGCTGGGGAGGAGAATCAGAAAGGAATGTAAAACTTGAGGGTTGAGATAAGAGCAATTTCATAATTTAAACAGAATAAAGAGGTAAGAACATCAGTAATAACAATGATAATAGTAACAATTAGGATGGAAAGGTGGAGGAAAGGGGTAAAATCCAAAGGAAAAGGGAAAAGGGGAAAAAAACCCCAAGTGATGCACAGTACAACTGCTCACCACCTGCTGACAGATGCTGAATGACTTTTAATACGGAAGGGGGAGGGGTATCCCCCTCCAGAGGATTTTTTTTCTTCCTCACGGATCTTTACCTGTTTAGGGGTGGTTCTTCTCTTATCCGGAGCAACAGCAGGGAAAGCATTCAAGAGTTAAATCACCTTGTTTGTTAGGCAAAGAGGGTCCCTCGTGGAATGTTGGCCAAGTCATGACAATCACACCAATATGGCTACATGCCGTGCTCCCTTTATTAAACAAACAGGTCATTTTTATAACTTAAATCGACCGCTCACCCGACTTTACACACAGCTGATTGGATAAAAGTCTCTGGGCCATGTAGGTGTCCGTGTCCCTGATTGGTGAGCATGCTGCAGGCGCCTGATCAGAGTGTTCTGATTTCGCGGTTCCCAGGACTTGCTCTGCACCTGGCTTCTTGTTTGTGCATAGCTTGTTTTCCTTCTCCCACTGCTTGTTCCCAGGACAAGTTAAAGCTGCTCTGCAGCTTCAACTAACAGGCCTGGGTTCTCCAACCCAGACAATGGTAACATATGTCCTCGGTCCTTTAAACATCCCTCTACAGTTAAGAACGTGAGTCAAATTTGCCACTATGACATACAAAACAGAGCAACTATTGCCCTTTTGATGTTGGCTCAAGGACACGGCTGAGAGGATTGTGATGGTATGAGCTGCATGGATTTTAGGCACCCCATTGCAGCAACACGTTATCAAAATCTGAGAAATTGTCATCCTTTGGGGCATCAATTCACTCAATTGGCAGTATTCTTTGTTTGATAATGCCTTGGTTGCCGTCGTCTTTGCAAGGGCCCTGCAGCACACGGCAACAATGGTACTAGCTGTTCAGAAACAAAAAGGGGGAAATGTTGGGGAATGCAGAGGACCTGCAGACAAGTTAGTTGACTTCAAATACTTAGTCCTGTACCTCTAAGACAGCCACAAATTGTCAGGTATGTCAACAGGATGTGAAGAACTGGAATTTAGAACCACAGCCTACGGGCACCTACAGCAACAGCAAATAGCAAGCAAGAAGACGAACACAAAAACCTATCAGGGACTGACATATGTACTATCTAAGATATATAAAAAATTTGTATAAACAAGAAAGTCCATTTTGTCCAAACCCAGCCACGCAGACATAGTGTTTTTTCAGTCTGCCTCCAACTGCATCACCGCAGGTTGCTCCACATGGGATCCCTGTCGCAGAGCCAGCAGACCCCCTTCTGCCCACAACTGACCACGCTCAGCCTGAAGGCTCCGTGGCTGCTTCGGCTCGGTGACACCTCTGACTATCGGAGTGCTGGGATAGCAAACTGTGCGTTGGGGACATTACCAAGCTGTAGGACAATGCCTCAAGGACAAGAGTCCAAGTACTGATAGCCTGATGAACAGAGACTTGTTAGAACTTGTAGGGCACTAGCCCTGGGAGCAAAGGAACAAGCTAACTGCAGACCCCTGCGCCGTTACAGTTGAGGAGGCAACCAGACGGACAGAGAAACAAGTAGCCAGGTAAGGGAACGCATAGCGCCGATATGTAACTTTGTTAATCAAGAAAGCCGCGTAGAAAGAAGCCCCCTAATTTTGGAATAGAAATTGTTGCTAGGTCAAGGTAAACCAATAAGTTCCTATTGTTTTAACGGTGTGCCTTAAATATCAACCAATCAGTGTTTTTTACGCTTAAGATTTAACCAATCAGTGTGTAATATGTAGAAGGTAGAAACGTGTATATGTGTAAGAAAATCACTAATAAACGGACAACTTGCTTGCATCAAGCTGCGTCCCGTCTCTTCATTTGCCGCATTTAGCTCTTCATTTCAGTAGAATGAGTTATTACCGATGGTTATGTCACTCCAGTTACTCACGGGCCATTTTGGGGATAGTGGTTTTGATGTCCATGGCCAATCTTTAAATCCTAAAGGACTCCCACATATCCAACAATTAGTCAGATCAAAGACATCAGCCACCTGCTGGCCTAAAGCTATACATTCATTTTGCCACGCTCTGAGAGTGAGGGGGGCACAGGACTTTCCTTGGCTATTAAACATGGCGACAATGGTCGACCAAAACAATATCTGCAATGGTATGCCAAACATCCTAAAAATATTAACAAGGCAAATACTGATGAAGCCACGCAGGCATTCGGCAGCTTCATATGGGTGGTTTTTTTTCTCAGGTAGGCTCCAGAGTCCTCACCCGGAAAAGAAAAGAAAATCAGACTCGGTTTGTTCAAAGGAACCGGAAGCAGAAGGATGGAGTAATCCACCTGGTGTTGATGTTATATTCTTTTCCATGAGCATCTTTGGCTTTCCAAGCATCTTTATTAAGAGGTCCAGTGAGCACGAGAGGAACAGCTCCAATGGCTGTCATTTCTACCAACACAGGCTGTCCAGGAGAAAAAATTGTTCTCCGGGAGTACTGAGAGTCTGAGACTTTGGGGTCAAAGTCGGGGGTTTAGGAGAAAAGGCATTCAGTCGGGGACATCCATTTATTCCCCAGCGATCATTAACTGGGGTAACTGCATCCCAAAGGCGTTCCACCCAACGTGGCTTGTGAGGTTTCAGAAATCGATTTAAGAGTCCATGAGTTCGTTCTACTGTCCTGTTAGCTTGGGGATAATATGGGGTGTGGAATCCCCACTTGATTCCCTCTTCCCTCCCCCACTCCGGCTTTGGCAGCAGTAAAATGACTGCCATTGTCCGACTGAATGGAATCAGGTTTGAGGAGGAAACTAAACCAAATTTTCAGGGCTGGCACTGTATTTTCCCCAGTCGCTCGTGGAAACACTTTGAACTAGGCCAGGAATCACTTCCACACCTACTAATACGTACTGCTTCCCTTGTGACCTTTGGAAAGGTCCCGTATAATCTATCTGCCAAGTTTCCCAGAGACACTTTTTGTCTCTCAAATGAAGGGGGAATCTTCCATGGCTTGTGGCTCTAGTCCAAGTCTGCATTGTTCACAAGCTGAAATAGAGGTTTTTCAAGATTCCCAAGTGACAGGCCAACCTCTGGCGTGTGCCTCTTTGTATAAATCAGTAGACCCTCAGTGAGCACGCTTAACTTGCAGCCATTCCAAAAGTCTGTCCCAGTTTTCCCCGGTTTGATTTTCCTGCTGCAAAGGGGCAATTCTGGCCAGCTCATCTGCCCTGTTATTCCATTCACCTGCCAGAGTTCCTCTTTCCCACAGAGACGGTACCCATGCTACCACAAAGTCCCCATGTTTGGCAAGATCTAAGTTTTTTTGCCACTTCTCCTTTTGCCACACTGGCACTCGGTTTACTTCCCAGTTATTCTGTTCCCAGAAAGGAAGCCATCCCGTTCATCCTTTGAATGCTGCAAACGAGTCAGTGTAAATGTGCACCGGAGCCTTAGCCCCTTCCTCGCTATTAAACACACTCCACACTGCCACTAACTCTCCCACTTGGGCACTGCCTTCACCTTTGGTAATGATTTCTCTGTTAGCATCTACATTAATAGCTACAGCTCGGTATCTCCTCTCTTAACAGAGGCAACTCCTCTGAAACAGCAGGAGTGACTTTTAATACGGGAGGGGGAGGGGTATCCCCTCCAGAGGATTTGTTACTTCCTCACAGATCTTTACCTGTCTAGGGGTGCCTTCAGTGACAGTTAGGACACTACAAATACGTTCAATCTTAGCATGACATTTTCTGACAGTATCTCTTTGGCCCACCCCGTTAGGGGGGGAGTTCCTGCTAACATAGCTTTAATTACCTTTAAAAGTCCCCTTAAAATTAGAGGCTGTTGGCGTATGGTTCGCTCCGCTTCTCTGAAAGCAACACTCACTACAAACAATCCTTTTTCCCAATTAGAGTCTCGTTTCTCAGCATCCTTAAAGCTCCTGGAGTAAAATTCGATCGGGCGGGAGAACCTTCTGGTCCCTTTTGCCAGAAATGAATGGACAATCCTGAGTGTGCAAACCCCCACTCAGTCTGGACAGGGTCAGTGGGGTGAATAGGACCCAAAGCCTGGTGGGTGTTTGCTTCCAACACCAAAAGCTGTAACGCTTCATTGTGGGCTGGAGCCCATTCCCAAGCTGCTCCTTTTCGCAGCAGGTCATATAAGGGCCGTGCAACTATTGCAAAGTCTGGGATGTGGTTTCTCCAAAAGACCAATAAGCCTAAGGCATGCTGCAGCTCCTTTTTATTTTCTGGAACTTTTACCTGCTCTAGTGTTGAGAGGGTGTCCTGAGGAATACAGGCTGAACCTCCTCTCCACTGTATCCCTAAAAAATTCACTTCATTTGCAGCAATTTGTATCTTTTCCCCTGGTACCTGGAGTCCCAGAGACTCTAAGTGCCGTATAATCTTTCCTTGTGTCACCTGTTCTGGAATAATTTCATCCCCTCCTATGAAAACATCATCGATGTATTGATAACTCTAACTCCCAGTTCTGGAAGAGTTTGGGCTCATTCTTATGCCAAAGCATGATGTGCTAAGGTGGGAAAATGTTTATATCCCTGAGGGAGGCGAGTAAAGGTATACTGCTGTCCCTCCCATGTGAAAGCAAAACGATCACGGTCCTCCTCTTGCAGGGGACCCATGACAAACATCTCTTTCACATCAGCTGTGGCCATCACCGCATGAGCCTGCTCCTGAATGAGTGAGGTGAGCTCAGCTCCATTAGGCACTGCTGCTGTCAAGGGACCAGTGTCTGCATTAAGTCAAGGATAATCTACAGTCAGTCTCCTCTTCCCCTTTGATTTACGAACTGGCCACACTGGGGAATTGTATGGGGAGAGGGTGAGTGTTAAAATGCCCTGCTGTTTAAGATCCTCGATCACAGGAGCTATCCCCTCCTGGGCCCCTAATGGCAAGGGACAGGCTTTCACATTAGTCATCCTGGAAGCGGGGAGGGTAGGTGCTGCTTGCAGCAGGCGCACTTCTGCCCAGGACGTTTCAGCTAATTCTCTGATCTGAGAAATGCCAAAGGACCATGAATTCCCCTGGCTCATACCACTGTCTGCCCCTCAATATATCTATGACCAAAAGATTTGTCAGAAAAGGGCCTATTGCAACCTTGGTGCTAACTGGTTCTGCCTCCCCAGGCAACCATAATGTTACCAAGGCCATAGGTACTGACAGAGTTTTCCCTAAAGCATTTAAGACAATCAGGTTTTTATACAAAGTCAAAATTCCACATTGCTCCACCTCACTATGCATCAGTGCAGTGATTTGTGCTCCCGTGTCAGTTAAAAAGGTTACTGGGTTTTTCTCCGTGTTCCTACAGCCACTGTAATCATTAAATCTCCTCTCAAATTTAAGGTGAGTTGCCTAATAAACATCCACCCTCCGTTCCCTTCCCACCTTCGGGGGACGGAGGATCTAGTTTCCCTTTGCCCTTTTTACCTCATCAGCTTTTTCCCCCATGCCTATTGATGGTGGGGCACGAGGGGTTGGCTCAAAACGGACTTTATGCCCTGACCAAGTCTGTACAACTTTCTCCAATTTCTAGGCCAGGAGCCCATCCATTAGATCCTAGAGAATACCTCCCTGGAGCCCCAGCTGCCACCAGTCGGCTTAGGGGCCTCCCTCTGCCAGGATCAGTAAATTGGACCCATTTCGAATTCTGACTTCTTGGAGCCTGTGCGAGGCATCCCTCAGCTTTTCCCGCAGTTTGTACAGCTCTCGTTTCAGTCTTTGCCAGGATCCACCAACGAGACCACGTTTTCTCCCAAAGTTAATTAGCTCTTGGGCAACTTCCCCCCACCTAACTCTGTCTGATATGGGGGTATTTTGTATCTTCCCCTGGAGCTGGATCCCAATGGGTTTTAAAGAATCAGGATTAGATTAATCCTCAGATTAGAGGAGTCATCCTTCTGGGTCCACAGGCATCATCATGGGAGAGCCCTGGTGGCACTCCAGCCTTCTGTCATACATCATCTGCAGGCAAGCTGCCTCTTGTACACTTTCTACCAGCTGATCCATCATACCGGTTATGGCTAGGGGGTCTCCCCTCTCCAAAGGGTTCAGTCCCCCAGCCAATAGTCTGCCCTCTGTGTTAATGACCATGGGGCCCGATGGTTGCCAGTAGTTAAAAACACACCTGGACCCCAGTATCCTTCTGCTTCCTTCTCTGACAACAAATCCCATCTCCTCCTGACAAGGACACTTTCCAAACATATTCTGTTTTGGATTCCTTTGGAGTCCTTGCAAAATCCTTCCTTAATTTTGCTAACTCAGTTGCTTAGTAACAATCTGGGGACAAGTGTCATTGTCTGTCTCATATAAATACTCAGTCTTAACAAGAGGATACATGTGAGGTGCGTTTTCTGCTGTGTCTTTTGCTCTCTGTAAATCCCCCTGGGGATATATTTGTCTAATCCCTTTCTCTGTTAACTTCAACTCTACCTTCCAAAACGACTCACTTGCTTTCCGCAATTCTTCTCATAATGTTTCTTTTAACAAAGCATTCTGGTTTCTCTCCTGCTCTAAGAGCTGTTTGGTCTCTTCTAACTGCTCTCTGAGTTTTAACTGCCATTTTCAAGGAATCTACCACGGTATCATCTTGACACAATCTTTGCCTCCTATCTTCCAGGGCTCCTGCCCAACTTGCTCCTAAAATGGCACAACTTATGGATTTCCTCTTCCCAGGCCCAACTTTAGCCTCCGTCTGCAATATCATGACCCTATCCACTACACTATAGTGGTTGGAACCACTGATTTTTTGCTCATTCTCACCCTTGGGGAGCTCGGCGAGCATGATAGGTTCCCAAAAATCATCCAGTTTATATAAATCTCCGCCCCATACTTTAGTGGGGGAAACATCACGAACCTCTGTAGAAGTGTGGGCACTCCTTTCACCAAAGAGGGGTTATTTTGTCCTGAGATGGCCTCACTGTATGTTCGCTGCTACTACACCCACCTCCCTTCACCCTCTGGAGGTCACACTTTTAAACTGCTTTAGAGACTCGTCTCTTGTTCAATTCTGTCGCTTAGTCCTTCTTCACCTCTTTTCCTCACGGACAAACAGAACCGCGGACTCAGACTCTGCACTCACTTCGTACCAAGGTAGGTCTCAGGCACACACACAAGAGTCTCTCATAAAGAACCTGGCAATTTCTGTTTCACTGAGAATCCTGTCCGTGACACCAATTAAAATGTTACATGCCCGTCTGAGACCGGAGCGTGGTTCTGTTTGTATTCTCGGGAACAGAATGAAGACTCAAAATGGAGTCAAGAGCCAAGGAACTTTATTTGCCCAACAAGAAATACGTGAATGCAAAGGGGGAGTGAGAGTGACAGATTAAGAGAGGAAGGAAGGAAAGAAAGAAGTTAAGAAGGAAAGGCTTACAGCAACAGCTACCACCCCGGAGCTGCCGTGTCCCGACAGTCCGATACGTTTCCATGTCCGGTGGGGGAACGTTCCGTCCAATGTTGGTTCCTTTTTTTTATAGAGTGTTACAAGCTGTTCTGCTTAACCACACCTTCCACCTGTCACCACTGTCACCGAAATTGGGAGTCAAACCTCTTAACACCATTGCAGCATTAGAGCAGCAGGCACTCCTTTATTGCAGCGCTGGGTGCTCGGTGGCATCTCCACAAATCAGGCACACCTGTGTAGGTTTTACTGTTACATTTATACAGAAAATTACAAGGTCATATGTAGGACAAGGCCTCAAGGACAAGAGTCCAAGTACTGATAGCCTGATGAATAGAGACTTGTTAGAACTTGTAGGACACAAGCCCTGGGAGCAAAGGAACAAGCTAACTGCAGACCCCTGAGCCGGCACAGTTAAGGAGGCAACCAGACGGACAGAGAAACAAGTAGCCAGATAAGGGAATGGATGGCGCCGATATGTAATTAAGAAAGCTGCGTAGAAAGAAACTCCCTAACCTTGGAATAAAAATTATTGCTAGGTCAAGATAAACTAGTAAGTATCTATTGTTCTAACAGTGTGCCTTAAAAATTAACCAATTAGTGTTTTTTACGCTTAAGATTTAACCAATCAGTGTGTAATATGTAGAAGGTAGAAACATATATAATTGTAAGAAAATCACTAATAAATGGACACTTGCTTGCATCAAGCTGCGTCCCGTCTCTTCATTCGCCGCAGTCATACACTCCCAATTACAATGATTGGTTAGTAATTTGCATATAATTGTTATATTTGCTGTGTCATCCTTTTCTGTTACTATGCTTGCACAGGGGAAGGGTCTTCAGCTGGGCAAGGGTCTACTTGACCTGTGGGCATGATTTTTTGGTATTATAATGAAGGTAGTTCACTTCAGGACACCTTAAAAGTTAGTTTTGTTGCCAAGTGGGACAGCTGGATATCGGCCTTGCCAAGCTGTCCAATAACTCATCCCATACACAACAGAACCTGGGCGCTCTGGTTGTGGTCTGAGAGTAGGGTAGTCCTTAGTAGCTTAGTAGCTTAGTATGGTCTATAGCACAGGGATTTCAAATAACAGTCTGCGATAACAAGCAGCACAGCGATTCATACCTCACTGGTCAATAAGTATTAATGTAATTCTATCATGAAGGTTAATTCCTTAGAATCAAAATCTTCTTGTAACTAGCTGTTACATAAACACAAAATATAGGAAGATTCAGTAAAATTTTGAGATAATCTGCACCACTAGGATAAAGTAATTGTGGTAGTGGGAGATCACGATCTCCTACTCAAATGCTTGGGGAGACGAGCCGTCCCCCCCCAGCCTTGCTCCAGAAAGCCTCTGCACCCACTCCCCACTTCTGGTTTGGGAGGGCTCTGTCCTGCACGTGCCCCCTCCTCCCGCCTCCTTTCATGTCAGGAACCTGCTACTGGTGGGAGGAGAAGGCACTGATTCCTGATCAGCATCCCCACTCTTCGCTGGCTAAAGTGCTCCGATGCCAGGGTACCTCGCGAGCACCAGCTGGGATAGCTGGAAGGAACAGGGCGAGATGCCCAAAGCCATCCCCATCCCCACTGCACTCACCCAGCCGCATCATGGGCCTCTGTCGGCAGCACCTTCTCCTTGAGCTGCTCCAGCGTGTCCTTCCAGTGTGCCGTATTATCCTCTGTAATGTGTACCCTCGAGAACTTGGTGTGTGGGTTAGGAGGAAAATCCACCGTGCATCCAGCATGGCAATAAACTACTGTCAGCTTCCTAAACTGTCCTTTGGCTCAGAAAGCTTCTTGGTTATGATTTTCAGTAACAGAACATGGTGACCAAACGGGACCCGCTTTCCAGAATCTCGACAGACCAGAGAAATCATGACCACCGCAAGCACGCACGGGAGTAGTTTTGCCAGGGTTCTGAGATTCCCTGGCCAGGTGAATCTCCGTGACAGCTCTCTGGGATAACAGCGACATGGTCATAAACACTGAGGTTGCTTACAAAGAAGTCGTATCGCATTGCGGGTTGAAGTCCCCCTGGTGGGTCAGAGTCCCCCCGGGATATTTGAAGTGCACAATTGTCCAATCCATATGCTGTTACGCGGATGCCCAGAGCCCAGATTTTGCCTCACGCTCATGTGAAACTTTGTTGGATTTTGTTTGCTGGATTTTGCCTCTGTCCAGTTTGTTTGCAGGGTCTGGTTTAGGTATTGAGCGTTTATGATTTTGAAACTTTGTACACATGGGATCTGGTCATTCTGCTAGAGGGAGTTGGTTCTTCAAGAGTTCTTTTGGGTTGTTTATTAAGATGCTGGTGCAAGTTTTGGGGTGACCCCCCCACTCAGACAAAATGGGCCGAATATTGTCATCACTGGTGGCCCTTGTATACCTTAGGTGATCAAGAGAAATGGCCTAGGAAGGGAAGCATAATCTCCAATACAGCATGGCAGTTCATGTTCTTTTGGTACATGCAAAGGACAATGGGAAGAAGTCCCATAAGTGGGTTTGGTTTTTTGGCCTTGAGAAACAATCATGGAACAAGAAGTAAATATACACTCATGATACTTGATGGCAATGTATTGATAATGATGGAGGGGAAGTTAATTATTAATTGCCTTGATGTTGTTCTGCTTGTAGTGTTGGGAAAAGGAGTCTGAAAGGGGAGAATGAAGAAGAGGATGTGCAATTTCTGGTTTCAGGGCAGTGTTGCTGGTAATAGGGAGAGATTTTTGCTGAAGGTAAAAGAATGGTGTTGGGGAAAGCTCAGGAAGAGGATGTGAGGATAAATGGCTTTCGCTGCTTTGTTTGTGGGGCAGTCAGAGCTGCCTCCCTGCCCACCCGGTGATCTCTGCTGCAGAGTTGCTTTGGGTTTCCTTGCCCACTCCGTTACGGAGCAGCCAGAGGCAGCAGGCTTCTGAACACTGTGGGATTTCTCCTTTCAGGTCTGGTTGATCTGAATGAGGTGGGCACCTGGGGGGCTGCTCCTATGCCAGCCTAAATGGATCTTCCCACGTGCGTGCAGCTGCATTCCAAAGAGCCAGACACGCACATACACACAGAGAGAGTGCCACAATGAATGTGAAGGGCAAAACAGATTGACACAGACAAAGCAATACCTTGACAAGTATCCCTGCAGATGTAGCCACTGCTTACACCCATGTGAATGCAGTCCAGGCCTTTCCTGGGTTTCCACATGTCCTGGTTTCAGCTGGGATAGAGTTAATTTTCTTCTTAGTGGCTAGTACAGTGCTGTGTTTTGCCTGTGATGTGAGAACAATGTTGATAGCCACACTGATGTTCTTAGTTGTTGCTGGGTAATGTTTATACTAAAGTCAAGGACTTTTTGGATTCTTGGGCCTTGCCAGCCAGAGTGCTGGGGGAGCACAAGAGACTGGGAAGGGACACAGCCAGGTCAGCTGCCCTGAACCAGCCAAAGAGGTATTCCATACCATGGGACGTCATGCTTGGTATAGAAAGTAGGAGGGTTAGCTGGGGAGGGATCGTTGCTCGGAGACTGGCTGCGCATCAGTCAGCAGGTGGTGAGCAGTTGTACTGTGCATCACTTGGGGGTTTTCTCCCCTTTTCCCTTTTCCTTTGGATTTTACCCTTTTCCCCCACCTTTCCATCCTAATTGTTACTATTATCATTGTTATTACTGATGTTCTTACCTCTTTATTCTGTTTAAATTATGAAATTGCTCTTAACTCAACCCTCAAGTTTTACATTCCTTTCTGATTCTCCTCCCCAGCCCTCCGGATGAGGAGGAGTGAGCAGGCGGCTGCGTGGTGCTTGGTTGCCGGCCGGCATTAAACCATGAGACCAGAGGATGAGGCTACTGAAACAGAAACACAGCTTCACTCCCTGGATTCATAAGCACAGCGTGTTCGTAGATGCCTCAGATAACAGTCTAGTAATTAAGTCCATGTCATATGTGGGGCTCAAGGCCAAGGCTCCCTCACCAGTGCCTGGTGCAAGCCTTGGGTCTTTCTAGATCTGTGTTTCCTGGGCCCTGAGAGTCCACGTTCAAGTTCGCTTGCGCCTCATACAGACGCACACAGGGATCCCACCAGGAGCGGGCCTAAGGCAGTCTGTGCTTCCAGCTGCCATCCCCAAGGCCCTGAGCCCCGCAATGACCTGCCTTCCCTTGTTCCACTGCACCCTCATCCTTCTTGCTGAGCAGGCAGAGCTTCAGCCCTTTGCTGTGACCCTTTGTGCCCGACTTGTCTGCCTGCAGCCTGCTTCCTCCGGCAGGTGCCGGGCGTGGAAGTCCTGGCCTTGCACACGAGACTGAAGAGGACTGGCGCCTGGTTAGCCACAGAACTGAAACACTTTATTGCAGGGACTCAGCCAGCTGAGCTCTTCCGTTGAGAGGAGTGCGGGCAGGACAGAGCAGGCCTTTGACACTGAGGCTGCCTTTGCATCAGCAGGCATTGCCCCAGCGGGAAATGGTGGTGGTGGTGCGCTGCAGCCAGCCCTGGATCCTCTCTGTCCGGCTAATCAAACCTTTTCTCCTATTAGGAACTGCACCAACTTCTGCAGCCAAGAAAGGAAATCCCACAGCTTCTGACCTCTAAATGGGAAGGGTATAAACCTTCCTGCTTCTGTTGGTGTTGGCCTGTGAACGGGGGTGGAGGTGAAGGCTGGCTGCGGCCTTGCAGTAGTCGCTACTGCTGTGTGCAGGCCCATCTGTTCCAGGATCCAGTTGTAGAAGTGCTGGGTGGAGGTGTAGACTCCGGGCTTCTTTGCTCTCGCACAGCCCATCCCCCAGCTGGTCAGGCCAACAAGCCAGAAGTAGTCAGCGCTCTTGTCTTGGCACACAAGAGGCCCACCGCTGTCCCCCTGCAGCAGAGGAGAGAGGATGAAGGGGTTGTTGGGTGGCCACCGTCAGCCCAGTGGCTGGCTCCTTCCCTCTCATGGCACTTCCAGAGCTGTATTTAGTGGCCAGCCAAGCTCTGGAGAAGCTTTCCTGGGAGGGGGCGGTGGGCCTGTAAGGCAGGGCTCGCTCTCCCTGCAGCACAGTTGTCCTGCAGGTGCTGCAGAAGGATGTTGCACGTTTGGGATGGTGAAGCTCTGGGCTGCCAAGGGCACTGGGTGGGCTTTGTGGACATAGTGCCAGGCCTCTGGGACAAGGCAGGCAGGCCCTGGGCAAAGGCGTGCAAAAGGGGAAGGGGGGTAAGGCCCTCAGCAGTGGGGACACAGCAATGGGAGTGTGAGTGGCCAGGAAAAGCCCGTGACGGTGCAGGTTTGGGCGGTTGTGGCGGGGCTGCCCGTGCTGCCGGGGCTTGGCTTGTAGCACGCTCCTACCTGGCAGGTGTCGATGCCACCCTGCGGATAGCCAGCACAGATGTTGTGGGTGTGGATGGCCCCTCTGTACCAGCCGCTGCTGTTACAGACCCCGGCATCAATGAGGTGGACCTGGGCCTCCTGCAGCACATACGCCGATCCTCCAGCTGTGAAGAGCACAGAAAGGAATGAACACCCAGCAGCTCATTGCCAGTTCTCCTTCCCTGCGTGACTGAAGCCCTATCCCGGGGCTTGGCTTTGCATGTGGGGAGGCGCTGGACCGCTCCTTCCTTTCTGCCTTGCTCTGGGTCAGTGGCTCACGCCCCCCTCTCTAAGAGGCATACGTCCCCACAGCCTGATTCTGGCTTTCTCCTCTGCCGTCAGGAAGAGCAACCTGCCTCCCCAAGCTGGCCAAGCTTGCGCTCGCAACGTGACTACATTTTGGGAGCTCACCTCTTGCAGTCCTGGCACCCCAGCCACTGACGTAGCACTCTGTCAGCTCCGAGACTCTCAGCGAGGCATCGGGCACGCAGGCAAGCTGTACATAGCTGTTGCACTGGACAGGCTGCTCCAGTTCCAGCAAGGCAATGTCGTTCCTCCGTGTGATATTACTGAAGTGCTGGTGAACCAGCAGCTGCTTGATGTTGCGCACCTGGGCCTCAGGTCCCAGCTGGGTCAGCTGGGTGGCACCTACCACCACCTGCCACATGGTGATGTTCCTGGAAGGCAGATGGAGAGAGGGCTCAGAGGGAGCAGAGCCACATGCTGCAGCAGCACAGCAGTTGCCCTGCCTTCTGCTTGGCAAGGAAGAGAGAAGAGCAGCACTAGGGAGGGTGCGACAGAGCACGTGCTTCTTGGGCTCAAGGAATGTCGAACTGGAGACTGCTGGGAAGCAGTGGCATGAGCCAGCCTTCTCCTGAGCAGCCTCTCAGGTGGCTGTGGAGTGCCCAGGCACTGGGTGTACTGCAGGGCAACAGGACATGCTGCAGCACGTGCTGCTGTGCTCAGGGCACCTGCTAGAGTGTGGGGCTAGCCCTGAACCCTGGTCCTCCTTACCTGGCCTCGATGAAGCAGTGGGCTGATGTGAGGACCCACTGTGGGCTGATGAGGGAACCCCCGCAGATGTGCGCCGTGCCTCCTTCCAAGGGAGCCTCGATGCTGACGATCCAGGGCCAGGCCCCTGGCTGGGCATTTCGGACACCCACGACGTGTGACATACTGTAGTTCAAAGCCGCAGGCCGAAGGCCGCAGGTGCCTCTGTAACCAGAAACCCCATTCTGGTTAGCTCCATGGAAGCCTTGCGCCATTCCGGCTAAAGGCCAGCCATCTTCCCTCCCTTAAAGGCATGGCCAGAGGGCCCGAGGAAACCCGTGGGGTGCGTGCCCGCTCCCCTTTCCTTGCTTTCTGCTTCAGCCCATAGACGAGCTGTGCCAGCAGCCTGGATGCTGGCAAGGAGCTGAGCCTCCCAGATGGCCTTCAAGAGCCACTGGGGAGGCCATGGGGGATAAGCAGGACCCCTCTAGAGAAGCTCACAAGGGTTGCCCAATCTCCCTCCCAGAGCCTCGGGCCACTTACCCACAGCTATCCCATGTGCCGTGCACAGGACAGCACACGGCCAGCAGGACAACGAGGAGGAGGAGAACATCCATCACTACCAGCAACATGTGGCAGCTGCAAGAACAAGGGCTTGTCACCACCAGTACGGCCGACGATGTACTGCCCGCAATATTCCTGTTGCCTGGGGTTCCCTTGGACGCGGGGCTGATGTCACAGAGTGCCTGGTTCCAGGTGCTGGGCGTGGTGGCGGTGGGGGAGGGATGGGGGGCAACAGGAGGGGTTCCAAGCAGGACTGGAGGCGGAAGCTGGGATCGCACACCCCTGACAGAGCCCCACGCAATGCCCTGCTTGCACGATCAGGGCGGGCAGGCCCCGTGGCAGGCAGCAGCGCCTGGCTCCCAGCTCTGCCTGCTAACAGCTCACAGGGCAACACCCAGCGTGGCCTCGCAGCCTCTTTGGGGAGTTCCCTGCCGCCCTGCTCTCTGCAGCCCTGTGCCACCGGCTCCTTCCCAATAAACAGAACACAACAAAGAACACAATGACTACAGCAGCATGCGCGTGCTTGGGTGTTGAAAAGCCAATCTGTTGATGGCCGTGGCAGCCAAGCAGTGCTGGGCAAGCCAAATAAGCCAAGCACAGCCCAGCAACATCAACCTTCCTGCACAAAGCACAGTGAAATGCAGGTGCAGCACACTCCTCACTGGCCATGTCAGCCACAGCAACGCGCTCTGGCAGGCATCGTGTCCTTGCTGTCTGTGAGTTGGATTGCTATTCTGGGCACACACTGACCATGGCACTTGTGGGAAGGACAAGCAATGTTAAGCTCTAGAGAGAGAGAAGGATGCTCCTGCTCTCAGCCCTACATGCCATTGTCGCAGCTTTGCAAGTGCTTGTGCTGCGATGAAGAGACGGGACGCAGCTTGACGCAAGCAAATGTCAATTTACTGTACAGAGGCCTCTGGACAGAAAGCCGGACTTGTTTGGGGAGGGAGCATGCTCCAGCATCATCCGCAGAGCCATAAGAACTCCTTTCACTGAATGATCAAGAGGAAGCAAAGGGCATGCCCATGTTTCCAGAGATCCCAGTTCAGCTGGAGGCATGCCCTGCAGTCCTGGGTAGGAACAGAGCTGGGAGCTGCAGCACCATGGCTTGCCGGGGCCCAAGCACAGAGCAAGAGGAGGACGGTCCTGGCAGCTTCAGAGGCAGGCCCTTCTGCAGCTCCCGCAGGGGGGGCATGCCTAGGTGGGCAGCAGCTGAGGGCATGCATGCTCAAGCACCTCCAAGTCCTTCCTGCCTCTGGGAGGTGGAGAGGTGGCCAGTGGTTGGCAGGCCTGGTCCTCTTGCAAGGTGGGGACGCTGGGGCTGAGCAGGCACGTCGGCTGACACCGCAGGCCATCCACATGCCTGAGAGGCTCTCTCTCCCCTCTTGCTTGTCACCTCGTCCAGCTTCAGGTTCACTAGTGAGCTGTGCACGCGCACAGGGCTCCCAGCAGCAGCTGGCCCGAGACACTGGGGCTTTCCAAGTGCTGGCTGCCTGTGGCCTGTCTTGCCGTCGGCCTTTGCTAGCAGCCAGGCCTGGGGACCCACCGTGTGGCAGGTGCAGAATGGGACCACACAGGAAGGGCTTTGGGGTGGCTCTCCAAAAGAAGCCAGTGGGTACTGTGGTGATTAGGCGCAGGGCTCAGGCAAGCAAGGCAGCCAGCACTTTGCTTCTGTGTGACCGGCTCCTTGATCCCCCCTTCTCTCCATTTGCCGTGCTTATACGTGCCCCTCATCTTCCCTGAGTCCTGCCTCTCTCAGCCCTGCTCTCCTCCCAGACACAGGGCCAACCCCAGTTATTTTTTCCCCCCTTTGCTCCCAGGTTTGCCCCATCTGTCAACACACATGGTCTTTGGGTGTTGTTAGCTAGGTCACCTTGGACTTGTGTGCCATTACTGACGGGCTTGCCTGGGAACTGCTGTCCCTGCCAGAGTCCTCTCCACCAAATGACCCCAATCTCTTCCTTCAAGCGTCTGTGAAGTGTGGCCACTCTGACGGCATTCCCTGCTAGCCACCTGCCAAAACTGGTGCTGAAAGAGCAGGGTTTCCCCAGCAGACAAGTTGTCTTCTCCAAGGCCGCCTTCTGCCTGCTCTCAGCAGACACATGGGAACCGGCTGCCGGTCCCTTTTCAAAACACAAAGCAGATTTGAGCCCGCTTGCTTGGAGGCCAGTTCTGGGGCCTAGGAAGCTCTGCTGCACCTCAAGGGCCTTGAGAGCAGCTCTTCCACTTTCAGACAGAGCCTGCGTGGTCCTCCTCCTCGGGACCCGATTGCTCCCTCCGCTGTGCGCCTTATGCCTCGCCACAGAAGCCAGGATGGCAGCAGGGAGCTGCCGCACCTTTCACAAGCTTGGAGGCTGCCATCCTTCAAGCCACGGCTCTCGACCCTCCAGGGACCTAGCCCTGCTGTGCAAATGCAATGCACGTGCCTGGCTCCTGCTTCTCTCCTGCACTCCAGCAGGTGATTGAGCAAGGCTCCTCCAGTCAGTGGCAGAAGACAGACTGATGAGGTGAGAGTGATGAAAGATCTCGCAAAGCTGCGAACAATGGCATGTAGGGCTGAGAGCAGGAGCATCCTTCTCTCTCTGGAGCTTCACGTTGATTGCCCTTGCCACAAGTGCCATGGTCAGTGGGTGCCCAGAACAGCAATCCAACTCACAGACAGCAAGTACACGACGCCTGCCAGAGCGCGTTGCTGTGGCTGACATAGCCAGTGAGGAGTGTGCTGCACCTGCATTTCACTGTGCTTTGTGCAGGAAGGTTGATGTTGCTGGGCTGTGCTTGGCTTATTTGGCTTGCCCAGAACTGCTTGGTGCCACGGCCATCAACAGATTGGCTCTTCAACACCCAAGCACGCACATGCTGCTGTAGTCATTGTGTTCTTTGTTGTGTGTCTGTTTATTGGGAAGGAGCCGGTGGCACAGGGCTGCAGAGAGCAGGGCGGCAGGGAACTCCCCAAAGAGGCTGCGAGGCCACGCTGGGTGTTGCCCTGTGAGCTGTTAGCAGGCAGAGCTGGGAGCCAGGCGCTGCTGCCTGCCACGGGGCCTGCCCACCCTGATCGTGCAAGCAGGGCATTGCGTGGGGCTCTGTCAGGGGTGTGCGATCCCAGCTTCCGCCTCCAGTCCTGCTTGGAACCCCTCCTGTTGCCCCCCATCCCTCCCCCACCGCCACCACGCCCAGCACCTGGAACCAGGCACTCTGTGACATCAGCCCCGCGTCCAAGGGAACCCCAGGCAACAGGAATATTGCGGGCAGTACATCGTCGGCCGTACTGGTGGTGACAAGCCCTTGTTCTTGCAGCTGCCACATGTTGCTGGTAGTGATGGATGTTCTCCTCCTCCTCGTTGTCCTGCTGGCCGTGTGCTGTCCTGTGCACGGCACATGGGATAGCTGTGGGTAAGTGGCCCGAGGCTCTGGGAGGGAGATTGGGCAACCCTTGTGAGCTTCTCTAGAGGGGTCCTGCTTATCCCCCATGGCCTCCCCAGTGGCTCTTGAAGGCCATCTGGGAGGCTCAGCTCCTTGCCAGCATCCAGGCTGCTGGCACAGCTCGTCTATGGGCTGAAGCAGAAAGCAAGGAAAGGGGAGCGGGCACGCACCCCACGGGTTTCCTCGGGCCCTCTGGCCATGCCTTTAAGGGAGGGAAGATGGCTGGCCTTTAGCCGGAATGGCGCAGGCTTCCATGGAGCTAACCAGAATGGGGTTTCTGGTTACAGAGGCACCTGCGGCCTTCGGCCTGCGGCTTTGAACTACAGTATGTCACACGTCGTGGGTGTCCGAAATGCCCAGCCAGGGGCCTGGCCCTGGATCGTCAGCATCGAGGCTCCCTTGGAAGGAGGCACGGCGCACATCTGCGGGGGTTCCCTCATCAGCCCACAGTGGGTCCTCACATCAGCCCACTGCTTCATCGAGGCCAGGTAAGGAGGACCAGGGTTCAGGGCTAGCCCCACACTCTAGCAGGTGCCCTGAGCACAGCAGCACGTGCTGCAGCATGTCCTGTTGCCCTGCAGTACACCCAGTGCCTGGGCACTCCACAGCCACCTGAGAGGCTGCTCAGGAGAAGGCTGGCTCATGCCACTGCTTCCCAGCAGTCTCCAGTTCGACATTCCTTGAGCCCAAGAAGCACGTGCTCTGTCGCACCCTCCCTAGTGCTGCTCTTCTCTCTTCCTTGCCAAGCAGAAGGCAGGGCAACTGCTGTGCTGCTGCAGCATGTGGCTCTGCTCCCTCTGAGCCCTCTCTCCATCTGCCTTCCAGGAACATCACCATGTGGCAGGTGGTGGTAGGTGCCACCCAGCTGACCCAGCTGGGACCTGAGGCCCAGGTGCGCAACATCAAGCAGCTGCTGGTTCACCAGCACTTCAGTAATATCACACGGAGGAACGACATTGCCTTGCTGGAACTGGAGCAGCCTGTCCAGTGCAACAGCTATGTACAGCTTGCCTGCGTGCCCGATGCCTCGCTGAGAGTCTCGGAGCTGACAGAGTGCTACGTCAGTGGCTGGGGTGCCAGGACTGCAAGAGGTGAGCTCCCAAAATGTAGTCACGTTGCGAGCGCAAGCTTGGCCAGCTTGGGGAGGCAGGTTGCTCTTCCTGACGGCAGAGGAGAAAGCCAGAATCAGGCTGTGGGGACGTATGCCTCTTAGAGAGGGGGGCGTGAGCCACTGACCCAGAGCAAGGCAGAAAGGAAGGAGCGGTCCAGCGCCTCCCCACATGCAAAGCCAAGCCCCGGGATAGGGCTTCAGTCACGCAGGGAAGGAGAACTGGCAATGAGCTGCTGGGTGTTCATTCCTTTCTGTGCTCTTCACAGCTGGAGGATCGGCGTATGTGCTGCAGGAGGCCCAGGTCCACCTCATTGATGCCGGGGTCTGTAACAGCAGCGGCTGGTACAGAGGGGCCATCCACACCCACAACATCTGTGCTGGCTATCCGCAGGGTGGCATCGACACCTGCCAGGTAGGAGCGTGCTACAAGCCAAGCCCCGGCAGCACGGGCAGCCCCGCCACAACCGCCCAAACCTGCACCGTCACGGGCTTTTCCTGGCCACTCACACTCCCATTGCTGTGTCCCCACTGCTGAGGGCCTTACCCCCCTTCCCCTTTTGCACGCCTTTGCCCAGGGCCTGCCTGCCTTGTCCCAGAGGCCTGGCACTATGTCCACAAAGCCCACCCAGTGCCCTTGGCAGCCCAGAGCTTCACCATCCCAAACGTGCAACATCCTTCTGCAGCACCTGCAGGACAACTGTGCTGCAGGGAGAGCGAGCCCTGCCTTACAGGCCCACCGCCCCCTCCCAGGAAAGCTTCTCCAGAGCTTGGCTGGCCACTAAATACAGCTCTGGAAGTGCCATGAGAGGGAAGGAGCCAGCCACTGGGCTGACGGTGGCCACCCAACAACCCCTTCATCCTCTCTCCTCTGCTGCAGGGGGACAGCGGTGGGCCTCTTGTGTGCCAAGACAAGAGCGCTGACTACTTCTGGCTTGTTGGCCTGACCAGCTGGGGGATGGGCTGTGCGAGAGCAAAGAAGCCCGGAGTCTACACCTCCACCCAGCACTTCTACAACTGGATCCTGGAACAGATGGGCCTGCACACAGCAGTAGCGACTACTGCAAGGCCGCAGCCAGCCTTCACCTCCACCCCCGTTCACAGGCCAACACCAACAGAAGCAGGAAGGTTTATACCCTTCCCATTTAGAGGTCAGAAGCTGTGGGATTTCCTTTCTTGGCTGCAGAAGTTGGTGCAGTTCCTAATAGGAGAAAAGGTTTGATTAGCCGGACAGAGAGGATCCAGGGCTGGCTGCAGCGCACCACCACCACCATTTCCCGCTGGGGCAATGCCTGCTGATGCAAAGGCAGCCTCAGTGTCAAAGGCCTGCTCTGTCCTGCCCGCACTCCTCTCAACGGAAGAGCTCAGCTGGCTGAGTCCCTGCAATAAAGTGTTTCAGTTCTGTGGCTAACCAGGCGCCAGTCCTCTTCAGTCTCGTGTGCAAGGCCAGGACTTCCACGCCCGGCACCTGCCGGAGGAAGCAGGCTGCAGGCAGACAAGTCGGGCACAAAGGGTCACAGCAAAGGGCTGAAGCTCTGCCTGCTCAGCAAGAAGGATGAGGGTGCAGTGGAACAAGGGAAGGCAGGTCATTGCGGGGCTCAGGGCCTTGGGGATGGCAGCTGGAAGCACAGACTGCCTTAGGCCCGCTCCTGGTGGGATCCCTGTGTGCGTCTGTATGAGGCGCAAGCGAACTTGAACGTGGACTCTCAGGGCCCAGGAAACACAGATCTAGAAAGACCCAAGGCTTGCACCAGGCACTGGTGAGGGAGCCTTGGCCTTGAGCCCCACATATGACATGGACTTAATTACTAGACTGTTATCTGAGGCATCTACGAACACGCTGTGCTTATGAATCCAGGGAGTGAAGCTGTGTTTCTGTTTCAGTAGCCTCATCCTCTGGTCTCATGGTTTAATGCCGGCCGGCAACCAAGCACCACGCAGCCGCCTGCTCACTCCTCCTCATCCGGAGGGCTGGGGAGGAGAATCAGAAAGGAATGTAAAACTTGAGGGTTGAGTTAAGAGCAATTTCATAATTTAAACAGAATAAAGAGGTAAGAACATCAGTAATAACAATGATAATAGTAACAATTAGGATGGAAAGGTGGGGGAAAAGGGTAAAATCCAAAGGAAAAGGGAAAAGGAGAAAAAAACCCCCAAGTGATGCACAGTACAACTGCTCACCACCTGCTGACTGATGCGCAGCCAGTCTCCGAGCAACGATCCCTCCCCAGCTAACCCTCCTACTTTCTATACCAAGCATGACGTCCCATGGTATGGAATACCTCTTTGGCTGGTTCAGGGCAGCTGACCTGGCTGTGTCCCTTCCCAGTCTCTTGTGCTCCCCCAGCACTCTGGCTGGCAAGGCCCAAGAATCCAAAAAGTCCTTGACTTTAGTATAAACATTACCCAGCAACAACTAAGAACATCAGTGTGGCTATCAACATTGTTCTCACATCACAGGCAAAACACAGCACTGTACTAGCCACTAAGAAGAAAATTAACTCTATCCCAGCTGAAACCAGGACATGTGGAAACCCAGGAAAGGCCTGGACTGCATTCACATGGGTGTAAGCAGTGGCTACATCTGCAGGGATACTTGTCAAGGTATTGCTTTGTCTGTGTCAATCTGTTTTGCCCTTCACATTCATTGTGGCACTCTCTCTGTGTGTATGTGCGTGTCTGGCTCTTTGGAATGCAGCTGCACGCACGTGGGAAGATCCATTTAGGCTGGCATAGGAGCAGCCCCCCAGGTGCCCACCTCATTCAGATCAACCAGACCTGAAAGGAGAAATCCCACAGTGTTCAGAAGCCTGCTGGCTCTGGCTGCTCCGTAACGGAGTGGGCAAGGAAACCCAAAGCAACTCTGCAGCAGAGATCACCGGGTGGGCAGGGAGGCAGCTCTGACTGCCCCACAAACAAAGCAGCGAAAGCCATTTATCCTCACATCCTCTTCCTGAGCTTTCCCCAACACCATTCTTTTACCTTCAGCAAAAATCTCTCCCTATTACCAGCAACACTGCCCTGAAACCAGAAATTGCACATCCTCTTCTTCATTCTCCCCTTTCAGACTCCTTTTCCCAACACTACAAGCAGAACAACATCAAGGCAATTAATAATTAACTTCCCCTCCATCATTATCAATACATTGCCATCAAGTATCATGAGTGTATATTTACTTCTTGTTCCATGATTGTTTCTCAAGGCCAAAAAACCAAACCCACTTATGGGACTTCTTCCCATTGTCCTTTGCATGTACCAAAAGAACATGAACTGCCATGCTGTATTGGAGATTATGCTTCCCTTCCTAGGCCATTTCTCTTGATCACCTAAGGTATACAAGGGCCACCAGTGATGACAATATTCGGCCCATTTTGTCTGAGTGGCGGGGTCACCCCAAAACTTGCACCAGCATCTTAATAAACAACCCAAAAGAACTCTGAAGAACCAACTCCCTCTAGCAGAATGACCAGATCCCGTGTGTACTGCGGCGAATTAAGAGACGCGACGCAGCTTGATGCAAGCAAATGTCGATTTATTGTACACAATCACGAGTTTATATATGTTTTCAGAAGCTGCGTGCTTTAAACAGATTGGTTCTTTAAGCTAAGAATTACGTACTAGGCAATCCCTGATTGGTGGTTAACTGCCATCAATTAACAGCAAGGTGTTATCTTTCCTTGGCACCATCCTTGGCGCCATCCGTCTCCCACTCCCCTGTGCTCTGTAAACATGCCTCATCATGTTAATTGTTGTCTAGACAAGCTTGAGCACATTCCCCTCAGTTAACTGATGGCCACGCATGGTCCTAGTTTCCAGCCCGCTCCTGCAGTGTACAAAGTTTCAAAATCACAAACACTCAATACCTAAACCAGACCCTGCAAACAAAACTGGACAGAGGCAAAATCCAGCAAACAAAATCCAACAAAGTTTCACATGAGCGTGAGGCAAAATCTGGGCTCTGGGCATCCGCGTAACAGCATATGGATTGGACAATTGTGCACTTCAAATATCCCGGGGGGACTCTGACCCACCAGGGGGACTTCAACCCGCAATGCGATACGACTTCTTTGTAAGCAACCTCAGTGTTTATGACCATGTCGCTGTTATCCCAGAGAGCTGTCACGGAGATTCACCTGGCCAGGGAATCTCAGAACCCTGGCAAAACTACTCCGGTGCGTGCTTGCGGTGGTCATGATTTCTCTGGTCTGTCGAGATTCTGGAAAGCGGGTCCCGTTTGGTCACCATGTTCTGTTACTGAAAATCATAACCAAGAAAGCTTTCTGAGCCAAAGGACAGTTTAGGAAGCTGACAGTGGTTTATTGCCATGCTGGATGCACGGTGGATTTTTCCTCCTAACCCACACACCAAGTTCTCGAGGGTACACATTACAGAGGATAATACGGCACACTGGAAGGACACGCTGGAGCAGCTCAAGGAGAAGGTGCTGCCGACAGAGGCCCATGATGTGGCTGGGTGAGTGCAGTGGGGATGGGGATGGCTTTGGGCATCTCGCCCTGTTCCTTCCAGCTATCCCAGCTGGTGCTCGCGAGGTACCCTGGCATCGGAGCACTTTAGCCAGCGAAGAGTGGGGATGCTGATCAGGAATCAGTGCCTTCTCCTCCCACCAGTAGCAGGTTCCTGACATGAAAGGAGGCGGGAGGAGGGGGCACGTGCAGGACAGAGCCCTCCCAAACCAGAAGTGGGGAGTGGGTGCAGAGGCTTTCTGGAGCAAGGCTGGGGGGGGACGGCTCGTCTCCCCAAGCATTTGAGTAGGAGATCGTGATCTCCCACTACCACAATTACTTTATCCTAGTGGTGCAGATTATCTCAAAATTTTACTGAATCTTCCTATATTTTGTGTTTATGTAACAGCTAGTTACAAGAAGATTTTGATTCTAAGGAATTAACCTTCATGATAGAATTACATTAATACTTATTGACCAGTGAGGTATGAATCGCTGTGCTGCTTGTTATCGCAGACTGTTATTTGAAATCCCTGTGCTATAGACCATACTAAGCTACTAAGCTACTAAGGACTACCCTACTCTCAGACCACAACCAGAGCGCCCAGGTTCTGTTGTGTATGGGATGAGTTATTGGACAGCTTGGCAAGGCCGATATCCAGCTGTCCCACTTGGCAACAAAACTAACTTTTAAGGTGTCCTGAAGTGAACTACCTTCATTATAATACCAAAAAATCATGCCCACAGGTCAAGTAGACCCTTGCCCAGCTGAAGACCCTTCCCCTGTGCAAGCATAGTAACAGAAAAGGATGACACAGCAAATATAACAATTATATGCAAATTACTAACCAATCATTGTAATTGGGAGTGTATGACTGCGGCGAATGAAGAGACGGGACGCAGCTTGATGCAAGCAAGTGTCCATTTATTAGTGATTTTCTTACAATTATATATGTTTCTACCTTCTACATATTACACACTGATTGGTTAAATCTTAAGCGTAAAAAACACTAATTGGTTAATTTTTAAGGCACACCGTTAGAACAATAGATACTTACTAGTTTATCTTGACCTAGCAATAATTTTTATTCCAAGGTTAGGGAGTTTCTTTCTACGCAGCTTTCTTAATTACATATCGGCGCCATCCATTCCCTTATCTGGCTACTTGTTTCTCTGTCCGTCTGGTTGCCTCCTTAACTGTGCCGGCTCAGGGGTCTGCAGTTAGCTTGTTCCTTTGCTCCCAGGGCTTGTGTCCTACAAGTTCTAACAAGTCTCTATTCATCAGGCTATCAGTACTTGGACTCTTGTCCTTGAGGCCTTGTCCTACATATGACCTTGTAATTTTCTGTATAAATGTAACAGTAAAACCTACACAGGTGTGCCTGATTTGTGGAGATGCCACCGAGCACCCAGCGCTGCAATAAAGGAGTGCCTGCTGCTCTAATGCTGCAATGGTGTTAAGAGGTTTGACTCCCAATTTCGGTGACAGTGGTGACAGGTGGAAGGTGTGGTTAAGCAGAACAGCTTGTAACAACTCTATAAAAAAAAGGAACCAACATTGGACGGAACGTTCCCCCACCGGACATGGAAACGTATCGGACTGTCGGGACACGGCAGCTCCGGGGTGGTAGCTGTTGCTGTAAGCCTTTCCTTCTTAACTTCTTTCTTTCCTTCCTTCCTCTCTTAATCTGTCACTCTCACTCCCCCTTTGCATTCACGTATTTCTTGTTGGGCAAATAAAGTTCCTTGGCTCTTGACTCCATTTTGAGTCTTCATTCTGTTCCCGAGAATACAAACAGAACCACGCTCCGGTCTCAGACGGGCATGTAACATTTTAATTGGTGTCACGGACAGGATTCTCAGTGAAACAGAAATTGCCAGGTTCTTTATGAGAGACTCTTGTGTGTGTGCCTGAGACCTACCTTGGTACGAAGTGAGTGCAGAGTCTGAGTCCGCGGTTCTGTTTGTCCGTGAGGAAAAGAGGTGAAGAAGGACTAAGCGACAGAATTGAACAAGAGACGAGTCTCTAAAGCAGTTTAAAAGTGTGACCTCCAGAGGGTGAAGGGAGGTGGGTGTAGTAGCAGCGAACATACAGTGAGGCCATCTCAGGACAAAATAACCCCTCTTTGGTGAAAGGAGTGCCCACACTTCTACAGAGGTTCGTGATGTTTCCCCCACTAAAGTATGGGGCGGAGATTTATATAAACTGGATGATTTTTGGGAACCTATCATGCTCGCCGAGCTCCCCAAGGGTGAGAATGAGCAAAAAATCAGTGGTTCCAACCACTATAGTGTAGTGGATAGGGTCATGATATTGCAGACGGAGGCTAAAGTTGGGCCTGGGAAGAGGAAATCCATAAGTTGTGCCATTTTAGGAGCAAGTTGGGCAGGAGCCCTGGAAGATAGGAGGCAAAGATTGTGTCAAGATGATACCGTGGTAGATTCCTTGAAAATGGCAGTTAAAACTCAGAGAGCAGTTAGAAGAGACCAAACAGCTCTTAGAGCAGGAGAGAAACCAGAATGCTTTGTTAAAAGAAACATTATGAGAAGAATTGCGGAAAGCAAGTGAGTCGTTTTGGAAGGTAGAGTTGAAGTTAACAGAGAAAGGGATTAGACAAATATATCCCCAGGGGGATTTACAGAGAGCAAAAGACACAGCAGAAAACGCACCTCACATGTATCCTCTTGTTAAGACTGAGTATTTATATGAGACAGACAATGACACTTGTCCCCAGATTGTTACTAAGCAACTGAGTTAGCAAAATTAAGGAAGGATTTTGCAAGGACTCCAAAGGAATCCAAAACAGAATATGTTTGGAAAGTGTCCTTGTCAGGAGGAGATGGGATTTTGTTGTCAGAGAAGGAAGCAGAAGGATACTGGGGTCCAGGTGTGTTTTTAACTACTGGCAACCATCGGGCCCCATGGTCATTAACACAGAGGGCAGACTATTGGGCTGGGGGACTGAACCCTTTGGAGAGGGGAGACCCCCTAGCCATAACCGGTATGATGGATCAGCTGGTAGAAAGTGTACAAGAGGCAGCTTGCCTGCAGATGATGTATGACAGAAGGCTGGAGTGCCACCAGGGCTCTCCCATGATGATGCCTGTGGACCCAGAAGGATGACTCCTCTAATCTGAGGATTAATCTAATCCTGATTCTTTAAAACCCATTGGGATCCAGCTCCAGGGGAAGATACAAAATACCCCCATATCAGACAGAGTTAGGTGGGGGGAAGTTGCCCAAGAGCTAATTAACTTTGGGAGAAAACGTGGTCTCGTTGGTGGATCCTGGCAAAGACTGAAACGAGAGCTGTACAAACTGCGGGAAAAGCTGAGGGATGCCTCGCACAGGCTCCAAGAAGTCAGAATTCGAAATGGGTCCAATTTACTGATCCTGGCAGAGGGAGGCCCCTAAGCCGACTGGTGGCAGCTGGGGCTCCAGGGAGGTATTCTCTAGGATCTAATGGATGGGCTCCTGGCCTAGAAATTGGAGAAAGTTGTACAGACTTGGTCAGGGCATAAAGTCCGTTTTGAGCCAACCCCTCGTGCCCCACCATCAATAGGCATGGGGGAAAAAGCTGATGAGGTAAAAAGGGCAAAGGGAAACTAGATCCTCCGTCCCCCGAAGGTGGGAAGGGAACGGAGGGTGGATGTTTATTAGGCAACTCACCTTAAATTTGAGAGGAGATTTAATGATTACAGTGGCTGTAGGAACACGGAGAAAAACCCAGTAACCTTTTTAACTGACACGGGAGCACAAATCACTGCACTGATGCATAGTGAGGTGGAGCAATGTGGAATTTTGACTTTGTATAAAAACCTGATTGTCTTAAATGCTTTAGGGAAAACTCTGTCAGTACCTATGGCCTTGGTAACATTATGGTTGCCTGGGGAGGCAGAACCAGTTAGCACCAAGGTTGCAATAGGCCCTTTTCTGACAAATCTTTTGGTCATAGATATATTGAGGGGCAGACAGTGGTATGAGCCAGGGGAATTCATGGTCCTTTGGCATTTCTCAGATCAGAGAATTAGCTGAAACGTCCTGGGCAGAAGTGCGCCTGCTGCAAGCAGCACCTACCCTCCCCGCTTCCAGGATGACTAATGTGAAAGCCTGTCCCTTGCCATTAGGGGCCCAGGAGGGGATAGCTCCTGTGATCGAGGATCTTAAACAGCAGGGCATTTTAACACTCACCCTCTCCCCATACAATTCCCCAGTGTGGCCAGTTCGTAAATCAAAGGGGAAGAGGAGACTGACTGTAGATTATCCTTGACTTAATGCAGACACTGGTCCCTTGACAGCAGCAGTGCCTAATGGAGCTGAGCTCACCTCACTCATTCAGGAGCAGGCTCATGCGGTGATGGCCACAGCTGATGTGAAAGAGATGTTTGTCATGGGTCCCCTGCAAGAGGAGGACCGTGATCGTTTTGCTTTCACATGGGAGGGACAGCAGTATACCTTTACTCGCCTCCCTCAGGGATATAAACATTTTCCCACCTTAGCACATCATGCTTTGGCATAAGAATGAGCCCAAACTCTTCCAGAACTGGGAGTTAGAGTTATCAATACATCGATGATGTTTTCATAGGAGGGGATGAAATTATTCCAGAACAGGTGACACAAGGAAAGATTATACGGCACTTAGAGTCTCTGGGACTCCAGGTACCAGGGGAAAAGATACAAATTGCTGCAAATGAAGTGAATTTTTTAGGGATACAGTGGAGAGGAGGTTCAGCCTGTATTCCTCAGGACACCCTCTCAACACTAGAGCAGGTAAAAGTTCCAGAAAATAAAAAGGAGCTGCAGCATGCCTTAGGCTTATTGGTCTTTTGGAGAAACCACATCCCAGACTTTGCAATAGTTGCACGGCCCTTATATGACCTGCTGCGAAAAGGAGCAGCTTGGGAATGGGCTCCAGCCCACAATGAAGCGTTACAGCTTTTGGTGTTGGAAGCAAACACCCACCAGGCTTTGGGTCCTATTCACCCCACTGACCCTGTCCAGACTGAGTGGGGGTTTGCACACTCAGGATTGTCCATTCATTTCTGGCAAAAGGGACCAGAAGGTTCTCCCGCCCGATCGAATTTTACTCCAGGAGCTTTAAGGATGCTGAGAAACGAGACTCTAATTGGGAAAAAGGATTGTTTGTAGTGAGTGTTGCTTTCAGAGAAGCGGAGCGAACCATACGCCAACAGCCTCTAATTTTAAGGGGACTTTTAAAGGTAATTAAAGCTATGTTAGCAGGAACTCCCCCCCTAACGGGGTGGGCCAAAGAGATACTGTCAGAAAATGTCATGCTAAGATTGAACGTATTTGTAGTGTCCTAACTGTCACTGAAGGCACCCCTAGACAGGTAAAGATCTGTGAGGAAGTAACAAATCCTCTGGAGGGGATACCCCTCCCCCTCCCGTATTAAAAGTCACTCCTGCTGTTTCAGAGGAGTTGCCTCTGTTAAGAGAGGAGATACCGAGCTGTAGCTATTAATGTAGATGCTAACAGAGAAATCATTACCAAAGGTGAAGGCAGTGCCCAAGTGGGAGAGTTAGTGGCAGTGTGGAGTGTGTTTAATAGCGAGGAAGGGGCTAAGGCTCCGGTGCACATTTACACTGACTCGTTTGCAGCATTCAAAGGATGAACGGGATGGCTTCCTTTCTGGGAACAGAATAACTGGGAAGTAAACCGAGTGCCAGTGTGGCAAAAGGAGAAGTGGCAAAAAAACTTAGATCTTGCCAAACATGGGGACTTTGTGGTAGCATGGGTACCGTCTCTGTGGGAAAGAGGAACTCTGGCAGGTGAATGGAATAACAGGGCAGATGAGCTGGCCAGAATTGCCCCTTTGCAGCAGGAAAATCAAACCGGGGAAAACTGGGACAGACTTTTGGAATGGCTGCAAGTTAAGCGTGCTCACTGAGGGTCTACTGATTTATACAAAGAGGCACACGCCAGAGGTTGGCCTGTCACTTGGGAATCTTGAAAAACCTCTATTTCAGCTTGTGAACAATGCAGACTTGGACTAGAGCCACAAGCCATGGAAGATTCCCCCCTTCATTTGAGAGACAAAAAGTGTCTCTGGGAAACTTGGCAGATAGATTATACGGGACCTTTCCAAAGGTCACAAGGGAAGCAGTACGTATTAGTAGGTGTGGAAGTGATTCCTGGCCTAGTTCAAAGTGTTTCCACGAGCGACTGGGGAAAATACAGTGCCAGCCCTGAAAATTTGGTTTAGTTTCCTCCTCAAACCTGATTCCATTCAGTCGGACAATGGCAGTCATTTTACTGCTGCCAAAGCCGGAGTGGGGGAGGGAAGAGGGAATCAAGTGGGGATTCCACACCCCATATTATCCCCAAGCTAACAGGACAGTAGAACGAACTCATGGACTCTTAAATCGATTTCTGAAACCTCACAAGCCACGTTGGGTGGAACGCCTTTGGGATGCAGTTACCCCAGTTAATGATCGCTGGGGAATAAATGGATGTCCCCGACTGAATGCCTTTTCTCCTAAACCCCCGACTTTGACCCCAAAGTCTCAGACTCTCAGTACTCCCGGAGAACAATTTTTTTCTCCTGGACAGCCTGTGTTGGTAGAAATGACAGCCATTGGAGCTGTTCCTCTCGTGCTCACTGGACCTCTTAATAAAGATGCTTGGAAAGCCAAAGATGCTCATGGAAAAGAATATAACATCAACACCAGGTGGATTACTCCATCCTTCTGCTTCCGGTTCCTTTGAACAAACCGAGTCTGATTTTCTTTTCTTTTCCGGGTGAGGACTCTGGAGCCTACCTGAGAAAAAAAACCACCCATATGAAGCTGCCGAATGCCTGCGTGGCTTCATCAGTATTTGCCTTGTTAATATTTTTAGGATGTTTGGCATACCATTGCAGATATTGTTTTGGTCGACCATTGTCGCCATGTTTAATAGCCAAGGAAAGTCCTGTGCCCCCCTCACTCTCAGAGCGTGGCAAAATGAATGTATAGCTTTAGGCCAGCAGGTGGCTGATGTCTTTGATCTGACTAATTGTTGGATATGTGGGAGTCCTTTAGGATTTAAAGATTGGCCATGGACATCAAAACCACTATCCCCAAAATGGCCCGTGAGTAACTGGAGTGACATAACCATCGGTAATAACTCATTCTACTGAAATGAAGAGCTAAATGCGGCAAATGAAGAGACGGGACGCAGCTTGATGCAAGCAAGTTGTCCGTTTATTAGTGATTTTCTTACACATATACACGTTTCTCTACCTTCTACATATTACACACTGATTGGTTAAATCTTAAGCGTAAAAACACTGATTGGTTGATATTTAAGGCACACCGTTAAAACAATAGGAACTTATTGGTTTACCTTGACCTAGCAACAATTTCTATTCCAAAATTAGGGGGCTTCTTTCTACGCGGCTTTCTTGATTAACAAAGTTACATATCGGCGCTATGCGTTCCCTTACCTGGCTACTTGTTTCTCTGTCCGTCTGGTTGCCTCCTCAACTGTAACGGCGCAGGGGTCTGCAGTTAGCTTGTTCCTTTGCTCCCAGGGCTAGTGCCCTACAAGTTCTAACAAGTCTCTGTTCATCAGGCTATCAGTACTTGGACTCTTGTCCTTGAGGCATTGTCCTACAGCTTGGTAATGTCCCCAACGCACAGTTTGCTATCCCAGCACTCCGATAGTCAGAGGTGTCACCGAGCCGAAGCAGCCACGGAGCCTTCAGGCTGAGCGTGGTCAGTTGTGGGCAGAAGGGGGTCTGCTGGCTCTGCGACAGGGATCCCATGTGGAGCAACCTGCGGTGATGCAGTTGGAGGCAGACTGAAAAAACACTATGTCTGCGTGGCTGGGTTTGGACAAAATGGACTTTCTTGTTTATACAAATTTTTTATATATCTTAGATAGTACATATGTCAGTCCCTGATAGGTTTTTGTGTTCGTCTTCTTGCTTGCTATTTGCTGTTGCTGTAGGTGCCCGTAGGCTGTGGTTCTAAATTCCAGTTCTTCACATCCTGTTGACATACCTGACAATTTGTGGCTGTCTTAGAGGTACAGGACTAAGTATTTGAAGTCAACTAACTTGTCTGCAGGTCCTCTGCATTCCCCAACATTTCCCCCTTTTTGTTTCTGAACAGCTAGTACCATTGTTGCCGTGTGCTGCAGGGCCCTTGCAAAGACGACGGCAACCAAGGCATTATCAAACAAAGAATACTGCCAATTGAGTGAATTGATGCCCCAAAGGATGACAATTTCTCAGATTTTGATAACGTGTTGCTGCAATGGGGTGCCTAAAATCCATGCAGCTCATACCATCACAATCCTCTCAGCCGTGTCCTTGAGCCAACATCAAAAGGGCAATAGTTGCTCTGTTTTGTATGTCATAGTGGCAAATTTGACTCACGTTCTTAACTGTAGAGGGATGTTTAAAGGACCGAGGACATATGTTACCATTGTCTGGGTTGGAGAACCCAGGCCTGTTAGTTGAAGCTGCAGAGCAGCTTTAACTTGTCCTGGGAACAAGCAGTGGGAGAAGGAAAACAAGCTATGCACAAACAAGAAGCCAGGTGCAGAGCAAGTCCTGGGAACCGCGAAATCAGAACACTCTGATCAGGCGCCTGCAGCATGCTCACCAATCAGGGACACGGACACCTACATGGCCCAGAGACTTTTATCCAATCAGCTGTGTGTAAAGTCGGGTGAGCGGTCGATTTAAGTTATAAAAATGACCTGTTTGTTTAATAAAGGGAGCACGGCATGTAGCCATATTGGTGTGATTGTCATGACTTGGCCAACATTCCACGAGGGACCCTCTTTGCCTAACAAACAAGGTGATTTAACTCTTGAATGCTTTCCCTGCTGTTGCTCCGGATAAGAGAAGAACCACCCCTAAACAGGTAAAGATCCGTGAGGAAGAAAAAAAATCCTCTGGAGGGGGATACCCCTCCCCCTTCCGTATTAAAAGTCATTCAGCATCTTTCAGCAGGTGGTGAGCAGTTGTACTGTGCATCACTTGGGGTTTTTTTCCCCTTTCCCTTTTCCTTTGGATTTTACCCCTTTCCTCCACCTTTCCATCCTAATTGTTACTATTATCATTGTTATTACTGATGTTCTTACCTCTTTATTCTGTTTAAATTATGAAATTGCTCTTATCTCAACCCTCAAGTTTTACATTCCTTTCTGATTCTCCTCCCCAGCCCTCCGGATGAGGGGGAGTGAGCAAGCCGCTGCGTGTGCTTGGTTGCCGGCCGGCATTAAACCATGAGACCAGAGGATGAGGCTACTGAAACAGAAACACAGCCTCACTCCCTGGATTCATAAGCACAGCGTGTTCGTAGATTGCCTCAGATAGTCTAGTAATTAAGTCCATGTCATATGTGGGGCTCAAAGCCAAGGCTCCCTCACCAGTGCCTGGTGCAAGCCTTGGGTCTTTCTAGATCTGTGTTTCCTGGGCCCTGAGAGGCCACTTTCAAGCTGGCTTGCGCCTCGTACAGAAGCCCACAGGGATGCCAGCAGGAGCCAGCCTAAGGCATTCTCTGCTTCCAACTGCCACCCCCAAGGCCCTGAGCCCTCCTATGACCTGCCTTCCTTCCTTCCACTGTTCCCTCATGCTTCTCTCGGAGCAGGCAGAGCTTCAGCCCTTTGCGGTGACCCTTTGTGCCCGACTTGGCAGCCTGCCTCCTTCGGCAGGTGCCGGCTCTGGAAGTCCTTGCCTCGCACAGGAGACTGCAGTGCACTGGCGCGTGGTTAGCCATGCCAACGGAAACACTTTATTGCAAGAAGGCAGCCTGCTGGGTTCTGCCGTTGCGAGGAGCGTGGGCAGGACAGAGCAGGCCTTTGTCACTGAGGCTGCCTTTCGTCAGCAGGCATTGCCCCAGCAGGAAACGGTCGTTGTGCGCTGCAGCCTGCCCTGGATGCTCCTCATCGTGCTGCTCCAAGCTATTTCGCTCTTAGGTACTGCAGGAGCTCCTGCAGCCGAGTAAAGAAGTCCAGCAGCTTCTGGACTGGAAACGGGCAGGGTGGAAACCGGCTCGATTCTGTTGGCCTTGGCCTTGGCCTTGGCCTCTGAACGGGGGTGTAGGTGAAGACTGGCTGTGGCCTTGCAGTAGTGGTTACTGCTGGGCGCAGGCCCATCTGCGCCAGGATCCAGTCGTAGAAGTGCTGGGTGGAGGTGTAGACTCCGGGCTTCCTTGCTCTCGCACAGCCCGTCCCCCAGCTGGTCACGCCAACAAGCCAGAAGTAGTCGGCGCTCTTGTCTTGGCACACGAGAGGCCCACCGCTGTCCCCCTGCAGCACAGGAGAGAGGACGAAGGGGTTGTTGGGTGGCCACCGTCAGCCCGGTGGCTGGCTCCTTCTCTCTCACGGCACCTGCCAGAGCTGCATTCAGTGGCCAGCCAAGCTCTGTAGAAGCTTGCCTGGCAGGGGGCGGTGGGCCTGTAAGGCAGGGCTCGCTCTCACCGCTCTTCACGGTGGTGGTGAAGGTGTGTCAGACGGCTGGGATGGTGAAGCTGTGGGCTGCCAGGGGCACCGGGCGGGCCTTCTGGGCAGCGTGCCAGGCCTCTGGGACAAGGCGGGCAGGCCCTGGGCAAGGGCTTGCCCATGGGGAGGGGCGGGTAAGGCCCTCAGCGGTGGGGACCCAGCCATGGGAGTGTGAGTGGCCAGCAAAAGGCCGTGATGGCGCACGTTTGGGCGGTTGTGGCGGGGCTGCCTGCGCTGCCAGGGCTTGGCTTGTAGCACGCTCCTACCTGGCAGGTGTCGATGCCGCCCTGCGGATAGCCAGCACAGATGTTGTGGCTGTGGATGGCCCCCCTGTACCAGCCGCTGCTGTTACAGACCCTGGCATCAATGAGGTGGACCTGGGCCTCCTGCAGCGCGTATGCCGATCCTCCAGCTGTGAAGAGCACAGAAAGGAATGAACACCCAGCAGCTCATTGCCAGTTCTCCTCCCCCGTCTGGCTGAAGCCCTCCCCCGGGGCTTGGCTTTGCATGCGGACAGGCGCTGGACCGCTCTTGCCTTTCTGCCTTGCTCTGGGTCAATGGCGCCGGCCCCTCTCTCGAAGAGAGAGGCTTACGCCCCCACAGCCTGACTCTGGCTTTCGCCTCTGCCGTCAGGAAGCGCATCCTGCTTCCCCAAGCTGGCCAAGCTTGCACTGGCGCCGCCACTGCGTTTGGGCCACTCACCTCTTGCTTTCCTGGCACCCCAGCCACTGACGTAGCAGGCTGTCAGCTCTGAGACTCTCAGCGAGGCGTCGGGCACACAGGCAAGCTGTACGTAGCTGTTGCACTGGACAGGCTGGTCCAGTTCCAGCAAGGCAATGTCGTTCCTCTGTGTGACGTTCCAGTAGTGCTGGTGAACCAGCAGCCGCCTGACGGCGCGCACCTGAGCCTCAGGGCCCAGCTGAGTCAGCTGGGTAGCACCGAGCACCACGCGCAAGACGGTGATGTGCCTGGAAGGCAGATGGAGAGAGGGCTCAGAGGGAGCGCAGCCACGTGCTGCAGCAGCCCGGCACTTGCCCTGCCTTCTGCTCGACGAGGGAGAGAGGCAAGCAGCGCTAGGGAGGCTGCGACTGCCCTCGCGTGCCTTGGGCTCAAGCAGTGTCGAGCGGGAGGCTGCTGGGAAGCAGTGGCACGAGCCCAGCCTTCTCCTGAGCAGCCTCTCGGCGGGGCTCCGGAGTGCCCAGGCACTGGGCGTGCTGCAGGGCAACGGGACGGCAGTAGCACGTGCTGCTGCGCTCAGGGCACCTGCTAGTGTTGTGGGGCTAGCCCCGACCCCTGGTCCTCCTTACCTGACCTCGATGAAGCAGTGGGCTGCTGTGAGGACCCACTGTGGGCTGATGAGGGAGCCCCCGCAGATGTGCGCCGTGCCTCCTTCCACGAGAGCCTGGATGCTGACGATCCAGGGCCAGGCCCCTGGCTGGGCATCTGTGCCACCCACGACGCGCGACATGCCGTAGTGCAAAGCCATGGGACGAAGCCCGCAGCTCCCTCTGTAACCAGAAACTCCTTACTGTGCTGCTGGATGGCTTGCGCCGTTGCGGCTGAAGGCCAGCCGTCTTCCCTCCCCACAAGGCATGGCCAGACGGGCCGAGGAAACCCGTGGGGCCAAAACCCGCTCCCCTCGCCCCGCTTTCTGCTTCAGCCCGTAGACGAGTTGTGCCGGCAGCCTGGCTGCTGTCAAGGCACTGAGCCTCCCACATGGCTTTCAGGAACCTGGGGGGTGGCCATGGGGGACAAGCAGGCCCCCTCCAGTGAAGCCCACAAGGCTTGCCCAACTCCCTCCCAGAGCCTCGGGCCACTTACCCACAGCTGTCCCATGTGCCGTGCACAGGACAGCACACGGCCAGCAGGACAACGAGGAGACGCAGAAAACCCATCGCTGCCAGCGACATGTGGCAGCTGCAAGGACGAGGGCTTGTCGCCACCAGTACGGCTGCTGACGTACTGCCCGCAGGATTCCCGTTGCCCGGGGTTCCCTTGGACGTGGGACTGATGTCACAGAGTGCCTGGTTCCGGGTGCTGGGCGTGGTGGTGTCGGGGGGGCGGGGGGGGAGGGGAGGGAGGGGAGGCAATAGGAGGGGTCCCAAGCAGGAGTGGAGGCAGAAGCTGGGATCGCGCACCCCGACAGAGCCTTGTGGAATGCCCTGCTTGCGCCATCAGGGTGGGCAGGCCCCATGGCAGGCAGCGGCGCCTGGCTCCCAGCTCTGCCTTCTAACAGCTCACAGGACAAAAGCGAGCATGGCCTCACAGCCTCTTTGGGAAGTTCCCTGCCGCCCTGCTCTCCGCAGCCCCATGCCACCAGCTCCTTCCCAATAAAGAGACGCCAGAGAACGGGGCTACTACAGGCAGCACGCGCATGCCTGGGTGTCCAAGAGCCAATGTCTCTTACGGCTGCGGCTGGCAACAGTGCTGGGCAAGCCAAATAAGCCAAGCGTAGCCCAGCAGTGTCAACCTTGCTGCACAAAGAACAGTGAAATGCAGGTGCAGCACAGTCCTCGCTGGCTATGTCAGTGACAGCAACGCCCTCTGGCAGGCCTCGTGTCCTCCTTGCTATCCATGAGTCTGATTGCAGTTCTGGGCGCACACTGAGCAGGGCATTTGTGGCAAGGACAAGCAAGGTGAAGCTCTCGAGAGACAAGGATGCTCCTGCTCTTAGCCGTACGTGCCATTGCTGTCCATGGCTTTGGTAAATCCTGCATCAGCCTTGTCTCAGGAGTCTGCCTTCTGCCACTGCCTGGGGGAGCCTTGCTCACTCACATGCTGGAGTGCAGCAGAGAAGCAGGATCCAGGCACGTGCACTGCATTTAAAGCGCAGCAGGGCTAGGTCCGTGGGGGGCGAGGGCAGTGGCTTGAAGCATGGCAGCCTCAAAGCTTGTGAAAGGTGCGGCAGCTCCCTGCTGCCACCCTGGCTTGTGTGGCGAGGCATAAGGAACACAGCGGAGGGAGCAACTGGGTCCCAAGGAGGAGGAGCGGGCAGGCTCTGCCTGAAAGTTGAAGAGCTGCTCTCAAGGCGCTTGAGGCGCACAGGGCTTCCTAGGCCCCAGAACTGGGCCTCCAAGCCAGCGGGCTCAAGGCTGCTTTGTGTTTTGACAAGGGACCTGCTGCCGGTTCCCGTGGGTCTGCGGAGAGCAGGCAGAAGGCGTCCTTGGAGAAGACAACTTGTCTGCTGGGGATACGCTGCTCTTCTAGCACCACATTTGGCAGGTGGTTAGCGGGGAATGGCGTCAGAGGTGGCCACGCTTCACAGCTGCTTGACCTTCAAGAGCTTGGGGTCATTTTGCAGAGAGGACTCTGGCAGGGACAGCAGTTCCCAGGCAAGCCCGTCAGCAATGGCACGCAAGTGCAAGGGGACCTAGCTAAGAGCACCCAAAGGCCACATCTGTGTGTTGACAGATGGGGCAAACCTGGGAGCACGGTGGGGCAAAATAAGCGGGGTTGGCCTTGTCTTGGCCAAGGAGAGCAGGGCTGAGAAAGGGAGGAGCCAGGGAAGATGAGGGGCACGTATAAGCACGGCAAACGGAGAGAAGGGGGGATCAAGGAGCCAGGCACACAGAAGCAAAGCGCTGGCTGCTTTACTTGCTTAGCCCTGTGCCTGATCACCACAGGACCCGCTGGCCTCTTCTGGAGAGCCACCCCAAAGCCCCTCCTGTGTGGGCCCACTCTGCACCCGCTGCGCGGTGGGTCCCCTGGCCTGGCTGCTAGCAAAGGCTGACGGCAACACAGGCCATAGGCAGCCAGCGCTTGGAAAGCCCCAGTGTCTCGGGCCAGCTACTGCTGGGAGCCCTGTGTGTGCGCGCAACTCACTAGTGAACCTGAAGCTGGACTAGGTGACCAGCAAGAGGGGTGAGAGAGCCTTTCAGGCATGTGGATGGCCTGTGGCTGCAGCCCACGTGCTTGCTCATCCCCAGCATCCCCACCTTGCAAGAGGACCAGGCCTGCCAACCACTGGCCACCTCTCCACCTCCTGGAGGCAGGAAGGACTTGGAGGTGCTTGAGCACGCATGCCCTCAGCTGCTGCCCACCTAGGCACGCCCCCTCTGCGGGAGCTGCAGAAGGGCCTGCCTCTGAAGCTGCCAGGACCGTCCTCCTCTTGCTCTGTGCTTGGGCCCCGGCAAGCCATGGTGCTGCAGCTCCCAGCTCTGTTCCTACCCAGGACTGCAGGGCATGCCTCCAGCTGAACTGGGATCTCTGGAAACATGGGCATGCCCTTTGCTTCCTCTTGATCATGCAGTGAAAGGAGTTCTTATGGCTCTGCGGATGATGCTGGAGCATGCTCCCTCCCCAAGCAAGTCCGGCTTTCTGTCCAGAGGCCTCTGTACAGTAAATTGACATTTGCTTGCGTCAAGCTGCGTCCCGTCTCTTCATCGCAGCACAAGCACTTGCAAAGCTGCTAACAATGGCATGTAGGGCTGAGAGCAGGAGCATCCTTCTCTCCTCTAGAGCTTAACATTGCTTGTCCTTCCCACAAGTGCCATGGTCAGTGTGTGCCCAGAACAGCAATCCAACTCATAGACAGCAAGGACACGATGCCTGCCAGAGCGCGTTGCTGTGGCTGACATGGCCAGTGAGGAGTGTGCTGCACCTGCATTTCACTGTGCTTTGTGCAGGAAGGTTGATGTTGCTGGGCTGTGCTTGGCTTATTTGGCTTGCCCAGCACTGCTTGGCTGCCACGGCCATCAACAGATTGGCTCTTCAACACCCAAGCACGCGCATGCTGCTGTAGTCATTGTGTTCTTTGTTGTGTGTCTGTTTGTTGGGAAGGAGCCGGTGGCACAGGGCTGCAGAGAGCAGGGCGGCAGGGAACTCCCCAAAGAGGCTGCGAGGCCACGCTGGGTGTTGCCCTGTGAGCTGTTAGCAGGCAGAGCTGGGAGCCAGGCGCTGCTGCCTGCCACGGGGCCTGCCCGCCCTGATCGTGCAAGCAGGGCATTGCGTGGGGCTCTGTCAGGGTGTGCGATCCCAGCTTCCGCCTCCAGTCCTGCTTGGAACCCCTCCTGTTGCCCCCCATCCCTCCCCACCGCCACCACGCCCAGCACCTGGAACCAGGCACTCTGTGACATCAGCCCCGTGTCCAAGGGAACCCCAGGCAACAGGAATCCTGCGGGCACTCTGTCGGTGGCCGTACTGGTGGCGACAAGCCTTCGTTCTTGCAGCTGCCACATGTTGCTGGTAGTGATGGATGTTCTCCTCCTCCTCGTTGTCCTGCTGGCCATGTGCTGTCCTGTGCACGGCACATGGGATAGCTGTGGGTAAGTGGCCCGAGGCTCTGGGAGGGACATTGGGCAACCCTTGTGAGCTTCTCTGGAGGGGTCCTGCTTGTCCCCCATGGCCACCCCAGTGGCTCTTGAAGGCAATCTGGGAGGCTCAGCTCCTTGCAATCACCAGGCTGCCGGCACAGGTCATCTACGGGCTGAAGCAGAAAGCGGGGAAAGGGGAGCGGGCGCATGCCCCACGGGTTTCCTCGGCCCTTCTGGCCATGCCTTGAGGGGAGGGAAGACAGCTGGCCTTTAGCCGGAATGGCACAAGCTTCCATGGAGCTAACCAGAATGGAGTTTCTGGTTACAGAGGCACCTGCGGCCTTCGGCCTGCGGCTTTTCACTACGGCATGTCGCGCGTTGTGGGTGGCACAGATGCCCAGCCAGGGGCCTGGCCCTGGATCGTCAGCATCGAGGCTCTCTTGGAAGGAGGCACGGCGCACATCTGCGGGGGCTCCCTCATCAGCCCACAGTGGGTCCTCACATCAGCCCACTGCTTCTTCGAGGAGGTAAGGAGGACCAGGGTTCAGGGTTAGCCCCACACTCTAGCAGGTGCCCTGAGTGCAAAAGCACGTGCTGCCCTCCCGTTGCCCTGCAGTACGCCCAGTGCCTGGGCACTCCGCAGCCACCTGAGAGGCTGCTCAGGAGAAGGCTGGGCTCATGCCACTGCTTCCCAGCAGCCTCCAGCTCGACACTGCTTGAGCCCAAGCACGTGGCCTGTCGCACCCTCCCAAGCACTGCTTTCCTCTCTGCCTTGCCAAGCAGAAGGCAGGGCGACTGCTGTGCTGCTGCAGCATGTGGCTCTGCTCCCTCTGAGCCCTCTCTCCATCTGCCTTCCAGGAACATCACCATGTGGCAGGTGGTGGTAGGTGCCACCCAGCTGACCCAGCTGGGACCTGAGGCCCAGGTGCGCAACATCAAGCAGCTGCTGGTTCACCAGCACTTCAATAATATCACGTGGAGAAACGACATTGCCTTGCTGGAACTGGAGCAGCCTGTCCAGTGCAACAGCTACGTACAGCTTGCCTGCGTGCCGGATGCCTCGCTGAGAGTCTCGGAGCTGGCAGAGTGCTACGTCAGTGGCTGGGGTGCCAGGACTGCAAGAGGTGAGCTCCCAAAATGTAGTCACGTTGCGAGTGCAAGCTTGGCCAGCTTGGGGAGGCAGGTTGCTCTTCCTGACAGCAGGGCGAAAGCCAGAATCAGGCTGTGGGGACGTATGCCTCTTAGAGAGGGGGCGTGAGCCACTGACCCAGAGCAAGGCAGAAAGGAAGGAGCGGTCCAGCGCCTCCCCACATGCAAAGCCAAGCCCGGGATAGGGCTTCAGTCACGCAGGGAAGGAGAACTGGCAATGAGCTGCTGGTGTTCATTCCTTTCTGTGCTCTTCACAGCTGGAGGATCGGCGTATGTGCTGCAGGAGGCCCAGGTCCACCTCATTGATGCCGGGGTCTGTAACAGCAGCGGCTGGTACAGAGGGGCCATCCACACCCACAACATCTGTGCTGGCTATCCGCAGGGTGGCATCGACACCTGCCAGGTAGGAGCGTGCTACAAGCCAAGCCCCGGCAGCACGGGCAGCCCCGCCACAACCGCCCAAACCTGCACCGTCACGGGCTTTTCCTGGCCACTCACACTCCCATTGCTGTGTCCCCACTGCTGAGGGCCTAAACCCATTTCCCCATGGGTAGGCCTTTGTCCAGGGCCTGCCTGCCTTGTCCCAGAGGCCTGGCACTTTGTTCACAATGCCTACCCAGTGCCCTTGGCAGCCCAGAGCTTCACCATCCCAAGCCAGACACGCCTCCTGACACACCTGCAGCACCAACCTGCCGCAGAGAGCGAGCCCTGCCTTACAGGCCCACCACCCCCTCCCAGGAAAGCTTCTCCAGAGCTTGGCTGGCCACTAAATACAGCTCTGGAAGTGCCATGAGAGGGAAGGAGCCAGCCACTGGGCTGACGGTGGCCACCCAACAACCCCTTCATCCTCTCTCCTCTGCTGCAGGGGGACAGCGGTGGGCCTCTTGTGTGCCAAGACAAGAGCGCTGACTACTTCTGGCTTGTTGGCCTGACCAGCTGGGGGATGGGCTGTGCGAGAGCAAAGAAGCCCGGAGTCTACACCTCCACCCAGCACTTCTACAACTGGATCCTGGAACAGATGGGCCTGCACACAGCAGTAGCGACTACTGCAAGGCCGCAGCCAGCCTTCACCTCCACCCCCGTTCACAGGCCAACACCAACAGAAGCAGGAAGGTTTACACCCTGCCCATTCCAGTGCAGAAGCTGTGGGATTTCCTTTCTTGGCTGCAGAAGTGGTGCAGTTCCTAATAGGAGAAAAGGTTTGATTAGCAGGACAAGAGATCCAGGGCTGGCTGCAGTGCACCACCACCACCATTTCCCGCTGGGGCAATGCCTGCTGATGCAAAGGCAGCCTCAGTGTCAAAGGCCTGCTCTGTCCTGCCCGCGCTCCTCTCAACGGAAGAGCTCAGCTGGCTGAGTCCCTGCAATAAAGTGTTTCAGTTCTGTGGCTAACCAGGCGCCAGTCCTCTTCAGTCTCGTGTGCAAGGCCAGGACTTCCACGCCTGGCACCTGCCAGAGGAAGCAGGCTGCAGGCAGACAAGTCGGGCACAAAGGGTCACAGCAAAGGGCTGAAGCTCTGCCTGCTCAGCAAGAAGGATGAGGGTGCAGTGGAACAAGGGAAGGCAGGTCATTGCGGGGCTCAGGGCCTTGGGGATGGCAGCTGGAAGCACAGACTGCCTTAGGCCCGCTCCTGGTGGGATCCCTGTGTGTCTGTATGAGGCGCAAGCGAACTTGAACGTGGACTCTCAGGGCCCAGGAAACACAGATCTAGAAAGACCCAAGGCTTGCACCAGGCACTGGTGAGGGAGCCTTGGCTTGAGCCCCACATATGACATGGACTTAATTACTAGACTATCTGAGGCATCTACGAACACGCTGTGCTTATGAATCCAGGGAGTGAGGCTGTGTTTCTGTTTCAGTAGCCTCATCCTCTGGTCTCATGGTTTAATGCCGGCCGGCAACCAAGCACCACGCAGCGGCTGCTCACTCCCCCTCCGGAGGGCTGGGGAGGAGAATCAGAAAGGAATGTAAAACTTGAGGGTTGAGATAAGAGCAATTTCATAATTTAAACAGAATAAAGAGGTAAGAACATCAGTAATAACAATGATAATAGTAACAATTAGGATGGAAAGGTGGGGAAAGGGGTAAAATCCAAAGGAAAAGGGAAAGGGGAAAAAACCCCAAGTGATGCACAGTACAACTGCTCACCACCTGCTGACAGATGCTGAATGACTTTTAATACGGAAGGGGGAGGGGTATCCCCCTCCAGAGGATTTTTTTTTCCTCACGGATCTTTACCTGTTTAGGGGTGGTTCTCTCTTATCCGGAGCAACAGCAGGGAAAGCATTCAAGAGTTAAATCACCTTGTTTGTTAGGCAAAGAGGGTCCCTCGTGGAATGTTGGCCAAGTCATGACAATCACACCAATATGGCTACATGCCGTGCTCCCTTTATTAAACAAACAGGTCATTTTTATAACTTAAATCGACCGCTCACTCGACTTTACACACAGCTGATTGGATAAAAGTCTCTGGGCCATGTAGGTGTCCGTGTCCCTGATTGGTGAGCATGCTGCAGGCGCCTGATCAGAGTGTTCTGATTTCGCGGTTCCCAGGACTTGCTCTGCACCTGGCTTCTTGTTTGTGCATAGCTTGTTTTCCTTCTCCCACTGCTTGTTCCCAGGACAAGTTAAAGCTGCTCTGCAGCTTCAACTAACAGGCCTGGGTTCTCCAACCCAGACAATGGTAACATATGTCCTCGGTCCTTTAAACATCCCTCTACAGTTAAGAACGTGAGTCAAATTTGCCACTATGACATACAAAACAGAGCAACTATTGCCCTTTTGATGTTGGCTCAAGGACACGGCTGAGAGGATTGTGATGGTATGAGCTGCATGGATTTTAGGCACCCCATTGCAGCAACACGTTATCAAAATCTGAGAAATTGTCATCCTTTGGGGCATCAATTCACTCAATTGGCAGTATTCTTTGTTTGATAATGCCTTGGTTGCCGTCGTCTTTGCAAGGGCCCTGCAGCACACGGCAACAATGGTACTAGCTGTTCAGAAACAAAAAGGGGGAAATGTTGGGGAATGCAGAGGACCTGCAGACAAGTTAGTTGACTTCAAATACTTAGTCCTGTACCTCTAAGACAGCCACAAATTGTCAGGTATGTCAACAGGATGTGAAGAACTGGAATTTAGAACCACAGCCTACGGGCACCTACAGCAACAGCAATAGCAAGCAAGAAGACGAACACAAAAACCTATCAGGGACTGACATATGTACTATCTAAGATATATAAAAAATTTGTATAAACAAGAAAGTCCATTTTGTCCAAACCCAGCCACGCAGACATAGTGTTTTTCAGTCTGCCTCCAACTGCATCACCGCAGGTTGCTCCACATGGGATCCCTGTCGCAGAGCCAGCAGACCCCCTTCTGCCCACAACTGACCACGCTCAGCCTGAAGGCTCCGTGGCTGCTTCGGCTCGGTGACACCTCTGACTATCGGAGTGCTGGGATAGCAAACTGTGCGTTGGGGACATTACCAAGCTGTAGGACAATGCCTCAAGGACAAGAGTCCAAGTACTGATAGCCTGATGAACAGAGACTTGTTAGAACTTGTAGGGCACTAGCCCTGGGAGCAAAGGAACAAGCTAACTGCAGACCCCTGCGCCGTTACAGTTGAGGAGGCAACCAGACGGACAGAGAAACAAGTAGCCAGTAAGGGAACGCATAGCGCCGATATGTAACTTTGTTAATCAAGAAAGCCGCGTAGAAAGAAGCCCCCTAATTTGGAATAGAAATTGTTGCTATGTCAAGGTAAACCAATAAGTTCCTATTGTTTTAACGGTGTGCCTTAAATATCAACCAATCAGTGTTTTTTACGCTTAAGATTTAACCAATCAGTGTGTAATATGTAGAAGGTAGAAACGTGTATATGTGTAAGAAAATCACTAATAACGGACAACTTGCTTGCATCAAGCTGCGTCCCGTCTCTTCATTTGCCGCATTTAGCTCTTCATTTCAGTAGAATGAGTTATTACCGATGGTTATGTCACTCCAGTTACTCACGGGCCATTTTGGGGATAGTGGTTTTGATGTCCATGGCCAATCTTTAAATCCTAAAGGACTCCCACATATCCAACAATTAGTCAGATCAAAGACATCAGCCACCTGCTGGCCTAAAGCTATACATTCATTTTGCCACGCTCTGAGAGTGAGGGGGGCACAGGACTTTCCTTGGCTATTAAACATGGCGACAATGGTCGACCAAAACAATATCTGCAATGGTATGCCAAACATCCTAAAAATATTAACAAGGCAAATACTGATGAAGCCACGCAGGCATTCGGCAGCTTCATATGGGG